>NC_041039.1:18301005-18671005 GCF_900634625.1 Parambassis ranga
AAGACGTGTACCAACGACAAATATTTGACATGACATCACAGAATGTCTTTAGTAGGCATTCTAATTGATTTAAACAGTTACTGGTATGTATCACAGTTCGGTACAGGAACCTCCTAGTTGCCTGGGAACCTGATGGCAACACTAATACACACACATGCAGCAGAACTGAAGAAGCCACTTGGGGGAGTGGCGAAACGTCTTCAAAAAACAATCATTGAGTCCAGTTGCTTCGATTTAAACTCTTGGAAATGACTATGACCTGGATGAATGAGAGCATCCACAGATATATAATACACACACACACACACACACACACACAGCACCTCTAACAATATTATCTTATTCAGAAAGGGTAATCAGGAAATGTTCCAGATGTTGACTCTATTCCTTTAAGTGAACCCCTTCTGCATAAACACTGCTGATGTCCTTTCAGTTTCCTGTTTGTTTGGAACGGTCTTGAAACCCTCCCTGGGGTAAACAATGATGTGACTGACTTCATCAGAACTTTTTTGTTTTGTGTATATAGTATCACTGTTTATAACGTTTATGCCATTTCAATCAACAAATTAAATCATAAAGGTGAATTTGTCAAAAAATGCAGGCATCACTGAAACTTTGTCCTTATAGAACAAGTCATGGTTTAAATTAGTCACATGAAGAAGCTAACAGCTATTATATGTCTATGTCTTGTGGAGATATGAATTAGTTAGCATGCTAATCAGCCAGTCGTGGTCGATACCCTTTACACCTATTGAGAAAATATACAGCATGCAGTTTGTCTCCTAGGGCAAACAGGTGTTCACCATGTTCATGAAATCATCAACTTGTGCGATGATCCGCTGTAAATAAGCTACGTGATCTGATGACCTGATGTCAGAGACAGCAGATCAGTGATTGCACCAATTAGACGAGTTCACCAAGTCTGTGCTAGGTTCTAGTATCTTCTGTGTGCAATTATACCCCACCACATCATGATGAATGTAATTTAAGCACCTCAGAGCTATTATAACAGAGACTGCCGGTATATAACTACAGCGATTCTAGAGATGGGTACTACAAGAGATAGTTCCTTTAATGGTTTAACAACTGCTATGAAATATTAAAGTACAGTCTCAGCAGAAACACATGTAACAGCTACAGTACCCCCGCCCTCCTCAGTCTGAATGCCAGCTTGGCTTATTTCCATGCCCCTCCAAGCCCAACAAGCATTACACTGGAAACTTCCCCCCCTCCCTTTTAGTTTGTTCTGACAAATTACTTGTCCCCAGCCTGCGTCCCGGTGCTGACACAGCATTAAACAGAGTTAAATGTGTTAAGTGTGGCGTGGCAGGGGAGACTAATCCTTCTCAAAGTCACATTCAAGGTATTCATAAATGAGCCGCGTTTATGCAGGCCAACTGCTCACTGCTGAAATGAGAGCCCACCTTGACGGCTGAAGTGACTTTTACTGAGAAGGTAGGTGGTAAAAACCTGCCACGTCTTGAAGCTATTCAGGTCATTAGAGTCTGTGTGAGACGTCTAGGAACTTTCCATTTGCTGGTTGGATAAACCAGAGCAGATCTGGGCTGAAAAATCTGGGGGCAAATTTGGACAGAATGAAACTTACAGCAGACCATTTAGGGACAAAACGGAGTGATAATCCTCAACTCCCCGGTAGTTATTCCTGAGAGCAGGTCTTGATTTATGTAATTTAAAGATCATAAAGTAAACAAGACCTGCGGTCCGATACACTGTTTCATCTTCATCGTCATTTTCCGGGTTGATGGTAATAATATCACCAAGGTCACAAACTGCTCTTTCAGTGATATGAACTGAACGGACATGTTTTCTCTGTTACACTCACACACGTGTTCTGCCCTTCAGCCAAGAAACCTTGTAGCAAATACTGATACAGATATATAGCAGTGTCGTTTTTCACTCTTTGTTTCTTCTCCAGGAAAGTGGTTAAGCAAACAAACAGGTAGCAAAAAAAAAGGAGATCAGCAGTGCTTGTGAAGCATTGTAAGCCCAACATGTGAAACCTCAGCCAACCTATTATCTTTTTTTTTAATAAGCTACAGGCTCTCTGAGAGGCTGGAAAGGCTTGCATGTGGCTTCTTGAAATATCCCCCAGTGTATAATTCAGTGTGTAAGTGCGTGTGTGTCTGGCCCAAGGTTTCTGATGCATCTGCTCAGGCGATCTCTTACTTGGCTACGAAAATATGTTCAGCAAAAAAAAAAAAAAACAATCCTCCTGTGATGAAACTGTGGGTGTGGGAAGATGAACCAACTCATCAACCTGTTTGACTTTTATTTTAAAAAGAAACTTTACATATCTCTATACTACATTCCAAGCAACTGCATGAAAACATGTACATGTCAGACCCCTACGGCTAAAAGCAGTGCAGCTCCTTCTGTTGAAACAAAGGCTGAAATACAGCACTACGAGCCGTTTTAATGTGAGAATAGATTTGTTAGATTCGGAAATATTTAAGGTTTATATTGTCCCAGATGTAGGAGATAATGTTTTCACCTGCACAACATTTATTCACAGATTTGCCTTGTTTTGTGAGTGTCTTGATAGCGATGGCAGACACGACCTGCAGTTAAAATCACTCTTACCAAGAGGTTCCTCCACCCACTCATGACCTTAAGATCAGCTGGGAAAGAGGCAGCAGGCTTGCAGACGAACACCTGTTTGCTTATATGCTAATGTGCATCTGCCCACAGCTGTGAAACGGGCTTAAGCTTAGCATAACAGTAAAGAAATGTGTTTTTAACATTGTGTAGGATAAAGCTCCAATGTGCTACCCTGACTCCTGAATATGTTTGAGGACTAGAATTATTGGTGTGTGGTTGTACGTCTTCACCAACAAGTCTAGTTGCAGTTTACATCCATGTCTGACCAGACTCATATCATACATGGAGTGAGAGGTTTGTGATTCTAGATGTTAGTGAGGCATTGATTGTGCTCATAGGAATGGAACAGATGTAATATTAGATGCAGATTCGATTACATTCCATTAATACCAAGAGATGTAGCATTCATTTCAGTAGATCTACCTTCAGTGCAACTTGAAACCAGTGCCAGACACTGCAGTTCCTTGGATTGGCCCAATCCCCACAGACCTCCTTGTTAAAATGCCCAATTAACAGGTTTGACACTTTGCCAATATATGGATTAACCAGACATTAAGTTGACTGACCAAAGCTTTACTAATATACGTTCATGAATATTCAGTTGTAACCAGAAAATAAACAGTAAAATGGTTGGATCATAGAAAGCTTCACTTAGATTTGCACACATTTGATCAGCCATTGGTTACACAGCAGCCATCCACATCATCTTACCCTGTAACTGTGAAACAGCTCAATAGCTCGGAGGACATCAAACTTGCGAGCCATGAGGAACTTGACAGCCAATTCCCTGGACAGCGGCGACACTCCATGCTGACTGGTCCACTTGTTGATTTCCTCTAGAAACTGCCTGGTAGCCTAAAACAGACACAGATGTTGTCACAAAACTTTGTACTCTCATAATCGAAGGGTCAAACAGGAAGGAAGTGAAACTGGGCTTTAAACTCGATACATTCTCAGAGGAAGTGCCATCTACTGCTTTGCAGAATATTTTAAGTAACTTTATGGTCTGGTTAGACATCCGCACAAGTGGTGATGTATACAGAAGGCATAGACGCAGGGAGGCACAAAATAAAACGTGTGAACTGTGATTTGTGCTGCAAACCAAAATAATTGGTTTTACAGAAGTTTCCCTGGTTCATCTGGTGCGTTAACCACAGCTATCTTTGGAGGAAGTCTGGGGATTTAGTGGAAGCTATAAAGAAGCTAAAAAAATATCCAGTGCATGGCTGAGTTAAAAAGAAACACGCAACACGCAGGTGAACAGACAGCTCTGTTCATTGAAATAAAAACTGCGGTTTAGAGCAAGAGAGGAGAATAACATGTCATCTTTGCTGAACTGGTGCTTATGACATGAAGTTGCTATAATGACAGGGCTACACACTCAAACATTTGGAAGTTGGCAGCAGTAAAGCTGCTGTACCTGCTGATGCATAGATATAATCAGGTAACCTATTATTAATAGTGAAAGGACGTCAGATGTCAGATCAGATGGTAAATCTTACACATATACATCTAACAGGTTTCAGGCTTTTAAATGAGTTTCCATGTGAACTCTTACTGAGACCACAAGAAAGACAAAAACACTGAAGAGCAAAGCAAAGTGGAAAATATCTGAAAACAATGATTACTGGTGATTACGTAGCATTAAAAGCCTGATATTACTAACCCGTCAAGGAAACATCTGTCTCTGTATCTGCCTAAAATGCTTTGTTGCTAATCTTTGTCTGGGAGGAAAAAATGCAAACTTTTACAGTGCAGAGGAACAAATGAGCTAAAAACAGTGGAGCTGCAAGCCCGAAAACCAAAACGATGAACTCCATAAAGCTGCAGACACACGACACATGTTTCTTTGTGGGCTCACTTCATGTGATACCTTTCACGCCATCATGTGATCCAGTGTTTGGAAAAATAAAAACTAAAAACTTCCTTAACAATTCAAACAAAGTTGCCTGGTTCAAACACACACTACATTTGTAATTTGGCTTTCCTCCCATGTCGTACAGAGGGGCTTCCTGTCACTCTACTCTTATTATACACTCCCTCAGGCCCCCACACCCTCCCACCCTCGGCACCCGCAGAGTTAGCGAGTCAGCACCGAGTGAATCCTCAAAAGGCGACAGAGGAGGCACTGAAAGCTTGCGGTTTAAACACAGGGTTCCGCTTCTCTGGTCAGGCACAGCGGCGGTGGGGCATGCATGGGAGACAGGAAGTCAAGTTCTGGGAATCCACGTCTCTTTAGGAATACAAAATGATCACTGACGAGCGCTGAGCCCGAAGACAGGATGCCACTGTCTCTCTTCAGGAAAGCTGGCGCTTTCAGAGACAGGGGGGCCTTCTGCAGCTTCTGCTGTTCAGATTCCTTAGCATGCAAGGGACGAGCAATGACTGCACCTGACAGAGCAGAAGCTGGGTAATCTCTGATTTTTATGGGGAAAATGTGGAGCGGGGGCTTATTCTGAACCCGAGACCTTTTAACCACAAAATACATCATAAAAATAACTGAATTTCATACTTTACTGTGAAAACCAATCAGAGACTCCACACGAGTATATTGTGTCAGCAGGTGTCCCTTTCAGTCCGCCCGATTTTCAACAATATGGTCATGTGATGAATGCTCCATTTACAGAGGACCACGCAGATAAAAATCACAAGCTACTAAATGGTCCTTTCAGCTCGAATACTTTTCTTACAAAAATGCATTAGTGGATGAAATGTATGTAGTTTTAACCTATGTTGTGTACGGTCATAAAAAATGTATTAGACTGCACTTTGCTATAGGCGGGGAAAAAGCTGACCTAAAAGTATGCTTTTTAACAGGCACTGCACATGCTCCTCTTTACACGGGCTGACTGCTCTTTGTTGTTGTACTGTGAAGCGTTAATCCTTCGGTGTTGGCCAAGGACAACTTCCTGTCAAGATTTCTGTCAGGTACACTCAGGTTTCCAGAATTTCAGCAGTTTGACAGCTGCTCTCTCTCTCTCTCTCTCTCTCAACAAGCCTTTTAAGGACAGCCTGCCAACTCCAGGCAGTGACCCTCTGTTCCTGTAGAAGCTAGTCTTGTTTGGTTTTTCTGCACTAAGGGCCAAATCCGAGCAGAGTGGAATTTGAGGATGAACCAGTTTGTTTTCATGATAGCACACCGGACTGCAGTGGAAGTCTCACTGCGGAGGAGTGACTTATTCAATTCCTGTTGGACACATAAATATTTGCCTGACTCGCTCCACTTCTAAATCGGCCGAAGAGCTTTTCCTTGAACATCTTGCTTATTCATTTAAAAGTACTCAATTCTGGCTTACGCTGCCTGACCTGTACCTGATTGCCAAAGAGCTTTGTGCAGAATCCGTCATTGCAGGAGAGCGACTAAGAGAGACAAGCAAAGGGTCTGACTTTCCAATAAACTGCTGACATTATGTAATCCTATTTGTTGTCAGGGTTGCTCATTGGTGGTGTTGACGATGACTGCCAAGTGCTGATTGATTAGATTCACAGTGGCTGAGAGTTAGCGGATGAAGTTGTTCACTCTAAAACTAAAAAAAAAAACAACCTCAGGGGCTTAAACATGAACCCAAAGAGGAAGTGCCAAAAACTGCAGTTCCTCAAGTTGCCACTTGGGGCTGGTCCTAAAAGGCAAGGCAAGGCAGCTTTATTAGTATAGCATAATTCATATACTGTGCAATTCAAAGTGCTTTACAGAATTAAAGGGACCTCATTAAAAATACAGAGGATTAACAGGGATGAAAAAAAAACATTGAAAAACGTTAAATTATCAATAAAACATAAAAGAGCACAGACAAAAGGTTGAAAACTGTCACAGAGCAGTGTCGGCATTGTGAAAGAGGAAAGTTTCCAGCTTAGACTTAGTTGGGGCCTGTCTAGCATCATGTGGGAGCTTAATCCAAGATACAGCTCGTTTTGAGAGCGCTGTGAGCAGACCGTTACAATAATCTGAGCTGCTGGAAATGAATGTGCGGATAAGTCTTCTAGGTTTTGTGTTGACATTATTCCACTGGCAATATTTTTAGAGTTGTCGTAAGCCGAAGAAGTTATAAATTTAACGCGGCTGTGACGACGCCAAGATTTCTTATTTTGACTCTTAGTTTTCAGACAGACGGAGTTCAGAGAGGGGCTGATAATCTGTCTGTTCTTTGTGGCCCAGAGATAATTCATTCTATCGTGCCTCTGTTCAACCTTTCAGCCCATCAGTGATTTAATTAATACAGTGACACTTTGACAAAAGCATAAACTTGACAGCAGAAATGACAGATTTGATCACCAGCTCAGTCAGCCACTCATGTTCCACTGCTTGCCTGTGTTTGGATTAATCAGGAGTTTAATCCTCAGGTGTTACGATGGGGTTGATAGAACCTCTCACTCCGAGCTGTCTTTATTTACACAGTCTACGTTTCACAAGTTACAGAGAGACAGATACAGAGAGATGGATCATGCATCAGGAATAATTTACTAATATTAAAAAACGAGCGTCTATAAGACTGAACTGCCATGAACCGAGACACCAGTCAGTACTGAATCACTATTATGTCTCATGCAGGATTGTATAAACTGAAAGTAGAGTACATGTGATGGACTTTGGTTGTCCACAAACATTCAGTTCCCTCTACAAAAATGGCTGCCACCTTCATTAGAGGAAAAAAGTAGCAGTTTTTTGCCTATGCTCAAAAACAAAATGAGATAAATGCTAGTAAAAATACTGTGGGTTTACATTATATGATGTTATTATTAGCCAACACATAACCAATGAATGTCAATCAATAGGTCATCTGTATATGGAATACTGCATTTATGTTCCCATTGTGTACACGTGTTCTTCAAACGTCAAATATTTATCATCCACGTATATTTTAACCACCTAAGGCAGCGTTGATGCTCCAACCCACTCGGCCACAACTGCCCACATCACTGGAACACTTGCTACATGCTACAGACCACATTTATCTTGTTGCTTCATTCTGCTAACCATGACCACACACAGTGTTATCTACTTCGGAAACACTGACAGCAGTATCTCATATGCTCTCTGATGGTCATCATAATATATAATTCCACAGATGGGTGATGCTGCATCATAACATTTTGCTGCACTGTTTACATTAAGGCACCTGATGTTTTACTATCTCTGAAAGTATTAAGGTATTGTGGGTAATGGTGCGGTGAATCAATAAGCAGGATCGCTTCAGCTCTGAAATATTGATTATTTTCTGAACTAATCAGTCAATAAGATGACTGAAATCAGCACATTGGTGTTCAAAGTGACTGCAAGATGTATATTATATCTATATATTGCTAATTTTGTAACATGAAATGCTGTCAATCTAATGCACCCTATATGTGGTCTGTGTTCAAATGATTTCTTTAGAATCTTATAGTCATTTCAGGGCCTCAGTTTTGCTCTTGGCAGCTCACATTCAGTTCACTAGCCTAGAAAAAACAGAGCTCAGGCTGACTGAGGCTTGCATTTTGTCTGCATTTGATGCTTGCCTTCACTTATGGATAATATAAACAGTAGAACAGCTGATGGTGAAAAGATGTAGCATTTAAAACTGGCTAATGTTTCTGCATGTTGACTGAAAAGCAGAGCAGATACCAACCAAGGCAGCTATTCACCTGAATAGGATGATCACCTCAGTGTCAACACGGCAATGACAGATATAACTTTCTTTTTTTAGACATTTTGGTGACCTTTCAAGTCTTTAATCCAAACAAAGACCCGTCAATATTTTTAACATTTATTTCTATACCATTTGTGTCCACTTGGTCTGATAGAATCAGTCGAAATGTTTCTATATAGCTTCCAAAAACTAGTTAAAACTACCACTAATCCAAAGCTACACACCAGGAGGAAATGTTGTAAGACTGTTATTAATCACTGCATTTCATTTAGATGTGTCAGTGCTGCCGTTATTGTATTATAGGTGCGGGCTTACTGGCAAACCTAAATAGGATTTTTTTGTTTTACGTCACAAGAACTGGTCATTAATGTCTCTGTACTGGCATTCACAAAGCCTCATGGAAAATAATACAGGCTGCACTATGATTACACCTTGAGCTATACAGACAATGCTAATGCATTTCTCCATTATTATGAGGCTTCATGGCTGCCCTTGACATAGTCTTTCCAGAATCTATTTAACCAGAAATGCCATGGTAATCTATTTACAAATGTAGGACCCACTGCTGCCAAGCGGCTTCACTTCACTTTGCTGAATCCCATTTGGCACAAGTCAATACCAAAACAGGAAGTCAATAACGTCACTATCTCCCCATTCCCCACTTTCTCTCACTCCACTAGCTTCCTGGGAGTAGACTCAACACACACACACACACACCACAACACAACACACACTTTCTCGAAAGCACATGATAGACACACGCACTCTGTAACTCATAAACTCCCCCTCCCCCCAGAGTCTAGTGGAAATACTTTTAACAGCTGCTTATAGAATAAAGTTCCACTACACACCAGTGTATACTCCCATGAGAGCCACCCAGCCACACACACACACACAATCCACCCCCCCACTAGGCTGTGGACGTAATGAGGGCGTCCGGTACCCTAGCAGGGGCCCTGGTGCACACAGGAAATGGAGTAGGCAGATAAGGAGCTTTTCTGCTGGCCAGATGATGAGAGTCAGCGGGAAGAGAATGCACAGGCCTGATCAGCACCAAAATAAAGATGTGAAAAATATAGCCAGTACAAACTCATTGTTATTCCATCACAGTAGCTGCTTTTGCTCTGCTGATGTTGGATTTCATACGGTCGGATATTCTGTAGCTCTGACTGCTCTACAATCCAAAATAAATGCCGCTGCTGACATTCAGATGAGGTTTTTCTTTCTTTCTCTCTTTTAAAGCACACATGGCTGAAGCTATGGCAGTCCTGCTTAAACTCCTTAAACTCCAAGAAGGTTATAATCCTATAAGTTTGGGTGTTTACACTGTGTTATAGTCAACTACGGTAATCAGCTTGAATCAACATCAACATCATCATCATCATCATCCCCTTTTTAAACTCTCAGGCTTCAATGATGGTCTCAGGGAGCCTAAGGCTATAGTTTCTAATACCCCCCCTCTCATTTAGGTCAGTGAGGACAACTAAAACATCAGGAGCACTTCTCACTATAAACCCATCCCATTCAACAGCATTACAAACTGCAAAATACAGGAAAGCCTTAAAACATTCGTGAGGATAAAGTAAAGCAGATATGTCATATTGAGCTGCAACTGAAAACTAATAGTTTAGTGTAGAAAAAGACAGGATACAGTGACAGAACAGTGACCATTTAAAGTATAGGTAACAGTATCTGACTGAAAACAACAACAAGATGAAACAAAACCAGCAAATCTGATTTATTTATTAACTAATCCCTTCTGCTCTAATAAACACGGTTCACTCATAACGAAAGCTCCATTCTTCAGCTTCTAAGGTTTTTAAAGTTCATTTGTAATGAATGATTTTCTAAAAGAACTGTTAGGAGTGATGACAGGTCTATTCAAGGGGTTAAAGATATTTCTTTTTTCTTATGATATTATAAAATTGTCTGTGAGAGCTGCCAAACTATTACAGCTACATATAGTATAACTCAATAGTTAGAGTCTATTTCCAGGAAGAGTGACCTGGTTATTCAAGAAAATCCACAGGCCTTGCTTTGAGGGATTTAATGAACTATTTCCAACCTAACTAAACCATGATCATGAGATTTTCTCCACCACCAAGCTGAGCACCATCTAATCACCAAGTACATAAACACACAGCTCATGTCTCCAAAACTTTACACTTCTCACCAAAAGAAACTGGATGCATATATATTATATTATATTACAGGAAAAAAAAATCATCATTAAAGGGGGACTGTCCCTTTAATAAAGGGGAAAGTTGTCAAAACATACAGAAACACTTCACATACAAGGAGAGAAGCCAGAGAATGGAGATATGTCTCATATCCCAGACAGCAGCATGTGTGTGTGTGAGTGTGTGTGTGCTTTATTTGCTGCTTCATCACTGCCACGGTGTGGAACGAGGCGAAGCTTCCCAGTAATATCACGGTCTGGAACTCTCCAAGACCCAGAAATGACCATTACAACATCTGCGGTGGCTCGGCTCGGCTCGGCTCGGCTCGGCCTGTGTTGCAACACATCAACCCAGCCGCTGGAGAGGAACTGACAGTGATGCAACGGCGGCAATAATGCGCCAGAAATCGATACAATATTTCCGCTCCGGACCACATTGCGCAACAGAATCCACCATTACGCACACACACAGAGCCATCGCCAAGCGCGCACACACACACACACACACACACACACAGGGCCACAGAATACCTCCAGGTAGACTGAAACATTTCGGGTGATATCACAGAAGCAGGGCGCGTACAGACTTCTTTCAGGCCTACCTGTTCTTCCTCCGTCGATAAAGTAGCTGCCATGGTTCCCGTCAGCTCCTCCGATCACCTTCTACCGAGACGCGTCCTGTTCAAACAGTGGAAGATGACGGAGATGTCCGTGCGTCTCTGTCCCTCGTGTAAAAAAAAACGGGGTTTTAGGGGTTGTCCCTCTCCCTCAAAGTTGAAGGCATCGGAAACGCCGCAGTTTGCGCTCACTCTTTTCTCTTCTTACTGCGTGAAATAAAAAACAATTAAGAGGAAAGAAAAAACAACCCCGACGGTGTTGTGTCAGATTTCACCAAGGAAAGGAAAAATAAAGCAGGGAGGAGGAAAAAAGCAGCTTGACGAGGTTCGGTTTGCTTCAGCTCGATGATAACTGAGCTCGATCTGCGGCTCATCCGCCGAACCGGACACAGAGCAGAGGGCTGCAGCTGCCCGCGGACTCCTCCATGCCACGAATCGCCAGATTTTAGCTCTGAACGTCGCCTTTATGCTGTGTGACACACACACACACACACACACGCGGAGCCCTGAACAATACGAGAGGCTGTTTTTCTGCATGCTGCTCTACCCCCTAGTGGTGAAGACTAAGAACAAGACAAAAGCTCATTGACCCCCGCCTTCATTCATAAAAATAGAAAACCAAACAGGAAACACTTACTTACACTTACTGTGAAGCAGAAGTGGATATTTTGGATGAATATTTATTTTCACCAAATAAAATAGCGTAAAATGTCACTTACGTAACGTAAATATGAAGCTACAGCTCTCATTAGCTTAGCATGCTGTAGCATAAAGACTAGCGCTAGCCTTCTTTTAGCTAAATAACAGCCTTAAAGGATCTCTGTTTATTAAAAAAATACAATTAATGGCAAACTATTTTATATTATAATAACTCTATATGAAAGGAAGACAACTGGTTACCTTGAAGCTGGCACTTTAGCTGCAAATTATTCCACTCACAATACAGCTAGCTTGGTAGCATAGCATACTTTAGCATTGGGACCGTTAGCTTGAATGTTTCGCTGCTCATTTTACAGCAAAATATGGAAAATTCAGAGAAAACGGCTCGATTGCTTTGTCAGTGTTAAGTGATAGTGATGACACTCAAATTTATCAACAGTTGTCTTGAGTCATAAACATCTCTAGTGGCTGGTTAGCTTAGCATACTTTAGCTCAAAGACTGACACTACTTTATTACATTACTGTGTCATTTCTCCGTCACTGTAATGTGCATGTTTGTATGAGCTGCAGCTTGCACTCTCCACATTATCGCTGCTCATCACTAATGCATGAAATAAAGTGAGAGGAAATACCTAATAATAGGAGCGGGCCTCTCTGGAATAGCAAACTTTCAGCTTGTGCCCCCCCCCCCCCCCCCCCCCCCCCCCCCACACACACACACACACACACACACACACACACTCAGGCTAAATTATAATCCTGTACACTTAACGGGAATTGCATGACATCATAGGAAAGGGAAAACACCCGACAGCATGATAAACTCACTGTAACATGAGCCACAGACACACTGCAGGTCTCTCTAGGAACATGACTGGCTGCTGAGGGTTAGTTCAAGTTCAGTCAGGAGAATCCATTTCCTGCAAGACTATTGATAGAATTCAGACCAAGGTGAGAGGTTGGAAAGATATTGTTCACATTGTCAATGCTTTTAATGCTATGAAGGAAAATATTTTTATTTTTAAGGTTACAGTTATAGATTCAAGCTTTTTTTGTCCCTAAACACAAACATATATATATATACATATACATATATATATATATATATATATATATATATATATATATATATATATAAAAAGACCCCACAATAGGCAAACTGTAAATAATGAGGCGTGAGAAAGTCTGGCTAGAAAACCAAAGGGAAAAGGGAGTGGACAACAACACATTTCCTGTCAGACCAGCTGACCTTATGTCCTTTGGTTGGTAAAACTGAAGTCCTGCTCGCATAAAACTTAACAACAAAGCAGCAAACTTAACAAAAATGTGTTTGTATTTTGAAAGAGGAAGGTCTGACTTTTTACAATTAAACGATTTAATGACCTTTGCAAAGATTCCTTATCTTCTATTTTTAAGAAACATGTTTAATCTTGCTTTAACAAAAAGCCTCCCCCTTCTAAGGGTCTTGGAGTGCATGCGAGGCTCTGTGTGTGTGTTTGTGTGTGTGGAAGTGCACTGTGAAAAGTGTTTGAGTGTGAAGGTGCTCGGTTCCTGGAAAGTGATCGGCCGCTGAGTCATATCAGAATTCTTGCAGAAACCACACGCCTGACTTTTGACAGGCCTCTCAGTTCAGAGTTGACTGAATGTAGGAGAGGAAACATCCGACTGTACTCAACAGTCAGCACTTGTCAAATTTCTCTGAATTCGTAGTTCTGGTTGTGTTTTAGTACAGTTGAAAGGAAACAACGCGAAAAAAATAATTCTCATGTTGCTTTCGTCATTAGAATTTCATCACAAACCACCTCAGTACTCTTATAATCGGTAATATTCTTTCCTTATCGTCATTTTAAAATGCTTTAAATACTTTCCAGGGCTCATTGTGTGATTGTAATTTCAGAATTTCCTTCAGCTGAATTGAGTACCTTCCTCTTTAGCTCAATCTGTAATCTCCTACATTTCCCAGAATGAGTTATCTCATGTTGTTCACCTGTAAATGTTCCACGTAGGTGGTAAGACCAAATGATACCACAGTGACAGCAAGATGAGAACAAATAAGACGTTTTTATTTCCAGTGTAGAAAAAGTGAATGTTTCCACAAACTCAAAACACAACATGTGTTTTAGCTTCAAGTCACACTGGCCCCACTGAAGGTGTTAAAGTAGCACTAGAGGAAATGTCAGTGTAATATATAATGACATGTAGATGTGAAAACCCCTTATTGTGCAAGAGAATACAGCGACCACCTTCCTGATGCAAACGGAGCGCAGTCATAAACGTCACACAGCCCAGATGTGGTAGCCTAAGGCAGCGCGTTTCCCAGATAGCATAGGTTCTAGAAACTAAAAGTTCACAAACCCAAACACTTTCACATCTTTTTTCTGTTGTCGGTTTCCAGTCATATCGCCACGGTTACGCAAATGGCTCAGTAAGCTCAGCGCCGAGTGGAGGTGATGCTTGTGTGTTCTGCTGATCAACACCAGTGGTACCAGCACTGTGAGTCATGTCTTACCAAAAACCTGGAAGATCAGGTACTCGCAGCTATAATAACAGTGCATTTGTGAACAAATTTGATTTGTGTGCAGAGAACATCTTCTTCACTTCCGAGTTTTATGCAATCTATTTGACTTTTTGTCATGGAGTTGTTGTAGTGACCAAACACACCAAACCTTCAGCACTCACATAGTGTAGGGCAATATAAAAACATTTATTTAGGAACATACTCTTTAAAACAAGTCAACATTCAATTGTAAAAGTCCTCATCACTGTTACTGATTAAACGTCCTCACAGCTGACAGGGTGTGATCCGCCAGCAACGCTCAAAACACAACAATCTACTTAAAATGGCCGTTTTGTGATGAGAATGCATAATAATGAGAACAGTGAGAATGAGATGAGTTCTCTGCAAAAATGCAGAGCAGCCAAAAAAAAACACTTGACCACAAACTGCTGCATTTTGCACAAGCAGGTACGACGTGTTATTTTTAAAACTGCAGCACAGCTCAACTAATCTGCACGTAGAGGAAGAACAGAGTAGTGCCGGGTCAGAATCAGCCATGCTTTTTGCTATTGGTTACACCTGCAGTACCAGTCAGTGGACATGCTAAAGAGCCACACATGGGCCGCCGCTCTTCATAAACACCGACTTACAGTTTGTATCTCGTTGAAGCCGCCCGCTCAGACCTCCATATTCGCTTCCCTTATCGGCTTCTGATTCAGAAAGTTCAGCGAGTCATCGCTGTTCTGGTTGGGGGTGGACAGGTGCTCCAACTCGTAGCCTCCGCTTCTGTCGGCTGGGCGGACCTCACTAGACGTCTTCTTGTGTTCGAGGATCTGCTGCAGCTGGTGGCTGGCGTACTCTGGTTTGTTGGTGAGGGGTCCCGCAGGAACGTCTATACCCAGAATGTCAGTAACCATGTAGGGACGAAGCCAGCCGACCAGAGGGGTGCTGCCGGGAGTGTAGTGGGTCTGCTGATGGTAGAAGAGGAGCCCATCGACCTGCAGAGTTAAAAGCATGTGTTATTGCGTTTGTATTACTCACACAAACGAAAGTTGATTAGATGAATGGCTGAATGTGTCTTCTTACACTGAAGGGGTACTCTGCCGCCAGGGCTTTCCGAATCGACTCGTTACTGCAGTCTGTGCTCTGCAGGCTCACAAACCGGAACTGTTGGAAAGAACAAAAGTGTATGTGTGTTATTTATCCCTATAAGGAAAGTTTATTTTGAACATACGTCTTCCACTGCATAAAACAAAGTCTGATAAATGAATTTATTCTAAGGTCTAAGTCTGATTTAGCTCCTGCTGCTCTGTACCGTGCAAAAGCTGAAGATTAAGGAGGAGGAACTTGAACTCAAAGTTCCACCTTAATCGTCCAGATTTGTGTGTAATAATCGCTTTAGTGCACAATTAATGCAGAAGTCTGTAACTACAGTCTAATTTTCCTTTGTCTCATTTCACCCTGAGGACATTTGGGTTCAAGTTCAGGGTTTTATTTATACCACATGTGGGAATTAGGTTCAGCAAGGCATAAACACAACAATCAGAAAGCACAGCCCCTGTGGCTGAGTAAACATGTACAGTGTTTCAAATAACAATATTAAGATTCTGAAAAATCGGAATGGAAGAGAAGAGCAGTCTCTCTTTCTGCTGCTGGTACATACAGGGTTGCGTTTGGCGATCTCCGATAGGCCTTCCGTCTCCTGGACTTTGGACTGAAGCCAGAAGAAACGGAACTCGGTCTGTTGATGAGAAAACAAGTACTGTAAACAAAAAACTTCTTTTTCTGAATTCTGAGCCAATGAGATGGGCAACGTGGCAAAAAAAAGAACATCTGTGTCCCAGACTCTGCTACTTAAGCAATTAGACAAGCATTCCTGGATTGCCAGAGGATTAGAAGCCAAGTCTTACTGGGCAGTCGTAGACCGGGTGGCCTCTCCAGCACATGACATCAAGGATGTAGTAGGTTCGGTCCACCTCACTGTAAATGCAGTCCAGGATGGTATAGTCTGCACAAAGCATATAGAGGATTTTACAACCTCAAAGTTCAAACTGACATATCATGCAACACATGATGGGGCAGCAGCGGCTCAGTGGTAGAGCGGGGTTGTCCAATAACCGGAAGGTTGGTGGTTCAATCCACGTGTGCCCAAGGGCAAGGCACTTTACCCGCATTGCCTCCAGTGTACTCACTGGTGTGTGGCGCTACTTGCTGGCAGCCTTAAGTAATTTCCCTTCTGGGATTATTAAAGTATAAGAAGAAAAAAAATTCCAAATCCAAGGAACATACATTTGATGCAATTTAGAAGCTGTGAGTTTTTTGGCAGATCAGCAATTAATGTGCAAAGTAGAGTGAGAAGGCTGCAAAAATGAAAATATCTAGCTTGTGGAGCTCCCACACATTTGGAAAAACCTTTAAAAATGTTGATTTTTATCTTACAACTGCTCTGTTACAGTGCAGACTTGTTTGCCATCTCCTTCTAGCCATGACTCGGCTGTTGTGAACTGTGTGCAGGGCTTTATACTGCAGTGAAAAATGACCCAACGGTAACACAATGAGAGTTTCTACAGCCTGTCCCACCAGCAGGTAGGAGGGGTCACTGTGATTATCCCATTCAAATCTTAACTTGGAACGTGCTTTTGATGCTATTGAAATAAAATAAACTTGCATGTACATAGGAGAACCTGCTAATTGTGGAAAGCTTCCTTTGTGTTGTTAAAAATAAAGAAGCCCATTATAAAGAACCACTGAGTTCCAGATACGTCAGGCGGGCCCACCTACCTTTTCCCATGGCCGAGTTGTGTCTGTTCCCACCAGGCAGCAGGGAAGGGAAACGGTTCACACAATAGCCGCTTTTAGTGTAAGCTGCAGTGGAACCCTTCAGAAGAAACAGAAATAATACAGAAGGCAGGAGGACACTGTTATCGTTTTATGTGCTAGGACCCCCAGAGCTGTGACTATAAAGTGCCAGACAAGTTGGATATGGAACGTACAAATGAGACGAGATCAGAAAAAGACAAGAATATTATCAGACTTCAAAACCAATAACTCCTGCCAGCATTAGTGTTACAGAGTTTCCACAGAGCTGCACAGGAACTGTGGGGAGATAAAACCAAAAAGTGCTTCACTGAATGACAAAAAACACCAAACGCTCGCCAGCAGATAAAAGCCGTCTCATTTCGTTTTCCTCGAGCAACGGAAAACATCTGTTGTTTCTGTCAGATCTCTTCATCTTCAGTTCTTGTTTTTAGCATGTATTTCAGAGATTTATCACCGATGAGGTCAAACCCTAAGGTAATCAATGAGGAACCACATGAATGGTGCACAGTCATTATGATATGATACAGGGTTGCATCATAGGGTGTGTGTGTGTGTGTGAACAATACCACTAGTATGACAAAGTTGGGCTGTGAGAGGAAAATGGTAACGTAAGGTCCAAAAATGTTGTAACAGAGCATCCAGTAATGTAGAGAAGTTTGAAGCAAGGCGTCTGGACTTGTAGAGTCTCTACAAGTCCAGACGCCTTGCTTCAATCTTCTCTACGTATGATGACCTGGATGACTGAGAATCTTCATCAACAGCATCCAGTAATCTAACTTCATATAATACTGATTAAAAAAATGTCAAACCTCTTCATAAACTGTAAGACTGATCCAAAAAGAGGTGAATGAGTCATCTGTGTTACGTTTGAGGTTTCCCAATGTTGGAAAAAAAAAAAAAGATGCCTAATTTCACTTCTTTAAATTTATGCCTTAGTGACGATATTAAAAATTCTGCAGAAGGCTTCAAAAACATGTTTATTATGTGTGAATGATTTCACTGACAGGTTTCTCATGATCCAACAAAAGCCTCTTCCTTTTTGAGGCCCTTGTACTTTCAATGCTCCTTGTAGTTCGGTGAAAAAAGGTGCAAAGGTCAAAGAGCGGTGGGGTGTTTTGTTGCACCTCAGAGGTAGAAATGAATGCCAAATCAACTACAGTGTAAAAGAAAATTAACAGAGGGCGGACCGCGCAACAGAAGCATATCACACCAGCATCAACTGCACATAAGCAAAGAGCCCTTAATGTTGAATTAAAGAAGAATTGATGTATGACTGACGACCAGCTGAAGGCCTCAACGCAGCTGTAACAACAGCTGAGGCTATGTCAAACCTGTCTTTATTACACAGCACACAAATTAGGTTTTGTGTCTACTCAACTTTGAAATAAAATAGGAGGAACATACTGTACAGTATCTTCTCTTTTCTGATGAGTGGTCTGGTCTGATCTAATGATTTTGGCTTTCTCTGACACAAGTCCAGGAAAATCCTGATCGCCCACATTAGAAAGACTGTTGGCTGCTCAGACAAGGTGACTCGTCCTAATCACAGGCACAACTCACATCATCCTCCCCAATACCAGGAAGGGAGTGTTTAATTTACAAGCCACAGAGGCAAAGTACAATGATCCTCTTGAAATATTGACTCAGCACAGCCATGACGATGCATTTTTAAATTAATGGAAATCCTGTCTGCTCTCTCCTTCCTTTTATTTTAGTTTCTCTGTCATCATTGTTGGTTGTTAGGAGTAAATTCTTAACGTGCTACTTTGAAAGCAATTACTTGATGCTAACATTCAAAGACAGGACTGTAATACAAGGCAGAGAGAGAGAGAGAGAGAGTAGTGACAGGTGCCTACCTTGGAGGCAACGATGAGAGACCTTTTCCCCACAGGACAGACTACCAGCAGCCAATCAGTGTCCAGTTCTGATGGTACATCCACCAGCCACTCTGACAGCATGAGCTAAGGAAGATGATGAACTTTTTAACTGAGCACATCATGAATGCTGTATTTAAGAGTCCATAAATGTTAACAGCAATGTGCTTGTACATATACAATGATGTCATTTATTGCAGGATCTTGTGCCACAGAACAGAGCTGTAATAGTAGAACTTATGCGCCCTCTGCTGGCCAAAGGTTGTCCTGTTACAGGAGGAAAACATTCACAAAATGCTGACCTGGTTTGCATAATGCTTTGGCAGCTTCCTCCTCTCGATCTCCATTCCCTCTTCTTCTTCATCTGCCTTGTCATCCTTCCCCTGATCTCCCTCCTCCTGTTTTTCCATGTCTTCCTCCACATCACTGTCTGCCCCCGTCCAGTCCCCATCAGCAAGACGCCGCGCATGGTTGACATAGTTTAACCTTTTACTGAAATCAGCAATGGGGAAAACACACAACATACACACATACATGAATTATAAATGACCGCTTCCTCAACTAGCTCCAGTCTGGAGACAGTCATTGGCGAGTGGAATGTACCTTTTTTGCAGGTCAAGAAAGCGCCGTCGTCGCTCACTCTGCTCGAGCACGCTGTACTTGCTCTTGTACTGAGACAGCCGGGGATGGGGGCCAGCTGTACTGTTGGGCTCCTTGGACACAGCAAAGCTGGCCGAGAGGGCTTGGGTCAGATCATCCATGGGGGCACTGTAAATCAATCAATCAATGGATGTTGTTTAATTAGAATATTAGAACAAGGAGGACTTTTTCTTGTGAGAGGCAGTGGTGCACTAGTCATTTACTGCAGAAATCTGTCAGTTTAGTCTGATCTCAGGTCAAATCTTCAAGACATTCAGATCCATGTGTGTGTTTTTAATAATAATCAGACATGACAGCAGTTTTTTTATACTGCTTGCAAGTTTTAAATGTGTACATTTGTACAAAATTACTTTCAGTCAGTGCAGATTGCCACACAAGTTTACCCAGACACAATATAGTTATTTTGCCAGCCACTGTCAACCTTCAATTGTCATTTAAATGATTTCTAAATGTTTACAGACTTGTCCATCACATGGACCTAGAGTAAGTTAGTTAATTTCAAGTTTACTTTAACTATACGCTGAATTACTATTCCAGATACACGCTGGTTGTTTGAGGGAGTATTTTAGCCACTTCGATGTAAGCTAAGCTATTAAAACAGGTCGTAACGACCACATTACAATAAACAGAAGCTAGCTATATGCAGCTAGCCACATCCCTGTTCACATATCGTGGCAGCTAGCATAGCATCGTGCTAAGTCTGTTAGCATAGTATGGGTCCGCGAGTAGTTAGCGACCGTTACCCTACAGCGTTATGTTACTGTTATCTTTTAGCATATAAGTGCCAGACCAACAATAAGCCTTAGACAGAAAACTGGACAAGATATAAGTTATTAAAGTAGTTAGCATAAACAGATACCTTGGACATTCAGGGAGGCTGCGGAGGAGACGTCACACGGCCATGTCTGCTGCCAGAGGAAGTTTTTAGGTGGCCGACTAAGAGCGGCAAAACTATCCCGGAGTTTTACGGAGCAATGTTTTTGCAAGGCAGAAAAATCCAAATGCAGCAAAACAAGTGTAAAATCACATTTAACCGCTCAGGGGTACGCGCATTTATAATATGTAGTAGAGTTGTATAAAAGCCAGAGCTGTAACAAACATTTACTTCATTAAGACTACACTTTTACCACATTTTCGTCTCTTCTAAATGTTCACTACCTTCTCATATTATTATTATTATTATTATTATTATTATTATTATTATTATTATTATTATTATTATTATTATTATTATTATTATTATTATATGTTTAATATTTCATTAGTTTTACTTGCATGTTGTAAGCTGTGTTGTAGTAGAAGCGTTCTTCCTGTGGGAGGCGGTGTTGAGTCTGTTTCTCTTCTTACAAAGAATATAAAGGAGCTGAAAAAAAAAGAAGAGAGAGAAGGCAAACTTGCCTTCAATTGTCCGGGCGTCACGTCATGGAAAGAGTTACTTTGTTGCAGCGAGCAGAGGAATACACTCCAAGAAGATATAACAGTGGGCCGTGATGTGTGTGTGTGTTTGTTTGTGTGTGTGTTTGTGTGCGTGTGTTGATGCTCCGTAGAAGAAGTTGATTGTTTTTGTTGCTGCTTCTGCTTTTGTTTAAAGAAGAATCGAACCGAAGATGCGCAGGAACCTGTTTACAAGGAAAATGCAGCAAGTTTCAGTCTGAGGGAATGCACAGTGGATACCATTACTCATCACACGACTGCATTGTGTTGGAAATAGTTTCATGAAGGATCGGTAATGAGAAGCAAGTGTCCACTGAGTGAGCAAGGCGAGGTTCAGAGGATTAAAACGGCAGCGGCTGCTTTTGGAGGAGCTCTGTGGTGAAAACAGATTTGTACCTGTTGTGTATATACGATGCGAGAGGAGGTAAAGGATCCTTCTGTTACAAGGAACAACTTTTATACATATAGCGCCTAAATGGGCCGAGGATGCTGCTGGCCACACTTGGTAGGTTTTAGAAACTGTATTTGTTGGATAGAACTAATAGTTGTATGTACCTTGTGACATTTTCTGAGTTAGTTCATTAATTTTTTACATCCTGTGTTCCTCCACACAGCTGCCATGTAATTGGAGATGAGTTTAAATATTACAGTGAGTCAGTGTCAGATGTTTCCAACACAGCATGCACCAAGACAGAAGCATCAGGTCAATCTAGGCACTATGTGCATGTAGAGTTTTGTAGTTCAGGACCTGCTGGAGTATCAAGATGTCAGTGAAAGGCAAAGCCATTTACACCTTTCTGAGTGAAAACAAAGAGGAGATCAGCATCCAGGAGAACGAAGAACTGGTGATCTTCGATGAGAATTCGGTGGACGGCTGGTTCCAAGGGGAGAACAGCCGAGGGGAGAGGGGTCTCTTCCCTGCATCGTATGTGGAAATTATTCGCACGCGCTCAAATTCCAATGTAACAGACTGCTCCATAAGCCCGGCCGGCTCTTTAGGAAATGACTCCTCCTATTTCCCATCCACCCCAAACACTACTCTTCATACACAACAGAGTTATGATGACGACGACGACGATGACTGGGACGACTGGGATGACAGATCCACGGTGGTGGACTATTCCGATCACTCTAGGAGCCCTGGAGCCAATGGACATGCCCATGGACAGAGCCCCCTGTCAAACAACCCCAATGTGCACTATCGGGCAAAGACGTCACCCGGGCATGACAGCATCTCCAGCTCCAGGAAGGGCAGCATGGTGGGCAGGAACCTTAACAGATTTTCCAGCTTTGTCCGCTCAGGGGTGGAGGCGTTTGTGCTCGGAGATGTCCCCATGATGGCAAAGATAGCTGAGGCATACACCATCGACATGGGCCCCCTGGGGCCCCAGTGGAAGGACAACCCACAGCCGTTTTCCTGCTCCATTGAAGATCCCACCAAACAGACCAAATTCAAGGGCATCAAGACCTATATCTCATACAGGGTGACGCCGAGTCACACGGGTCGTCCCGTCTACAGACGATACAAACATTTCGACTGGCTGTATAACCGTTTACTCCACAAGTTCACTGTGATCTCTGTGCCTCACCTGCCCGAGAAGCAGGCCACGGGGCGGTTTGAGGAGGACTTCATTGAGAAGCGCAAGAGGCGGTTGATACTGTGGATGAACCACATGACCAGTCACCCAGTCCTCTCCCAGTATGAGGGCTTTGAGCACTTTCTTATGTGCGCTGATGACAAGCAGTGGAAACTAGGCAAGAGGCGTGCGGAGAAGGACGAGATGGTGGGTGCTCATTTTATGCTGACCCTGCAGATCCCCAACGAGCACCAGGACCTTCAGGATGTGGAAGAGCGGGTGGACAACTTCAAATCGTTTGCTAAGAAAATGGACGACAGCGTGATGCAGCTCACGCATGTGGCCTCAGAGCTGGTGCGTAAACATCTGGGCGGATTCAGGAAGGAGTTCCAGCGGCTGGGGAATTCCTTCCAGTCTATCAGCCAGGCGTTCATGCTGGACCCTCCTCACAGGTCCGACAGCCTCAACAACGCCATCTCCCACACAGGCCGCACCTATGAGAACATTGGAGAGATGTTTGCAGAGCAACCTAAGTATGACCTCTTCCACATGCTGGATAAGCTGTCGCTCTATCAAGGCCTGCTCGCTAACTTTCCGGACATCATTCATCTACAGAAAGGTAACTTTCCAGAGCAGTTCAAGTGTGAGCTCCTTCTCTGTTTCTGTGTCTCTTAGTATTTCCACCTATTGGGCCACATGATGCTTTTTTCCCCCCATTTCACACCATGCCAGAAGGATGTGGCTGTTATTATTTAACCCTAAATAACTCCATGATGCCAGGCAGTCCTAACGTGCAGCAGAGTCTGTAGTGAGGGATAA
Organism: Parambassis ranga; assembly: GCF_900634625.1. Classification (NCBI taxonomy): domain Eukaryota; kingdom Metazoa; phylum Chordata; class Actinopteri; family Ambassidae; genus Parambassis; species Parambassis ranga. The sequence goes on from NC_041039.1 coordinate 18,324,389, forward strand.
CAATAATATACAGAGTGTCTGCTAATGGGAAGACTTGTTGTGTTACTCAATCTGTGTGGTTTATTTTGTTTACGTGTGATGACAGATTGGCTCAGCTTTTGCCTCCAGGATCTCCCCTCCCCTTTATCTACAAGCACACAAAGCACGTTTTATGCATCACACTCACACGTTACGATCACTTTGAAAAACAATCTGCAACTATTTTGAAGGTTATCTAATCATTTCATTACAAGCAAACGTGCAGGATCACTTACTTCGTTTTCACCACATCATTATGTGAAGTCTGGAAAAAAGATAAACTGGGTGTTCACCTTAAAGTCTATCAGGTTCTGTTCAACAATAGACCAGAGCTTTGTTGACACTGATGAAGGTGCACTAGGACTACACTAGACTCTGATGTGGATTCACTCACTGTCGTTTAAAGGTTGGTTGTGATGCAGTAGTTATTTAGCTACAGAGAGAAAGTGGAGGGACGTCTGTTTTTGCCATCACAGAGTAGAGAAGCTAATGTCTTAGTCTTGATACTACCATTTTTATTAACTCTGAATTAAGCCTTAGGCATATGAGCATGTTACTGAGTAACTTTACTAACCTGCAATCATAAAGAAAGGGTTATGTAATGGTACCTGGTCCTGATTTGAATAATATCATCACAGTTGTGTTTGTTTTGACTCATTTCCATAGTCTAGCGTGGTGAAACAGTTCCGGTAAATACTGGACTGTTTGGTTTCACCTTGTAAGCCTGTGTGTGTGTGTGTGTGTGTCATCAAGGTGTGGCACACCCTCTTTAGCAGGAACTACCGCAGATGTCTGTTTGGCCGGTTGTGGACAATGTGTGTCGACATCATTGCATCATGAAACTTTACAGGTGTGTAGGTGGAAATGATCCTGTGTGGCATCACTGCTGCTGTGATCCCATGGCAGAGCATGCTGCTGCATCTGTATTCCACTGTCAGCTCTCAAACAAACAACAGATCAGTGGATCCAGGGGGAAGGAAAGGGCTGCCACCAGTAAGGCAGAAGTAAATGTGATTATCTACTTCAAACAGCTGCTGCTTATTATCAGAGAGATCATTTGTGATTCCGTTCAGCTAGTTACATGTAGCCACTCCACCCAGGAGAACAGGAGGAAACGACAGAGCCATCTGAAGAAATTTAAAGGGCCAGTTAGGATTTCTCTCCTGATGCTGTCGGGCAGGTTTTCAAGCTCGCCTGGCAGGTTTTTAGTAAGATAGATATAAGGATATTTGGTCTCAACGTTTGTATGCTCACACAAGAGGAGGGAAATAAAACCGACATTTAATTATTTCAGCATACATTGTCCCACATATTTGTTTATTTTCCTCCTCCTGTGTAACTGGACAAGAGAAGGCATGGGTTTAAACTCACGATACTTCCCTTGGTGCTGAAAGTTATTGTTGTGTTCATCTCATATACTTCCTGTTTAAATTAAGTAGTTCCATGTTTAAAGTGACAATTTGATGCTAAAAAGAGAACTATGAAAGTGTTTGTTTAAATGAGTGTACTGGTGGGCTGTGTGACAGCAACACAAAGGTAGTAAGACAACAACACCCATAATGCACTGGGATTGCTACTAAAAACATTTGAGAGAACACAGGAGGCATCTAAGTGAGTAATAAGACTTGAAGTGTTCACAGAGCCTTCAGATGTATGATGCGTATGTGATGTTTGAGTATGACAGATGACGTGACGGATGGTGGATTTTCGCTGGTAGCTTCAAGAGAACCCATCCCACGTCAAGACTCGATGAACACTGTAGGCCGGGTCTGTGCGCAGCGCTGTTTTTGCTTTAGGCAGAGACCTCCTTCCCTCTGCTGAGTCTTCCCGGCCGGTCCAGATCACTCTCCTTGATGTGACTTGTGTTTTGCTGAACCAGATACAGCTGTGGCAACACTCAGAACACACAGAACTGAGGTCAATCTTTTTCCGGTGCACTCCTCCTCCTCCTCCTCCTCCTCTTCCTCTTCCTCTTCATCCCCTTATTGCTTTTTTCCCTCCCTGACTTCACCGAGGTCTACAGGAGCTGCTTTCTAACTGTGAACTCAGTGAGCATGTGAGCTGCAGGAATGTTAACTGGTTATAAGATGTTGTGGTGGTGGGCAGCAGCTACATGTTGCCATGATTAAATAGGTCTAGGGGGAGGAGAAGTGTTTTGGGTAGTGTCAGAAAAATGTTAGGGTGTGCTCCATTTGTCTCTGTCTCTCCTGTTAACTCTGTATTTTGGCTTTTACTTGGTCTCTGCTGTTACTCAATCTGAAACTCAGTCTGTCACCTCTGTTTCGTTATCCTCTTCACGTCTGACTGATTCTTTTCATCTTTCCTCTGCAGACATCCATATCAGAGCTGTCTGACCAGGCACCCCTGCTTTTACTGAGAGAGAGAAAGTAAATCTTGTCTGGCTGCCTGCACGGGCTCGACCTGCACACTTTCAACCTCTGCCAAAGCTAATCCCACAATAAGACAATTAAATGCAGTTGAAAAGTCTTGATCTGAAGGGTTAATAACGTTGCATTGTTATAGAATAAAGGCCTTCTGAGGTCTTTTGTGTGAGAGGCAGACGTAAGCACCGCCAGCTGAAACTGCGCTGCCTGTTATAATTACTCGTGTCTTGGTAATCCCAGTCTCTTGTTGAGTGTTTGTAGTTATCGTGAATCATTGTTCATAGTCAAAAATGGAGGTCTGCTGGTGTAATATTAATCACGTGTGTTCTGCAGGCCGGGAGGTTCAGATTCAGACAAACAGTTTTTGTTGCAGAGGCTGACAGCTAGCAATATTAGGCTACGTTCAGACTGCAGGTCTTAATGCTCAAATCTGATTTTTTTTTTGGTGAAATCCGATTTTTTTGGTGTTTACAAAATAATATTGGACTGCTACCACTCTCCTGTGTGAACGGACTGCGGCCCTGAAGTGACCCGCATGCACAGAAGAGAAGAGACACGACGTCATACCTTTACGTTAATGTCCGATCATAGCCGACATAATTACAACCAAATAATATTAAGAAGAAGACTGAGAAGGAAGAGAGCAGCAGCTGCAACATCTGTACAGAGATGCTTGTGGGTGCTGAGTGGTGGGATGGTGATGTGACTGCTTTTAGCGACGCTGACTTCATAATTTTTAGAACGACGAGAACCTTTGAATTCGTCTGCGAGCGCCTTTCTGTGTCACTTTCACGGCAAGAGAGTCGACATCTCCCTCATCTGTGAGCGAGCTCGTTGGGGTTGGGCTCTACTTCCTGGCAACAGGCGCTTGTTGCTAACAACACCGCAGAATTGTGACGTCTGTCGTCTTTTACTGACACAAAAGTCAGATATATGGCACATAGCCGTTCAAACTGAGGTCGCGTTGCAAAAAATCGGATACGTATCTGATTTAGGACCACATATGAAAGTGGCCTGGGTCGGATATAAAAAAATCGGAATTGAGCTGTTCAGACTGGCGTGACAACATCAGATACAGGTCACATTCGTGCAAAAAAATCGGATTTGGGGCACTTTAGCCTGCAGTCTGAACGTAGCCTAAGATGGCGTCATACTGATTCATTTCTTTGCTGCTTGGTCAGGCCCCCTGTGATACCACCCTGGCTCTCACAGTTGGTCTGTTTTACATGTTTAGATTCTAAACTGGAGAGATTTTGTCTGATATATTCAGCCCATTGTGATCTACTGCACACAGTAGACTAGGGCCAGAGACAGATGTACAGCTGTCTGATTTGACTTGAGCTTCTTCCTCATGGACCCCTGCTGCTTGATGCGCTCATCATCCACTTTACAGGCTGGGAGCACTCCATCTCCAGCGAGCCTAAAGACATCATCCTTGACTACATTTCAACTTGGCTAACAAATTACAGGCGTTGCTGAACTTGTTGTCCATGCTAACAGCTGTTAGGCAGTTCAGTTCTGCATTTTACCCTTTGAGTAGTCAAGTTGCGATATCATGTTCTGCAGATTTCTGTACCTGGCAACAATCATTGCACTAATCTGTGTCTCGACACCTTGAATAAATACAAAAGAAAAAACCACAACAGAGTGAAACCAACCCGCCCCACACTCTGCAGGTATCAGTCCAAGCTGATCTGCTCACATGAGATGAGACCATTCGTTGTTGGGTCTGCATGAGGTCTGCTTCACCTGTGTGATAATTATCAGACCTAAGCTGTTGACATTGTTCTGAGGTATAGAAAGTGGAGTGGAACTCAGTCTGACCCACAGCAGAGCAGAGAATTATTCAGCTTGAGAATGAGCTGGCTCCTCTGGGATGCCTCCAGCACGCCTGCCAGACTTTTAATACGGACGAAGAGGTTAGTTGTCCTCCATATGGTAACACATTACAAAACCACATGCAGGCTCTATCATTTTTGAAGGAAAATATATTTAGTTTTCCAGTTTTGGATGAAACGTGTGTGTGTGTGTGTGCCAAATGTAACCATGATCAGAAAGCAGCGCTCGGACTTTCAGTTTCGAAGGTTTTAGAATGAATGCACACGTTTGAATATTGTTTTACGAGCTGACCAGGAGCACATGCTGAGTTTATTTAATCTGACAGACATGTTACAGAGTAACATTCCATACAGTAAAATACAGCATTGTCAGCTGGTACACACAAAGAAAACTGCATTCTGTAAAATCAGTCTGAGGTTTTTGCAGTAGCACAGTTATGGCACCTTTCTCTGTAATTTGGTTGGCGATGGTCCCACTTCGCTGACTGTGGTGGTGACTGTGGAGAGCAAAGGTTTTCTCGCTCATAAATCCTGACGAAGGCTATAGGCCCTCATCTTCACACACACGGCCTGTCCACATGCTGCTGCATTCCTGTCTGTGTTGGCCCAGAGCAGTGTTGTTTCACACTGAAGGAGATTACAGATGTCTCAGAGAACTCTGTCTTTGCCAGCCACCTCTCAAAGAACCATCGATTTTATGGGGTTAGCCAAGAAAAAAGGCAACGTTAGCTCAAAAGAAGAGTCTACAACATGCAATGAAAGTGGACACAGTTATGATCTCAGGTTTTTAAGGTATTTATTAATATATCTGTTGATATACATCAACTCGTCTCCTTTGTCCAACCAAACTGAAAATCTTCTGCCAAGCATCGTTTTGCTATTTTAGACAAAATCGTAATGCTTAATCTGTGCATGTATATTCATTAGGGCTGCAACGGCTAGTCGACTAATAATCACTGGAAAAATTCATCAACAACTAATCAGTAGTCGACGGGTCGTTAGTGACGTCATCTCATGGCGCGCATTTGCAGTGGGGAACAGTTCTGTGGCTCGTGGTGTAGCGGGATAATTGGCACTTTGAGTGCAAGAGGCAAGAGGCAAGAGGTCCAGGGTTCAAAACTGGGTCGAGCCGTGTCTTAGGCCGGTGTGGAGGACACATAAGTGGTTCAAAGTAGTCAACTGTTAGTGGATTAGTCCTTAAGGTAGTCAATGACTAGTCGACTATTGAAATAGTCATTAGTTGCAGTCCTAATGTTTATATAGTAAGTTGTGATTAGGTTTTTTTAAATGCTAATTAGGGCAATGGGATTCTAATGATTTCAGTTAGCATTGCATCATGCTGATGTTTATGAGGTGACGGTTCACCTGGACAGAAGGCAGCAGTTTTTAGTGTAATTACTAATTCCTGTTCCTGTCCTGTTGTGACATGTGGAAAAGTGCATTTGTCCTCCAGCTAACGCCGTTAGTTAAATACATTCCATTGTACCACAAATGGTGTGATTCTGCTGTTACGTGTAAAGACAACACACGAGACAAAAACCTTTGTCAAATGCTTATTTATATCTGTGGTGCAGACTGTGGTGTCAGCCTGGCTGCTCCGTTAACTCATCAGGGTTTGTGTGGAAAGGGCAGATTGGATGAAAACTTCTATATAGCAAATATAAGTCAGTGCATGCAACAGAAAGATCAGACAGATGGCTTGTTAGCTTGATTCTCCAAGCATTTTCATTGTCATGAAGAAATGGAAAATGAAAGTCATTGCCATCTGTATTTGTTCATGGTTTGATCGGTTTATTTTTTGGCGTCAGATAATGGCGGTTAGCTCACAGGTTCTTGGCTCTGATTGTCAACCTAATAACATTCGTACCTCCAGTGTTTCGCTTGATTGGTGTCTTTTTTTCACATCAGTCAGAAATGAAGCTATAACTGTGGCATCTGCCAGCTGTAGCTGCTGTTGTCATGGTAGCCCTGAAAGGTTTGGTTGTGGTTGGCACGGCGACAGCATCGCTCAGAGATGAAGTCAAAGGTTGAGACAACTGAAATTCTAATTGTCCAAACATCTGTCACGAGAAGAGCATCTCACATTTTTGTTTTTATTCCTGCTCCAGCTATTGCAACATGCACACACGAGTGTTATGGAGTATTTAATACAGACAGAGAGAGGAAATGACACATGTCAGCTCTTCTATAACAGAAGAGCTGACACGCTCATAAATGAATTTAAGGTTATGATCTGAAACACAACAGAGGACCATACACAGAGTCTTATGATGTCATAATCAATGTTAACGCTGGTCGTTTGTTTTGCTTGGTGTGCAGTGACTAAACGTTTTTTTGAACTTTGTCAGGCTGGCTGAGTTTAAAAAGCAGAAAGCCAGTCATTTTGTTCCAAGTGGCAGCTGGAAATTCCAAATATTTTCATCTGCGTGGAGGCCAATGTTTCATTTCAGTGCAGTGACGACCCTTTTTCATGCAAAATGTAGGAAAACTGAGCTGAAAAATGTTGAAAGAAATCCCTTCTGTGAAGGTGAATGATGAACACAGCAGATTATTTTAATATATAATCCTGCTTGCCTTCGTGAAGTAAAGACATCATGACATGAATAGATTTATACGGACATCTGTTTGTAAGTGAAGAATATGATAGTTTCTACACATTAGCATGTGTGCATGGCTTCAATTAGGAATTTTTCAATTTGGAACTATTGGAAGCTTCATGTCATATTTCTGTGGTCAGAGGAGCTGTGGATGTGCTCAGAGTATAATATCAAGCGTGTGGAGGAATTTGGCCGGCCACGAGATTAAACATTTCTGGTCGCTTTAATTCCCCACACGGGCTAGACGGAGGAGCAGCCGTGTTTCCTATCACTCCCAATCCTCCAGTTAATTAAAAATCAGAGAACGCTGCTATTTGTTTCAGCGTCTAGTTACTGTTTTTTCAGAGTAATAATTAGCTTTGAAGATTTTTAGGATGGTTGCCAGGACATTTTTAGGACATATACACTCTGTTCCCAGCTGTTTTATCTGATTGACTGCTGTAAACACCATTACTGTTAGCTTACTCAGCAGTGGGGTTTTTTCATGTTTGTCTATCTTTGAGGCTTTTAAAGGCCCACTTTAAACACTGGCAGATATTAGAGGGCCCTTTTGACCCTGTCATGCATTCTTGAGGCTGTAGACTCTGTTTCCTCTCCTCTCCTCTCCTCTCCTCTCCTCTCCTCTCCTCTCCTCTCCTCTCCTCTCCTCTCCTCTCCTCTCCTCTCCTTTCCTCTCCTCTCCTCAGACCTTGAATGTCAGCATTTTTCTTTGCGGCCTTGTTATCAGCCTCAGTTACACCATCACATAAAACTGCAAAAATTAATGATTGATAATGACCTCCTTTTTGAGGTTTTCATTGTTTGAAAGTCCACAGTAGCTTTTTGTCTCAGTCTCATCCACAGTGGTTTATTTCTCTTCTGTCAGTTTTGAACATTGTGCATTTACCTCAGTCTGTATATGAGACGTGGATATTTCTCATTACATTAGGAAGTCTTGTCAAACAGTTAAGAGCAGGAGGTCATGTATATCATCTGCTGAAGAGGCTCCACTCCACTCTTAAGGATGCCTCCACTTGGCTGTATGAATAAACAGGAAGGCCGATTTAATTAACTGTGACTGAAAACCTTCATTCCAGATGAGAATGAGTTAAATTTAGACTCTCTTGCCCTAAAACTGTTGTTGTTGTGCATTTGTGTCAGCATCTGAACTGCAGTCTGAGGAGAAACAATAATGCTGACGTTGCCTATTAAAGGCTCAAGCATAGGGAAGTAGGCACTGTAAACAAACACAAGTATCTTGAAGAGGAATGTATGTGGTCAGGTTTAACCACAAAAAACAGACAGAAGATGAATGTAAAGTCATGGAGGAGGCCCTGCAGTGACCTCTGTGCAGAGCAGCCTGTGGTAATGTGTTGATGTCACTCACCCTTTTTAGGGCTAGGGCTTTTAGTCCTAGTTTATCTTGACCTTCCTCATTTTTGTCTCTTCCAAAAGGACAGCCAGGGTCAGAGAACTTACTCTATTAATCAAGGACTGACAAGACCTATAGAACATACTGTAGCTGGTCTTTTTTTTCTAATTTAGTCTGCAGACTTTAAAGATCGGGTAGGAGATTTCATTCTGGTGCACTTCTTGTTAAATCAGTGTAACTTCTCTTTACAGTCTGATAGCAACCGATTAGTTCGGCAGTTTCTCATTAAAACGAAGAATATGAATCATCTGAAGCTATAAAACACTAAAAACATCAGCCAATCCTCCGGGTGGACCCTGTAGGAGTATTGGCTGGTTGTCACTCTCTTCCTGCTCTGCGCACTAGAGAGGTACGTGCATGATGGCCGAAGTCACAGACCGCAGCTCGTCTTCAGGTGATGCGTGTCCATGTGATTGGGAGGCGTGGCTTCAGGATGAGCTCCGAGAGAAAGGGGCGTGTGTTTACTTTGGAAATCTGGCTGACTCTCAGTGAGTTTTCAAAATCTCCTACCCTACCTTTAACGGGTCATGTGTGCAGGAATCTGCTGCTTTTGTGCAGGTCACTTATTTGCTAATATGCAATTTCTCAACCTATATTATTAAACATTTTTCACTATGCGAACAGAAATCATATTGTACATCTAGTATCAAATGTGTCAAATGTGTGGTTCAGAATGGGACTCATTCTGAGTGAGATTTTAGCCGAGTGGTAGTGAAAAATAACTGCACCTCACAGAAACAAATGTGTTTAATGTAGTGAGTGTCTCTGTTTTAACTGAAACCACAAAGTCCTTTCTAAACCTAACCAAGTAAAGCAAATGTCCCTTGTGACGGGTCACGATGCAAAAAAAAAAGATGGCAACAGCCCCAAGGATTCCTCTGGGTGAAAGAAAGTCCTGATATTGAATAGTGACCAAATGTACCGATCATGTGTGAGGATGTGCTGCACGTCTAATTAAACTCGTTGGTGTACACCCTCAGACAGCCTCTGTGCAGAGATTAGAACGAGGTTTTTGTACACAGACACTAGATGTGGGAATTCTGCAACAGTGGATTAAAGGGGGAGGAGGAGGCTCTTTAAATCTTATGGAGATTCAATCAGTGCCATCAGGCCTGTTGTTGCTTGTAGCTAATACCCAGCACTATCCAGGAATAAATGTTTCTTGGTCGTATAGTTGCCAACTGTTTTCTATCATACTGCCATGTTCTTTGTCCTCTCTGCTCGTATTTCAACCCCTACAGAGTGCCAATACCGACCCAGCACACAACCATGAATCTGTCACATGTGAAACAGTGTGGTAGCCAGTCTGGTTGGGCAAGATAAACAAATCTGGTGATATTCAGAACCCTGGCTGTGTATCACCGAGCACTGTAAAAACAGACAGGGACAGAGGGATTGGTTTACAGAGTGGAGGGAAGTCTAGGTTTTGCATTATTCTTACTTGGTGTAGATGAACCTAAAGGATAGGGGGTATGAAAAGAGGAGCAGGTCGAGCTGTGTTTGCGCTGAGGTTTTGCATTGCTGCCCTCCTCACACACATTCAGGAGAAGCGCCTTTCCTTTGTGTCCTGCAGACATGCTATCTTGTGATGCACATTCTCCTCTCATGTGGAAAACAGAATACATGAATGTAGGTCAGCACCACAGACTGTAGTCCACACGCCTCCCCGGCTGGAACAGACTGTAAGTGCTGTTCAGGCTTTCCCACAGTGCTGCCAGGAATTCCATACGAAATGCATTGTACCATGAGCTCCCAGATACAGCTAATGGATAAGACGTTACCATTCAGAACACCTAACCTGTACAAGCTAGTCCTATTCTCCACATCGTGTCTGTTTCCTGGTTACCAGTCTCAGGTTATATGAGATTGAGACGGACTCACTAATCTGATGGGAAAGGCAACATGGCCGCATGCCATCGTGCTGCCATGTTCAGTGCTTGGAAAGTGACTTCATAGCAGTCTGGGTGAATGTGGTTCCAACTTGTCCTCATCACACTGAAACTAGACGTTTGGTATGCAATGAAACAAGACGTGATTGTGTGGCGTGTTCGCTGCTCTACCTATAAAGTGCACAGCTCACAGTAGTTAATATGTGGGTGGGTGGGGGGAGTTACAACTTGAGTCTTTTACTGTGGAGAGATTAACAGTAGCATAATGGTGGATTTTTCACATCACACTGTAATGCAGACCCACCCACAGAGCTGACCAATTAGTGAGCTGTAAAGGAGGCACAGGCCGTTTTTGGTGGGACTGTGTTGGTCTTTCACACGGCAGAAGTCAGTCAGGCATGCTTAGCTTTGCTGCTACATACTAGCTTTCAAACATTGTCTTTACCTTGCTGACCTGAGTGAAGTATCCTGTAGTAGATGGTGACTGACAGGCAGTTCGTCCAATCACCTGCTGAGTTTTATTTAGAGAGAGCTTGTCCTGTTCAATGAGGAAGAGCTTCCGAGGGGCAACTTCTCAGATGGTTCTGTGTTGTCAGGTCAACAGTAAATCTAATGATCACCATTACCAACTAGTCCAACAGCATGAAGACCAGTCTGTGTTACAGTATCTCTGCAGCTGAGTGTTGTGTGCCACACTGCCATAAAGTGTCCTGCAGGTCTCATGGGAGATTGTAGCCACTACACCCAAGTTACACGAGCTGTTTCAGTTAATAAGGCTTTCTTACATAAAGCTAACTGGCTAACCTTTCTGTGGGCTGGAGCCTAATGTTTCAGTTAAGGCATCTCACTGAACTGTTCTGTGCCACCACCTGCTATTTTCTAAGAAACTAGGACCTACAGTCTAAGACTGAAACTATGGGTGGCAGCTCCAACCATTGATGGATATCAAACTAAAATTACAACCTGTTAGTCCACATTTGGTTTAACTGATGGTTTGAACTTTCTGTTGCTCTGTTGTTACTTTTATGCAGCTACTGTTTGCACAGTAACACAATACATATTTCTCCCATCTCAGGTGCCTTTGCCAAGGTGAAGGAGAGCCAGCGGATGAGTGACGAAGGGAAGATGGACCAGGATGAGGCAGACGGCATCAGGAAACGCTGCCGGACTGTGGGGTTCGCCCTCCAAGCAGAAATGAGCCACTTCCATCAGCAGCGAGAGGTGGACTTCAGAGACATGATGCAGGCCTACCTCAAGGAGCAGATAGCCTTTTACCAGCGTGTTGTCCAGCAACTGGAGCGCACCTTGCGCATGTACGACTGTCTGTAAAGACACGGAACTGTCCTTTCCGGTCAGGATGCCAAAAAAATACAAAAATAAAAACACAGAAAAGAAGGGAAGGAAGACTCAAGCCTTGACCCTTTTTATGGAGGCATTTAATTTAGTGTGAAAAAACCTGCAGATGAATGAAGCAGTTTTTTACTGGAAAGACATACGAAGCCAGTCAGTCTTTCACTTTGATGGATTCAAAGTCACATTTCTTGTGTTTTATTTTTGATTATTGTTTAAAGACCTACTGTATGTTTTATTCCTGTAATACACACCACATAGGCAGTGTCGCAGCATATTGTTTATTTTACGTAATTTAAGGTTAGAAACATTAAGAGTATAGGTTTCAGATTCATAGTGCATCGTTCTATAGTGTAACACATTAAAGCCATGAAACGGGTTCTGCTCTGGGTATCGTCCCCTTCTCTCTCCAGCATCATGCACTTCACAGAGAAACACGCAGGATAGTCTGGCTTATTTAAAAACATTCCAATATTCTTAGTTCCAATTCAGTATTTTAGGATTTTAGTTAAAGTCTTGAAGTAGTATCATCTTGTCGAGTGCTCAGGTGTTTGTTACAAGTCACACAGGCCTGTCTCTCTAGAACTTAGTGAGAGCACTTAGATCAGATCAGCTTCAAGCAGACGTGTGTCGGAGTGTTTCGTCTGCAGCGTGGCTCGTGCAGTTTTAGCAGGTGAATTGTGGGGATGAGCTGAGTTTTGCACGTTTTTTAAATACACATTATGGTCAAAGTGAGTGTGTGTGTGTGTGTAAACGAGTCGAGAGTTCTTGGAGGTTAATTTCCTTCCTGGAATGTTAATCGTTGTAAGTAGCTGCAGGTTTATTTATATGTTCTATGTGAGACGTGTTCCAGTTGTTGAAGCAGAGTGCGTTATTGTGTGAGGCTGGATACCAACTTGTCATCATGTAGAGCTCAACGCTAATGATCAAAAAATGTCCTGTAATACAGATTATTACCAAAATTCCTTCTTGCCATGAGATGGATGAGAGGATTGATACTACCCTCTCTATTAAATATAAAGCTGCAGTTATTACTGTATTTTTCTTTAGTCTGTCCAAAAACCAAAGTGTAAAGTTTGTGGTTTTATAAGGGGGTGATGTCACTTCTAGGTTTTAACAAGCTAGCTTCTGGGTATAGTTTCAGATGCAGCCCAATAGGCCTCTATAATAATCTGTATACCATATGATGTTTATTATTTTCCACCCCTTGTTTAGGAGTTAAACATTTTCCATACTTAATAAGATGACCCTGATGATTCCAGCCCTGCGTTACTCATCCTGCTTAACAAGAGAAAAAAACATTCATGGCAACTTGCGGTGCAGACGGGACTATCTTTAGGTTTATGTGGTGCCTGCGTTACCTCGGCAGGGAATGTTTTTGTCAGTGTCAGCTGCTGGTTTCTCATTAGGAAAAGGGTTTGGATGTGTCTGTGTGTGGGTGAAAAGTGGATTATTATGTGAAATCTCTGATGAATTCTTACAATGAATCTCCTATCACAGCAAAAAAGTGGAAAAAAACAAAAACAGAGCTGAGCCGGTCCGCAGGTTTGTCAGTAAACAAATGGACTGTGTGTGTTTGTGTGACTCAGTTTACTGGTACTGCTCAGCCCACATCTGCAGCCTTTAACTCTTTGCTGTGCAAATGCGATGCTGTTTTTTTACAAACGTTTGCTTTTTCATACATTTTTTTATGAATCACTGTTTAAAGATCTGCACTCGTCCGATGACCAAAGAGATTTTCTACTGGGTCCCTCATGGCTGTGGCATTAACGGTGCTCACTGGCTTTTGTAATTGAATCTGTTCTGCTCTGAAGGGAAAAATGTGAAGCAGAGCATTCGGAAAAACGTTTCACACAGAAACTCATCATTGACACCAAAGACTGGAGACAGAAAAAAGAAAGAAAGTAAGACCAGAAAGGTGCAAAAATGAAGATGCAGCGGTTTCTCTCTCATGTTCCAAAGCTGCACGACAGGTTAAATGCCAGGCATTTCACACAGGTGACCGTTTCTTAACATGGATGTGTGACTCGGTGAGCTGCAGGAGCGCTGTGCTTTAGCTTCTGCCTCTGAAATAACAGGTTTTCAGTTTAGGGGAAGGGGACGTATACATTTGAATAAAAGGTAATGACGGTGACCGCTCTTCTTCGTCTCTGTCGTCATTGATCATTTTAAACTTCAGTAGCATTACGAGTATGTTTTACATGACTATTTGTCATGTTTTATTTATAATGAGCTCTGTTTCAAACATAAACCAGCTCCTTGAAGTTCATCACCCAGCGAGCTGTAGTTGTTGTTGTCATCTTACTTTGTGTGAGTACGTCAGAATAACAGGATGTGATGACACACGTGTGCAAACTGTTTACCCTGAATGAAACTGGAAGGACAGCCAAATATGTGTTTATGTGCACACATAGACACACCAGGAAAAAGAGAAGTACTGGGAGCTGAATGGGGAATTGGGAGCTGCAGTTCCTCGTGTGGCCACTTGAGGCTGTCTCCTAAAGTAACACAGTCTTTAGACAGTTTATAAGCCACGTTGTTTAAATCTTATTCTTTATGCACATGACGTTTGACTGTCTTGCATCACATGCATTTGCAGACATCACAGTTTTTTACACAGTTTAACATCACATGTCTGGGTTGATGATGACACCCTGTACATACCTGTTGGCAGAAGCTAAATGGATTCTGACATGAGTGTTTTCATTCATGTTGCATAGCTACTAATCTGATATGAATCTGATTTAGGACAGCATCACTTGAAAAAAAAAAGACTGCATCAGCCTGGTAGTCTGAACATAACTTAATAGACCTCTATGTTAAAATGTGATTGTTACTTTTCTACTTTTACCATCAGTTGGGGGGACTGCTGATCACATTCTGTCTAATATTAACTAGCCACATGCCAGCAACTGTCTCAAATGCCCCGTTCACACTGAAGAAAGTAAATCCAGCTAGAGTAGGATTGAAGCCTTTAAGCTGGAATACGTTCAGACCTATTTTCAAATCTGGCTATCACACACGCATGTCCATGTTCAATCTGGCTTAATCTGGCTTAATCCAGCTTGTTTGTTTTCCTCCAAACCAAGCCACATTTGAGCCAATCTGGGTAGATCCACCTCTGAGATGTGGATTGAGATCAAACCAGATACATCTGGATTCGCGTTGTTCAGACACAGAAAAACTATCCAGATATGGCCCGAATCCCGCTCTAGCCGGATTGATTTCCCCAGCATTAACCGGGTCAAAGTGTACCTATTTATGCAGTGTTATTGTAGGTACACTTTGAACATTAGATTATTCTTTCACCAATTTGATTGAAAGTCTTGACCTTCTTAAAGGTAGGGGAGGAGATTTTGAAAAAACTCAGTGAGAGTCAGCCAGATTTTGAAAGTAAACACACACCCCTTTCTTTCGGAGCTCACCCCGAAGCCACGCCTCCCAACCAGTCTGTGACTTCGGCCATCATGCACTTACCTCTCTGGTGCACAGAGCAGGAAGAGAGTGACAACCAGCCAATACCCTGCACAGGGTCCACCCGGAGGATTGGCTGATGTTTTTAGTGTTTTATAGCTTCAGATGATTCATATTCTTCGTTTTAAAGCGAAACTGCTGAACTAGTGGTTGCTATCGGATTGTAAAGAGAAGTTACACTAATTTAACAAAAAGTGCATCAGAAGGAAATCTCCTACCCGACCTTTAATTGGTAGCTTCTACACTCTGGTGCTCTGTTTAGTGCCAGTTAACAAATGTTAGCATGCTAACAGGCTAAACAAAGAAGGTCTGTGTTGTTGTATTTACATTACATATTTATCGTTAGGCAAAAGTCTTTGTTTTAGCTGTATGGAGTTGTTGTTGTTTTGATTAGTTTGAACATACACAGATATCAGATATTAAGAGTCCAAGAACGTTTTATTAAAAGTTTCCCTAAATGAGCGAGGCTCTCCCACTGAGCTGATTCTTGGACACAGCTGATAAACCGTAGCTTACAGATGTAGTACAATATGTTCGAGTGAAACTTGGGCCTTTTCTCTCTTAATTTGTTCCAGATGTTTCAGAAGCAAACATTTCATTTGGACAGCTCAGATAAACAGCTCTGTTAATAAAGTAAATGAGGTGCTGGCATACATCTTAATGATGTTAAGTGCTTTCCTCCGACAACAGGTGTATTAATGACACTATTTTGTGACCTTTAACCTCAAACCACCTTTTTCAGATGACAAGCTACGTGGTGATGCTAAAAGGATTGCAGTTGTTCCTCCAGACTGTGGAGCCTGTGTTACAGAGGAACACAATAAATCCAGATGTTTCAAGTCTGACCCTGTTGCCTGTTTCCTGACGGTGCCCCTTCAGGTCTTGGTATGCATGTGGAGCATTGGGATGATGTCACCGTCATGGCATGTGCCAGGAGGAGGAGGAGACGTCATCAAGTTCACTCAGAAACCCCACTCTAACAGAAGAACTGGAAGCATAAATCATTTCATTTTCAGAGTGTTAAAAAACAAATTTATAAAGTATTTTCAGACCAATTAAATGTGTCTCCCACACATTTCTATGATGCTCACCACAGCAGCAAAAAAAGGCCCCAATGGCTGTAAAATGACACCTTGGAAAAAGTTCCAAAACCTTGAGGTATTGCCAAAGAAATGCTAACAGTGCATTTCTCTACGGCAACCCAATTTTCTCTTTGTGTGTGTGTGTGAGGAAGTGGGGGTGGGGGTGGGGGGATGAAAACCAGTCAACTTTGCCTTCTTTGAGGCTTTTTTCCATCAGACACAGCTGAAGCCTGGATGAGCTAACCACCCCTCGTCCAGGGGAAAAGGGAACAGTCGTTGAAACGGCTCCAGTGTGGTGCAAAAATGGAAGCTGTATCATAAGAAAAAAAGTCTTTCACGGCGTAACGTAGCCCGCTGCCAGTCACATTTACATTACATAGCTCACTTCTTTTAGCTTCCTGAAGCAGCTCTCTTGGCCTGTCTGAAGGGAAAAGCTTGGACGTACACTGTGCTGCTGCAGGGGCACATGGTAAAAGCGTTATGTCCAAAGTGCCAGCAGATGTCTATAAAAAAAAAGAAAAAAAAAGATGATGCTGAGTGAAGGAAAGGTTTCAGACTGCAGAGTCGGCTCCTCCAACATACCTCAGAGGAGACAACATATAACCAGAGTTCTCATTTGTTTGAGGTAATGAAAAATCAGTCTGAGCTCCTGAGCACAGTAGCAAATGTGTTCCCAGGAGATTAACAACCGTCTGCAGTTATCAGCCGTCATAATCTCAGATTTCTCAGCAGTCAAATGGACACATTGATGCTGCTGTTTATGAGTGAGCAGCCAAGATGATTGTCTTCTGATGCTGTGACATGGACTTGACCTCCATGGTGCAGAGAAAGATTACGACGTCCTCTGCCGCTAACATCTGAAGGAAACAAAGGCAACAGATGGTGGGATCAGCACGCACAGTGTGGTCTGGTAATCCCTCCTCCTGCTCATCACAGCAGGGCCAAAATAAGCCAGATTTGTGCCTACTTTTATTTAATCCTTGCCTATAAAGGAGAGATTCGTCTTTTATTGTCGATAAGAACGTTTTTCTTTCCCCATTAGTTATGTCTTGCAAAGCTGATTTAAAACTGCAGCAGAAACTGTATTTATAAACCAGCACAAGAGGCGCGTTCATGATGTTTTGTCTTTCTGTAGCTTAAACACATCCATTCTTCATCCTGACTCCATGGCCTCTCAGAGAGTAAACAGTATACAGATGTAGTGAGTATAGCTCCATAGTCAGTGTTTGACATGTCAGATAATAGTTTAATTTATGGGTGACAGTGAGAAGTATACGGAGGCGGTGGGGATTTGTCTCAGATGAAAACATTGCCACTGTGGAGAGAAGTGTTTTTAAAACATGTGGGATTTATTTTGGAAAAAACACCAAAGCCTTACTGGGAACTCTGGGAATGAGTCATTATAAATTAGAAACCAAGCGTTTTAAAAGGTTGACCTAACACTCTTACACACTTCTGCTGCAATGTGGGACTTTGTGGAGTGTTGGACTGGTTGTTTAGGTGCATTATAGTACAATAGGACGAGGGGGTAGTTGGGGTGCAGGATGGTGAGAGCAGCTGTCCACCAACCACAAGGCCGGCGGCTCACCCAAGACACCCAACCCTAAGTTGCTCACAAGCACAAGTGACTTTCTTGTCAACAATGAAATTAAACCACAGACTGGAAAAATGGTGGTGGGCTTGAACACAATGTATCAATGCTCCACCAGGTAAAAGAGTGAAGTTGAGGTTGCAGCTAGTTACTCAGATGGACACCACACACTAAGAGGAACTGGTTGGACAGTCATCAGGTCCATGCTTTTCTTTGAGGAATCTTATGTGTCATGTCACTGAACTCTGGAACCCTCAGAACTGTCACCCAAACTGTTTTTCTTGAGATGTTCCCAAGGTGGAGGTTGTTGTGGACTGTACCAGATCTTAGTGTCTCCACCTCTTTTTGTTTGTCTTTTCTCTTCTGTGTCCATCTTTCTGTCTTTTCTGTCATTTCTTTGGTTGCCCTCCTCTGACTGATAAGGGGGAGGGGTGACCCAGACTTTAGCCTGACTGGTTCCAGATGCACCCACTGCCCAGACCTGTTACAGGAATGCTTTTCAGATGGTGAAGTAGCTTTGTTTCTTCTACCCGGTAGGCACAGCAGATCCTACCGGAGGACATGCCCGACAGGTCATGGTGAAGCCTGCAGATGTATTCATCCCTGCAGCGCCATTAGACCGGTTGAAAACGTCATGGCTGTAAATTAACAGTTCACACACACTTGTCCTATGTAGAATAAAGATGCCAACGCTCTGAGGTCAAAAGTCACATGCTGGAGAGCACTAGTAAAAGTATCCGCCCAAACCGAATCTCCTTTTCAGATTTAGCAAATGTTAAGAGCTTGTTACTTTCATCTTTTGTGAAAATGTCACCAGCGAATACATAAACAAATCAGCTGCACACATGGGTCCACACGATGACATTTTTTCATTCCCTGAGGTGAGGACTTATCATAACTAAGTAGGAGACTGTGCTGCTAAGGCACAGGTGAGCCAGGTAATTACACAGAAAGCAATGTGGTCTGATGTGAGTCCTTTCAAAATAAAACAGGAAATGGCAGAGTACACTAAACACAGCAGGATGTGGCACAGACATGAAGCAGACTAATTTTTTTAAGTAATCCCTGCTGCAGATTGCACCAATGTGAAGTCAGGCTGGACATTCCAGTGGGCTGAACCCACATTCCTCTTCTGGAAAGTCCCAAAGAAGAAACGTTGTTATTTATTATTTTATTTTATTTTAGTAGATAGCCTCTGACAAATCAACATAGCTGTCCCATCTGGGTGACATCAGGGGTGTCCTGAAGGCTGTATCAGACATTTTCTGTTCTGTTTTTAACTCTTGCACCATATTAAACAAAAAAATAAAAATAAAAAAAAATAAAAAAGCATGCAGTTCAATAACTGACTCATCCATTTTAGTCAAGTCAGCAGTACTGAGATAAACAGCTCTTTGGCCAAAATGAACAAAACAGATCTCCATTATTTCAGCCTGATTTACAGACTGGAGCAGCACCACAGGCAAGAACCTGGGTTTTATAAACTGTCCAGCAGTCGCATGGGCCGGCTTCACCATTCATCTGTTCTAATAGTCTGTTAATATGTTAAAAGGACATCAGGATACAGGCACACATGCAATAACATGCTCCTCCCCTTGTGTGCATCCACTACACACAGTAATACCTGTTTGCTTATAGCTGGGAGGAAAACATGTGACACATTAAGCTACAGATGTCTGGATTTAAAATGATTAAAGCTTTCCCTGCCACAGGCCTAGACAGGTAAGGTTTTTTTTTTTTTACAGATGTCACATGGTGAAGACTTGTTTCTCAAGAAGTACGAGATTGTGTAATCTAGAGATCTTAAGATAGCAGCAGAAGCAAAGTCAGACACGAGGTAGCTGTGGAAAAAAAGAAAGAAAGAAAAGGCAACGGCTGAGGCTCAGATTCGACAAATAAAAGGCCTGTAAACAATTCAGCCAGGACACAAAGAGCTGCTGTTAACATCCACAGTCTGTAATTCAAACAAAATATAGACTGCTGTGTCATCACATGGAAACTGCAGTGGTGGTACTTCTAATGTGAGTGCTTCCAGCGTTGGAGGAAGTACTCACAAATCACAGAAACCTGGGGCCACGGACACTTACCAACAATCCAACACTGCTGTGTCACAGCTCTTGGATTTAATCTAGATTATCTCTGCTGTTTTATTCTAAAATTGTAATGCTGATTTTAGGTTTAGGCACTCGTTGTTTCTGTTACATAAGTATGAGATATTATCCTTTCATTGTTTCCAGTTATCAGACTTTATCCTGGAGTACCGGTACCTGTAGTTGTCCATCCAGGGAGGGGTGCACACAGAATCGCATCCATGCTGGGAAGGCGTACGGGGGATGGAGTTTACAATCATATCCTGCAACCTGCAGGGCTCCAGACAGCTGCCAGAGATTGCTCATCAAAACTCCATAGACTGAGAAAAGTCACGTGGTAACTCTGTGTAGAAATGGGAGCCAGGGGTAGTTTAATTATATCCTGTGATGTCTTTAGCTGGTCATATGTAAATATGCTGCAGGATGCAACGTAAAGTCAGCATGTCACAGTGCCGGAAAAGATCATTTCCACAGTGCTGCAAGAAGAATTCAGTGGCAGCAGAGGTACTAAAAGAACAATAAAACCTCCCAAACATCAAATCTGGAAGGAATTAAAACATTAAAAGTGACCTCTGTAAAAGGCACTAAGCCATAAAAAGCAGCTGACTACGAAATCCAGTGACTGAGAGACTGCAGATCAGTGCTGCTCATTGACAGTTATCTTCTTCTCTGCACACCACAAAAATGAGATGAAGGACTAAAGCCGTGCTGCTCATCTACAAGGCTCTGACTCAGTAGGGGGTTAAGGACTGCTGCATTGGTGGTTAACCATGGTGCAACCAGCCCATATTTCAACACGGTGGGCGTAGCTCAGATGCTGTCTTATTCATTTACAAATAAACAAACTCTGCCTTCCTGTAACCAGCTGATTGCCCCATTCACTGGGTTGTCACGGGTCTCAGTCAGGCCATTAAGTCGCAGATGATTGACGATTCTGACAATTTGGATCAGATTTGTCATCTAACAGGTAGCTTATATCGACACATTTTCTACTTCTGAAAAACTTCTGAACAGCTTCTTTCCGGTCAACCTTTCCCCTTCAGGTCTGCAGCCGGGCTGTAGATGTTCAGAGACCCTCTGGAGACAACAACCATTTCCTCAGAACACAGGCTACATTCCTAAGACTCTGTCCAATCCCTGTAAACAACATTCCTTCTTTGGGAAACAAAAGCCACAAAAAAACAGAGTATGATCTCACTGTCTGATCTGAAGCTTCATCTCTTTCTACAGGTCTCCTTTTTCTCTCTTACACTAATAAGTGACACTTGTTTTCTCTCCACTGGTGTTTTCCAACATTTTGCTGGAAGTCATCCTGACAGTGATTAAGTAGGACTGAATGACCTTTAGTACATATTAACATCATCTGAATTTTTTTACAGTGAAAAGCAGAAACTTTTGGAAAAACCAAGGACACATTTCTGTGACTTCAGATAAAAAAAAATAAAAAAGGTGTACTGCTGTGCTGCTAGGGCTGGAAAGGCACAGGCTCATTTTTCCTTTGACCCTGCTCACACTGGGAAAATCAATCCGGCTAGAGCAGGTTTCGGGCCGTATAGATCTCGATCCACCTCTCGGATCTAACTAGATTGGTTCAGATGCAGCTAGCGAATCTGGCTAGCGTCGTGTTACTTTCGGTTCACGGGGACAGTGTCCGGGTTGTGATCGAGTTTATTTTTGACAGGGCTACAAAGGAATAAACTGCTTTTTGAACCGACAGAAAACAGATACAGGACAAAAAAATCACACAACGCATGCGCACATGCGGTCCTACCATGGCCGGAAGAGACTCTGAATATTACAAGGTGCCACCTAATGGTTTGGAGGACAACAAACAAGCTGGATTAAGCCGGATTGAGGGTGGACACGTGTGTGTGATAGCCAGATTTAAAAATAGGTCTGAATGTAAAGGCTATCCGGATTCAATCCTACTCTAGCTGGATTAGCTTTCTCCAGTGTGAAAAGGGCCTAAATGTCTCAGTTAAGAGTCATCAGCATCAGCACCACACTAAGTCTGTTTTTAAAGAAGTTGATTAACAATGTTGACCTTATTTTTTTAGTGTATTGTGGGCTGCTTCATATCAAGCATGTGTGGGAGGTATATACTGTAGCTAATTCAATACACTTTGTACAAACAAAGCCAACCACACTGAATGTATGAGGCCAAAAAACTCACCAAACCTGAGGTGTCTGTATGTAGGTATGTGTAGTGAGTGGCAGGTGACTGCAGCATGGACCATTATAACAGCAGTTAGATGGCCTAATGGTAATAAATAGAACCGCTGTAACTTGAATGCCTGTATTAGAGGACTTCTGTCTTCAGTGTGCTCTAAGTGTGTGTGAGGGCTGAAAAAAAGAACCATGAAATCAAAAACCTCTAAAACAAATATATCATCTGATCAGTCTGATAACTCAAACTCAAACTCCTGCAGATGTGTTGTGTGGAGACATTCTCATCAAACCGACACACTGGAATGATAATTATGACAGTGTCAGTCACCCATACACACAGTTTGGCCAGGCTCATCTCATACTGGAGCAGAGGGTCTGCCCCTCCACCCACCACCGTTCATCCCAAATCTCCCATGGGACAGCATAATCTGCCTGTGAACTGAGCTGAGCTTACGACAACATCAGAGTGCAGAAATGATCACAGCCAAGCGTGACTAAAAAGTTTTATTCACACAGCACAGACGTCCATGCATCATGATTCACTGCTCCCCGATGTACAGTATGGATTCCTTAATGTTTCCAGAAACTGTACCCACACTGTTCTGGTATGATTGTGACTCAAATGATGGATATAAATACTCATAGCTAATTAGTAGCATCTTCACCACATGTAAGCAGCCCAGCCATACCTCAGGATCAGCTCAGTGAAGTTTGTATTTATTAAGCTGGCCTGTAACACGGTGAAGGTGAAATTTAAAGTAAGAAAATACGAACCCTTGATAGCGTTATCAAACAGACATATGATTCAGGGCTGTGTGTAAAGGCTGGCGCTGGTAATCTGAGCACATCACGCCCTGTGCAAATGCCAGAGTTCAAACAAAGTGAAAAGATAAGAAACAAAAAAAAAGTTCTGACCTGGTTGTTCAGCAGGAGACTTACCAAAATGTTTTCACCTATAGTTCGCAGCTTGTGATGTTTTTCTTTTTCTTTCTTTTCTTCCACAGCACTCTGCGGTGTCAAGCATTTCTGAGTGGTTGGAGACTAAACAGTGAACAGACATTACCAGCATTTAGACAGATCCCTGTTAGTCTCCCACGATAGCAACTAAAAAGTCCTGCTGTTTGTTGTGTTAAGAAGAACTCCTAGGAGAAGTCTTAAACATACAGTGGCCAGCAAAAAAAAACAATACACAGAAGACAGGATGTTAGGGTTACACACAACTATCTGAAAGTCGCACAAGGAAATTGTTGTGATCAGATTACATTGTTAATCTTCAATAACTATGAAGTAATTTTAGCCAATCACATCAACGAATCACTGAGCAGGAAACACAACAAGCTACTCAGGACATTTAAGTCTAGCATGTAGCATGTAGCCGTTAGCTGATTTACACCATCTTCAATGAAAGTAACTGTTGACATCTCAAAGGATGCTGATTGGTCAGACCCACCTGAGACTCAGCTACAAGCACAAACCTTGAAGCCTGGCAATATGTGAGTTTAGGACGGGGATGGATGGATGGATGGATGAATGGATGGATGGACGGGTGGATGGATAGATGAATGGATAGACGGATGGATGGATGGATGGATCAATGGATAGACGGATGGGTGGATGGACGGATGGATGAATGGATAGACGGATGGATGGATGGATGGATGAATGGATAGACGGATGGGTGGATGGACGGATGGGTGGATGGACGGATGGATGAATGGACAGACGGATGGATGGATGGATGGATGAATGGATAGACGGATGGATGGATGGATGAATGGATAGACGGATGGGTGGATGGACGGATGGGTGGATGGACGGATGGATGAATGGATAGACGGATAGATGGATGGATGGATGGATGAATGGATAGAAGGATAGATGGATGGATGGATGAATGGATAGACGGATGGATAGATGGATGGATGAATGTATAGACGGATGGATGGACGGATGGATGGATAAATGGATAGAAGGATGGGTGGATGGACGGATGGATGAATGGATAGAAGGATGGATGGATGGGTGGATGGACGGATGGATGGATGGATCACTCTCTATCTGCTGATTGGTAACCCTGCCAACATGAAAACATACTTTTTAAAGATGAAACTTCAACCAAGTAAATGACACAGAAGAGCCCGTCAAGCCACTTGAATGGTTCCACAGCTGGCTGTGCAGCGCTCCCTTTGAATAGCAAATTAACAGTGACATGTATATACAACTAATTGACCGTTGCTTTTAGAACCCCATTGAATGGTTAATTAATGTGTCCAATATGTTGTTGAATATTGTAACTACAGAGCACCAGGACTGTTAGATGGTGGTGGCCTGTAGAGCAGCCCTGGTGATGAAAAACAGTGGACTCAGACAGCGCTGAGTGAATTTCCAGAAGGGCTCTCCCTTAAAATAACTTCCCAGCCGGGTCCTGCATACCACGTCTCTGTGTGTGCCCAACTCCAGGCCATCTCACCCCGCTCAGGCACCATTCAGGCCCACCTTAGCACCACACTTCCTCTGGTCATGTTACCGGTTTTGGTGCCTTTGTTCTCCAAAATCAACACAGAAAAACTTGCACAACCTCCCTCTCCAAACACAAACCGCCTTCCAAAGCGAGTACAACACCATCACTAAGTGGTGGATCTTTTTACATCCAACACCTATTCTGCTGTGTTATTCATGCATTCAGTTTGTTTCCATGCTGCATGTAGTGACACAATAAACCCTGGAGTGAGAGCTCCACCCTATCAGCTGGCTGAGGCAACAACACAACCCAGATCTGAAGGCTTTCAGGGAGGAGTGACGGAGGTCCACCCTGGTGATTTCCTGCCCTCGCGACGGATGAGGAGGATGACGGAGGATGGCGAAGGAGGGGAGGAAGATGAGGTACAGCAGAGGGAGGGAGGGAGGGATGAAAGGCGGGTGGGAGGTAACACTAGACTCACGCTCTGTTGTTCTTGGCTCTCAGTAGTCTGTCCCACCCCACTGCAGGGTATTACACACACATGCACACACTCTCACACGCACAAAACAAAACAGAGAGATTTCCATGACAATGGTGTTCCAGCCAGTGGGAATAACAAAGCAGGGTGACCACAGTGGATTTCTCACAGAGGGAGAAAGTCTTGCACAGAGCTGGATCTGTGGAATCATCTGCTCCTCCTCCGCTCAGGCTGCAAAGCTTCGCAGTGACTTCAGAGGCAGGCGGCCCTCAGGGGGTCTGTGGTGAGCTGACGCATGAAATGTATGAAATTAATTAACTTTAATACAGTGAAAGTCAGCTGCTGTAGCATCTAAGCTGAGCTACAGATTATCACCACGATGTTGAGGAATTTTTATTCTAACCCTAATATACGCCTGTTCTTGTGGTGTAGCTTGTTTATTCACCAAAATAAAAGCCGCAGTAACATGTGGTGACATGCAGAGGTGGAGGAAGCATGCTTTGTTTTTATTTACAGAAAATAGAAATATGTTTATGTTGACATTTTGATGTTATGAATTTATTAGCAAAGAGTCTCCTGCTGCATTAGCATACCCAGCAGATGGAGTGACATCAGCATGACTTTATTTAAGCACTGTTCTTTGTTCTGTAGCAACGTCTGCAGCTAATATGCTAATCTAGTTTTATGTGAAGCACACAGATGTAAAACTATAGTCTAATAGGATTTCTCAACAACTTCTGAATCCAATACACAAAGCTAACTCTCAGCTAACAGCTGCTAATCATGTTGCCCTTATGGCCATATTGGTTTATGGGCATTCCTACAAAGAGGTAAATCTAATTACATGGTGTAAGCAGCATGCTGTGAAAGGAATGTAGGGGTTAATGGCACATAGGAACTGTATACAATAACACAACATTACCAAGAGAGTGGGTTTATTTTATAGTTTGTTATTCTACATAATTTGATGTCACTTACAGTAAATATGAAGTTGATCAAAAGTGATCAATAATAAAAAGCAACAAAGCCTTAAACCTGTGACTTATGATCATTCAGCCCTTTGAAACCCAACCCAACAGTGTACAGTGGGCAGCAGCAGAACCTCGCTCTCCGTCATCTCTCCTGCAGCTGTCTGAGCGTGTCCTCCTGACTGAAAGGCCTTTCTTTTCTCAGGACCAACTGCGGCCACAGGGCTGCGTTTGAATGATACTCACTCTGGCCCCGGCCCAGCACATTACGCTGCTCCCCTGACCCCAACATATGGCCCCGAGCACCAGCCTCCATGCTTCTCCTGACAGCTGTGTGTGTGAACACAGACGAGCTTGTGAAGGGTTAATTTACAACACGTGTAGTTTTTAACATATTCACAAAGAGTTTATTTAAAAAAAAACATTTTAACCATTTGTATTGATTCACACATGGAGCTGTACAGAACACTTAGGTTGCCGTAATACAAACAAACAGAAACGTGTGTGTGACCACATCAGTTACAGAGACGTTGAATCCGTGGAGGTTTACATTTGACCGCAGAGGTTTTTATTTTTGGCGTAGTGACTTTCTGCGCTGAGGTGGGAGATGTCAGGGGAAGGTGGGAACAACACGCTCTGGACACACACCCAGGTTTCAGATGTTTGTTCCGCACGCTGCCTGCCGCTTTGCTGCACGTCGAGGAGCTGATGGAGTCTGTAGATTATGTAGCAGAGTAAAGTCCAAAACAAACAGGCATGTCCCTTCTGCTGAGGCTGACGCACAAAGTGGCTGTAAGAGGCAAAGCCAATGTCAACACAACCCAGCTCAGACTCATACTGAAGGTTAACAAGCGAGCTAATATCTTTAAAGGCTGACTTTATTGGATGAAACTTTAGTTTCAGATTATCTAGATCTTTTGAACCAACAAGAAGCTATTGTTATATTATTTTGTGTCTCATTTAGTCAGTCATGGTTATTTTCTATGTGTTTTCAGTCGGTTTTGTGTGATTTAAACGTCTTCATTCTGCATCTCTTTCTAGTCTTTTTGTAGTCCCACATCAACATTTGGCTTCTCTTTTGTGTAGTTTTATGTTTGTTTGTGGTCATTTGATTGATCGACTTGTCAGTTAGAAATACTGACTGTCACTGTGGTACAAGGGACCCTCTGACTCTTCGCATCAATGGGCCCGTTTGTGCCCTGTAACTTTTGCACAGAAAACAAAACATGTTGTTATGCGACACAGTTGAAGAGTTCAGGCGTGTTTTTTAATGGTATCTGAAGAATGGTTCCTCCTCCCTGCCTCGTGTGTTTTCATTCCTGCTGGATCTTTGGGGAGAAAAGGAGGAGTCAGTTTGTTCCAAAACCAACTCTGGAAAACATCCTCCAATCAGTGGCTCATTCTTTCTCTCTGACCAAGACAACCTATGAAGGAGGGGAGTCCCGCAGTGAGAAACATCGCAGATCCTGCGGTTTAAGAGGAAATGTCCAGCATGGATGGTGTCCATTCGGCATCAGGACAACACAATTATTTCCCTCTGAGACACACACACACACACACACACACACACACACACACACTGGGTCTCTACATGGTTTGCATTTCTTGCTAAGATTTACAACACCGCAGACATTTTAACACCAGGACATGAAATCCTTTACCATTAGTTTTTATCTTCAGCTTAAGCACATTCAGAATGTGAGTTGATTTCTTTAGATGTCTTTGTTTGGTCTTTAAAGTGCACGGGCAACTTGCTGTATTCTTTAAAAAAATGCATTCAACTTGTCATCCACCTCACAGCTCTGCTCAGAGCCTGTGATCTAAGCAGACACATGTGGAGGAACAGCTGTGCCGAGCAGCTTATGAAACCTGCAGGACGAGTGCTGGAAGCTGAGCCCAGGCCAGGCGGACTGACGGCAGGCCAGTGACACCCGGAGGAGACAGGGGAGCAGACAAAATGTGCAAAAGCTGAAAGCAAAGGCCATTCACTGGAAAGAATGACGGAAGGAGGGAGAGAGAGAGAGGGAGAGAGAGAGAGAGAGAGAGCGAGAGGGAGAGAGAATGGGAGAGCGAGAGAGGGAGAGAGAGGGAGCCATAACTACAGAGGGAGTAAAGCACAGAGGAGTTTGCACCGTAACGCCACCCGGTGGTGTTTTAATGAAATTGTTTACAGAAGGACGTTTACCTGGAAAAATGCAACCCTTCCTTTTCCTATTTAAACTCTCATTAATCTTCATCCAAACTCAAAACAGCACATCTAACATCAATAATTGATGCAATTTAGATTTTGATCTGGTTTGCAGTAAACTGCTTTAAAAGAAAAACAAGGTTCTTCTGTTTTAAAGCACTTTTCAGGCCAAAAGTTCAACCATCCTTCACAATAAGCACAATAGACGACAAAGCAGAATAAGTCGATTGTTTTAATATTAAGAGTCAGAAATTCTCCATTTTGTCACAGATCAGGTGATCCAACCTGAGACATGGACAGAAAAAAATCAGAAATATATTGTTTGTGTTATTGTTACTTTGTGGATGACACATCTGGTCATGTGACCAATATACACTAATGGTTGCCAGAAGACCCCAGGAGGAGGTGAAGGGAAGATGGCGGCCAGTTTACACTGTGTGTCACCATATTGGAGTGTTGTCTTCTTTTATTTAAGGCCGTCATGACCCCTTTATCATAACACTGATCTTTTGAATGGCCTGGAAATATCAACCTGTTTATGACCTCTCAGAAATCCACTAAGGGTTCTTGGATGCAAACAATAAAACATCAGCCTTAAAGCTAATCATATTTATAAAGAGAATAATTCAAGCAAAAAGTGACAACAGAGTTTGTTTTGCGTAAACATTTTATTTTAGTTAGTGCTTAGAACAAACTCAGAGACATACTGCAGCTTTATAAAGGTCGTTAAATTTCTCTTGTTCCAGAAACTATCTAAATCACTCTCTAATCACGTTTTTTATTTTAAAGGCACCTGCAGTTTACAGCTAACAGTCCCATCTAGGACCAAATAACGTCATAATGATAAGTGTGGAGTGACAGAAATAATAAATAATGAAACATGAGAGGAGGAAGAGGAGGAGAAGGAGGTGAAAACAGAAAAGCGACAGGCACCTGCACACACACACACACACACGTATGCTGAACAATCTAACTAAATGTAGTAACATATCGGCCTACCTGCAAATGGAATATATGTGTGTGTGTGTGTGTGTGTATGTATCCTATGGTTAATCAGGCCCAAAAAAACACAATATTTACACATAACACCTGTAGGATGTGGATGTGGTTTCCTGAAGGATTCTTTATTGCAGCTATCTGTGAGAGATCATGTCACTGTAAATACACACATCACTTCCTGAGCTCTGTGCTGTTTGTAAAATCTCTACTTACTTACACTTACTCTCAAAACACTACGAAACGAAGAAGATCAATAGAAGAAGATCAATAGAAGGCGATTACTGTAAAGAAATCCCTGTATACTCAGGACATGAC
The DNA here is from genome assembly GCF_900634625.1 of Parambassis ranga. Taxonomy (NCBI): domain Eukaryota; kingdom Metazoa; phylum Chordata; class Actinopteri; family Ambassidae; genus Parambassis; species Parambassis ranga. The sequence continues at coordinate 18,353,691 of NC_041039.1, forward strand.
AAATACAGAATAATGAGTCACTGGTACGCAGCGAAGGAAAAAAAATGTACATCAAATAAACACTTCATTTATGTCTTTTTGTTTTTTCTGGACTCATCCTTCGTGTTGAGTAAAGCCAGATAACATCACAGGCCGGAGACACATAAAGGACTCTTTGACATGTACACAAGTAAAATGACCTGTTTATTCAGCTTACGTGTGGAATGCTTAAAATCAGAAGTAGCTTTGCAGACTTTGTGTCAGTGTTATTTTAAAATCAACATAACCAAACCAGCAGAACCTTGGATTCATTATTTCCAAACCACCAAGCGCCAAATCAGCTTTTATGAATTCTTAATTGGAAACCGAGAACGTCCCACTTCCAGATGACCTCAGCGCTGTCGGATGTGTTAAAGAGCAGTACTACCGAAATGACGTCCTGCCTGCGGTCTACAAACTGTGTACTGTGTAGTTATGCGGTCAGTGCTGTGCCAGTCCAGTGAAGCACTTCAGAAGCAGGCAGAAAAAAAATAATGTGAAAAATATAGTGAGTCAGAGCGAAATTCACTCAAACTGCCTGTTTGTGTTCCTGTGTTAGATGAGGAGTGACAGCACTCACATAGGTTGATATAGCTTAGCTTAGCTTTGCATACTAAACACAGAAAACAGCAACATAAGGGTAAACAGAGGCAAAAAAGTGATCAGTAATTGATATTCTCAGCCAGGAAGTGTTTTCAAAAGGTTAATGGTCACATTTAAGCTGAAAGTAGACCAGAGGAACAGGACACGGCAACCCAGTCTCACATCAAAATATACAACAGCTATACTGGTCAATATTTTGCCATTTTAAAGAGAGAATTTTTAGCTTTACAAAACCACCAGCAGGTTTAATTCTTATGCCAGGAGTGTGAAATGGATGCTAGCATACAGCAGAGTCTACGAGAGGAAACATGTCTGTTAGCAGATAAACCGGCCCAGCTCTGCTCGTGGAATCAGCCTTTAACCTTAGTTAGAGCCAAGAGCATTCTTGATGTTGAAGTGCTACTATCATTTGATCTTTCTCACCTTTAGGTAGAGATCATTGTTTAACGTATATTACACCCTTTCACAATGTTTATTACTAAAAAATGTTTGGACTTGATAAATTAACCCTTTGAATAGTACAGAGAAGACACAGGCAGTGTGTTACCCTCTCACTATCTACTGTTAACTGTCTTTCCTGAAGAACCCAGGACTGAATCAAACTATAATCGAGGCTTTGAATTCCCTCTGCACTCAAATGAATAACATTGGTCTATAATATCATGTGGAATACAAAAACCGAGCACAGCCAAAATACTTTTTGTTGCAAACACATGGCATGTTTATGTCTTCTTTTGTGCCCTTTGACAAGAAGGAATGATAAAACTAAAATAAATAGACGTGGCACAAGCCTCCTACGATAAGAAACTGCCTCTTCCTTTGCCAATAAGTATTCAGTGTTTCATTGCCTGAGAATTTGTCCACAGTTATGCTGAGATAAGTAAGTAACCAATGGCGTCAAAGAATTTGCTGTGGCAAGAGGTCTTTAATACTGAGAGGAATGGTTGACGAGGATTTCTCTCTGTCCTTGTGTTTCAAACCCAGTACTGGTTCTTTTTCAAAGCCGGGTTCGTTGTCCGACAGTGCTGCAACAACTCTGGGTCTGCGTCTTTGGAGTCCACGGTGGACATGGGGATGTTATGAGCTGGGTCAGTTTTGCGAAAGGTTTCTGCACTAGCTACTTCTCCGTTTTTGGGCTTGGATGCCGCCGACTGGACGTTGTGCTTGCCCGTCTTGTTTTTACGGATCAGGTAGTATGCCAAAAGGCCTGCCAGCAGCAAGAGGATAAGGATCACCAGGATGGGGATGAGTATAGACCAGAAGTTGCTGCGCCGGGACACATGCGGCCTCCCGTAGGAGCCAGAGCCAGGAGATGCTGAAGTGGGAGCAACTTCGCGAGGCCAGTACATATCTGAGGTGCCATCAGGAGACCCAGCAAAATCAGGGAGGTTGTTTCTGTCTTTGGCATCTGTGGGAACCCTCAGCAGGGTGACAGGGTAAACCCCTGAAGCATTGTAGGGTCTTGTCTGGAAGGAGAGCACACACTCTGCAGGAGGGACTCCGTGGGCTTTGAGCAGGAAGCGGGCCTCATCTTGAGTGGGACCACTGCGTGATCTAGAGGAGCCACTTAAGATTTCCATAGCCACACGGCCTTCATCCAGGTCCCTCTGGCTGAAAAAGTCCACTGGCTGATCTGCACCAGGACCTCCAGACCTCACAAAACGAGCCCCTCTTGGCTGCTGGATTACAGTAAAAGTGGGCGAAGCTCTGGTCTTGTTGGCCAGGGGAGTTGCATCCAGAAGCATTCTGTCCAGTTGGACGAGTGCACCCTGTGGTAGAAGAGGATCCTGAGCAATATTGGCCAAAGGCTGAACAGTTATGTTGAGGACAGAGGAGACATTAGCAGCCCGGCTGCGCGCTACAAATGCTACACTGTCTCGAGACGACGTGGACTTGACAAAGCGGACACTGACTCTGCCTTCTTTGATCTGTTTCTGTGTGAAGGCTGATGTAGGCTGCCGGTCTACCATGACCGCCGCATACTTGGGAACACTTGTGATTTTGTAAAGGATATCCTCCTCAACAGGGCCCCCGGTGGTGGCCTTCAACATCTCCTCAGTCACCAGAGTCTCATCGTCACCCTGCTTCACCTTGATCTCAGGAGCTTTGTCAAGAAGAAGGGTGCGTGCCAAGACGCCGATGTGCAGTGTGTATGGTTCAGTCTGGTGTTCTCCATCTGAGACGGTGAATTCCATGAAGCCATCTGCAAGGCTGTCATCACTGTAGAAGCCCACCTGACCACGATTGATCATTTCTTGTGTGAACTCAGAGATGGGAGCCATCGAGAGGAGGTTAACCAGTCGGCCATTGTTGGGAGCTTTGGTCACCTTGAAGTGCACTTCATCCGGCGGACTGTCTTCATCTTGAGTGTTAAGGTGTTTCTGGGTCACAACAGTCATGGAGCCCTGAAGAACCTCTAGGAGCATGTCAATAGTGACAAGTTCAGGAGCCTCAGAGCCCCTCCTTTTGATTGAGACGTTGAACACCTCCTCCAGGATCACAGCCTCAGCAGGCGAAGTCACACCCTGACCCTTAGATTTCAGACGGGCCCTGAAGGAAAAGCTGTCAAAGGAGGCGCCCGAGTCATCATGGAGGTACTCCACCTTGCCTTGAGTTACGTCTTCCTGCATGAAGGACGGAGCATTGCGGGGCAGGTCCTGACCATCCAGGGTGATTCGGCCATGATCGGGGAAATGCTTGATCTCAAAAACCACATCCACATCATCTTTCTGGGCTTCAGGCAGGCTGGCCAGGAGGTTGGAGGCGTCAAGAATTGAATCGTCAATGGTTCTCCTCTGGCCCTGCACAATTTCCAGACCTGAAGGACAGAAAGTTTGATCATTTAAAAATCCAAATTCCATTTAGGCTACTGGCAGATGGATGGATTGTTGTCCTGGCAGCAACAGAAGCAGAGGCCATAAATACTTTTGTGAACTATGAATTCACAGTTCCCAGCATGATAGCAGTTCAATCAGTGAACACATGTTTTATGTTAAATAATATTTTTCTTTCCATGACACAATTTCCTTTTAGTGTTAAAATTTAATGACTGTGATCGACTCCAGATAAGCTGAGGTGACAATTTCCACTCTCTTACGACCTCTAAATATGACAAATAGTCAAATATATCAGACTCATGGTAACCTATAAACAATAAAGGTACACTTAATACAGGACTGTGGTGGTTGTGCCGTTACCTCTGTTCTTCCACAGCTGTGAGGAGATGTTGCTGTGAGCGGCGTAAAAAGAGACGGTGATGGGCAGGATGTGGCGGACGTCTGGAGCTGGCTGGGAGGACAGCGTGAGCTCCATGGAGTCCCTCACCACCCAGAAAGCCTTATCTGGTATCTGGTGCTCATAGAACACCAAGCCTGATTCCAGCTGTGTGTGTGTGGAGGAAAATACAAAAGAAGGTCATGGTTTTTTTCCTGTAGTTAACTGATGAAACAATTTGTATCATGTCAAATGATCACTTGATTCAAAGGTTTGACACCAAAATGAAAATCTTATGTCAATTTAAGCTTCTACCACAACTTATTTTTGACTTGAGGGATTTTATTGACAAACTTTGGTAAAATATTTTACTGCCGTCTTCTCCCTCTGACGTTTCTAAGCACCACAGTGAAATGGCTGCATGCACTGTGAGTGGTTTGGCTCAGCTGAGCATGGATACAGAGGGTTCTGAACTGGAATGCCTGTGTTCGCTCTCTGAGGTCACTGTGTCCTGAACTCAACTCTCTCTCTCTCTGTCTCTTACACAGACTCACAAATGTGCTTATGCATGCACACACAAACACACACTGAATAACTCAAATCATTGAATCATGTTTTCAGCTCCACGTAGTGTCAGATTTTCTGTCACGGTCCAAATGGAGCATTTTTTTATTATTATTATTATTATTTCGCAGGGAAAGAATTTGTTCTCAGGCTCATCCAAGCATGATCAGATGTCAGGAATGGAGATGAACAGACACTCTCACATGCACGGCTGCCATGGTAGCTGCATGTGTATCGGCACTGCCAACCTAATGCATTCATTCATGGAAATACTATCAGTGATGTTTCTGGAATCTGGAGCTTATTGAACTTGATGAAGGATTTGTGCAGAAACATGAAGGTTTTGACACATTTCTACTTAATTTAAGATAATTACAACTTTTTTGTATTATTTTTGTTTAGTATATTTAAATTACCGTCGGCAGCAGCAGAGAGTGATACACAATATTAAAGCCACCCCGATCTGACATGTTAAAATGATTTTCCCATTGTCGTGTTCAACAATGCCCTCTGCTGGCAGGAAAGAGAAACACATTTGTGTCACAGTATGACACTAAACAGACTGCAGCACAGAATTAAAAGTTTATTTTCAGACCGCCTTGTACTTTTAAACATGAAGTGACCTGCTTTATCAGGTCAGATCATCATCCACACTTCACCTTTGCCTGTATTTTATTTTTAGAGGTAAACCTAGAAGCTGCAACAGGAGTCAAGCCAAGCATCTGTGGATTGGTCACTGTCAGGCAAGTTGTTGTGTGTGCATCTAAAGAAGAACCATATGTATGTTTACCTCACATGATGTGTGGTGTACCACAGGGTGATTTGTGGTGGTGTTAAATCTAACCTAAAGTCTAACCGCCTGAGACAGCAGCAAACCAACAATGCTTTTGTTCTGTGAGGTGAAAAGACTTTTATCAGTGGAGTGTGAAGATAGTGTAGCTCTGTGAACCTACTTCTGCTGGAAAAAAGCTGCCTTATGTCAAAGGAAATATTCTCTTCACACTAAAGGTGATTTGGATTTGGAGGCAGGTCTTGTTTAAGATATTTTGGCTGTAGTCCAGAGCACTCACATCATGTGTCTGCTTCTCCCAACTGAGGCTTTATGGATCACTTTTTTTTTACTGTAGCCAAGTAGCTCATACAACCCCACAAGAAACCAGACTTTCTCTGCCTCTCATACAACCAAACCTTCAAATGTCCACATGACCAAGCTCGTGCTGCTGGTCGTCATAAAAAGAAACCAAAGCTGACTGTCACCAGGAGACGGAGCCAAAAGTCAGACGCAGCACTCCACAAATTACAACCATGCAGAAGGTCATTTTCAAGTGAACCAGTTGTGTTGTTTTTCTGGTGAGGACATCCTGTTATCAAGTCTCTGTCATGTTAACAAACACTGTGTTTGAGCGAGCCTTCCTCACGGAGCCTTTTCTCAGTTAAATAAAACAGCACAGGCTGGTTTTGTAAATAAAGGTTGTTGGATGGATTAAATGATGCCTCGCTGTCTTCCTGTATGCCTGTTCCTGACGGCCTGTGACTGGAGTGCCTCATACAGCGGTGGCTGCTCAGTTATATCAATATTCTAATAGGAATATATGACATCTGGAAGAGGATTAAAGGATCATGTTTGAAGTGATTATTAAAGGACTAATTCTGCTGCTTTTACTGTGTTTTTTTCTGCTGAAGTTGTTATTCAGTTTTGTGTTAGTAATGTTAAGTAAATGGGAAAACATATCAAGCAATCACCTGTGTTTGTGTGAATCGATTGATTTCCTCAAACTGGTTCCTGTCATTGGCCAGGATGAGTCTGCCGAGGCGAGGGGGGCGGACCAGTGAGTAGCTTATTTCATTTCCATCCTCATTGGTTACAGCCCCCAGATTGGCACTAGTGATGGGCTGCCTTGTTCCTGTGAAAACACACACACACACACACACACACACACACACACACACACATATAACTCACTGAGTCCTATAAAGAATGGCCTGTTGCCAGCGCAACCTCAAGGTTTACAAGTTACGGTAACTAAAGCACAGAACAGGAGTTTCCTGATTATTATAGTATTGTATCCAGTATGTGCAGTAATTTAAATTCATAAGTTTTTTTTAAATGGGGCTGGCTCAAGCTATGTGATACAGCCTGAGCCAGAGCCAATCTAAACACACGTCTTCCTTTTATAAATAATAACTAAAATATATAAAATTGTTGATTTTTACATTTGACATTTGAAGACACAGGCTTGCTTTATGTGCTGGCACCACGTGATAACTTTATGATTTTATGTTCTTGTACAGTTTAGTTTCACAAAAACATTACGAGCCATGTCGTAGGTAACCCTTGTGACCACTTGGGGTCGCTGTTGAGCAGAAGTTCAAACCTACAACCAGTGTTAAATGCATCTAAACTGTACAGATCTCTCTGGCCCACTCACTGAGACTTAAACAACAACAAACGAACATAACAACATAATGAAACATTGAAAACATATAATCTATTGTTGGCTGATTACATCATCTACTTCAATTTAAAGTAATGCTGCCATGGTGTTTTAATAGATTCAGTTATATTCTCTGTGACATCACTGTGGAAAACTAATTTACAACCTCTATAACAGTGCATCATAAACATAAATGATTATATTTATTTTATGCTCATATCATAATGTGTATGAGTTAAGAGGTGAGGAAGAAAGAAATGGATGAAAGAATTCCTTCTATTGTATGATTGTCTGTGCAATTCAGTGATTTTGAAAAGATGTAGGGACCGTTTATGCTTTGTGGTAGCTCAGGCAGGCACAGACAACTATAATCACAAGCCCCTTTGTGTTCACTTGTTCAGGACTTCAGTCTGTCTCACTCAATTAGTGTGCTTTATAACTGAGTCCACTCATTTTGCCTCCTCTGTGCTCACACAGCAGCCTACTACAGATGTGGAGCCAATCTCCCCAGACTCCTCCTGTATCAGCAAAAACCAAGATACCATCTTTTATTCCACGTTGTGTATATATCGAACACGAAGACAAAAAAACAAGGCATATGTTACGGAAAACGTATTACACTGCTGCGATGAAGTCACTGCACGCTCATCTCCGTGTTTATCCCTCATCATGACTTTGAATCGGCAGGATTTTTTGGCATCTTACCTGGAAATACCACGAGCTCGTCCTGCGTTACCATGGTGATGGTGAGAGGCCTGGCTGTGATGACAAATTGGTAGAGAGGGGATGTGTGCTCTCCGTCCGTCACGGTGAAACTGAAGCCACCGGACTCCTCGCCTGGAGGAGGAGAGTTTGGATGTTTATGACAGGTCGTTACTAATTTTGTTGCCTTTCACAAGTACGGCTTTAATTTAGGCCTGAGATAAAGGTGTCGTGGCCTAACCTTCATGAATAAAGATGACCTCTCCTTTGTTTACATGAGCCTGAGTGAAATTTAGGATCTCATCCTCGGGTGCCTCCTTCAGTGCCACCATCCCACTGGTGGGCATTTCAACATGGTAAACCAGCTGCTCTGGAGGGGTGTCTGCGTCCTCGGTTTTCAGCATGCTGGATGTGATATCGGCTTCCTCACCAGCCAGGACCTGTAAAGTATCAAAGAGATGAGAAGATGACACAGATTAGACAGAGATATAGTGGGGTAACTGAGTACAGAAACAGGGCCGAGCCAGTCCCACAAACAGCCACCTCCAAAGTAACAATTTAAAAGCTTAATTATTCCTCCATGGCAGTCTAGACGCTCCTGTTATCAGAAGATGGAGCACAGCCATGTGGGCTGAATGACTCTCCCAGGGTGGAGGGCATTTAATGGACTTCTAATGGTTGGCTGGCTGAAAGGAGCATTAATTGAAAGAAATGGGCCAGATCCCTGGAAAGACATTCTTAAATAGCTGGAATCAGTTGGGAGAGCGAGCTCAGGGCGGCCGCAGTAAGAGGTATACGTATCGATCTACGGTGCCGTTCACCCTCCAATACCTCTCTCACACTTTCTCCCACACCTGTGGAAAAAAGAGGTGGAAGGAGCTCAGCCTACTTAAACACATTAATTTATGATGTATCATCTGATATTGTAGCGGACAACTAGACAGATTGAAGGGTTATGTGCTTGGAAACTTGAAACTTCAAAGCTAGTTGTGAAAGCTAGAAAGAACGACAGTGTCTGTGTTCCAGATTTTTCTTTAGAGATTAAAAGCCTGGTGTTTATTTTTGATGTCTGAATTACTGCACATGCTCAGTTTGTCATGGGAATTTAAACATGCACCACCAAACAATAATACAAGTGTGGCACGGTACATTAAGAAGGGTGGAGTCTGTTGTTAATTTACTGTAATAGCAGCCTAAATACAGACTGTTAGTGTTAAAGCTGTGGATGACATCCAAACTATATGTAAAATATATCTAATAGTGGCCTATTAGTCACTCAAATATAAAGCCAGATTAAGAACAAGGCATCAAGCCAGTGGCTTTGTGTGACTATATTTAGATGCAGTTGTGATCTAAGGTAAATCTGTCGTCAGCCTGCTGACACTCTGTTACAATGACAATGCATCCATCCTCCGTCACACTTCACACGTGCCCATAACTGCCAGCATGGCCTGACGAGTCACAGATTAGACCATGCGGTTCAGCCATACAGATCAATCCCTGACAAGATGGATACGAGTCAGTTTAGTGATCTCATGAATCTCACCAGAATCCAGCAGTCAGAGGATGATGGGAGTTTTTTTATCTGTTAACAGTTAGGTTAACTCGACCCAACTAGCCCCGAGCACCAAAGATGCTGTCTTGAGGAGATAAGAAGCAGCTGACTGTGCAGGAAATTATGCCTGATCAGCATTCTTCTTTCTCTTTAAGGCAGAGATGCATGGTTTAACCTTACAGGGAGATACAGAGGTAGATAAATGAGTCCTGTTGGGAGAAACCTTAGAGCTGCTGTGGCCTCAGAGCCTTGTTCTGGATGAATTCATCTGGTCAAGATTTCCTTCATACTGATACCGTAGCCATACCATTATTCAGCCTTAAAGTGAATTACCCAGCCTCCTCTGCTCCCACATGGTTTGTCCTTTAAGTCTTCTGTGTCATTTAAGACTTGACTGATATAACAAATGTGTTGTGAAGTGTATAATTTAGTTGCCTTCCGCTGCTTATAACATCCCATTCAGTTTGACGCTCCATCAGAGCTCTATCGCCGCGACACACAGCATCAACACTTTAAAGCCGTAATCCATCATTACACCCTGTGCCGTTTTCGCTGCTCGATTGTGTCTTTGTTCCACTTTTATAGATGATGACACGTATAAAGGCGAGCCGGCTTCAAGCTGAACACAAATCAGAAGTCTGGTTTTTGTTCCCAACAAAAAACTTTTGCACAGTGTTTGTGTGAAAGAAAGAAAAAAAAAAAAACCCCAGCTCCTCCCTAGTCATTGTTGTGTGTTCTTGGGCAAGGCACTTTACCCACACTGCCTCCACTGCACTCACTGGGGTATGAACGTGTATGAATGAATCGGCGGTGGTCGGAGAGGCTTTAGGTGCCACGTCTCTGGCAGTCTCCCCCTGGGGAGCTGTGGCTACATCTGTAGCTCCCCACTGCCACTGTGTGAGTGTGGTGTGAATGAATAATGCATCTGTAAAGCATCTTTGAGTGTTCTAAAAAGCGCTATATAAGTTCGATGTATTAATGATAACCTATGTTAACACAGTAGCCATAACCCTCTGTCTAAACACAGGGTCTGTAATGTTTCTCTCTGTCTTTGGTAAGAAAGACAAAGATCTTCCCATACCGGGAGTTGAACCCGGGCCGCCTGGGTGAAAACCAGGAATCCTAACCGCTAGACCATATGGGAGGACACAAACACATCACCTCCAGAGTCAAGCCTCTGAGAGCAATACCTCCACAAAGAGTCTGTCAGAGAATGTGCAAAATTATTTTAGGTTGAACTGACAACTGCATGGTATCAGCCAGCATCAACAAACAGGTATGGTGTTTTATCCACCCTCCTGTCGAAGCCTGCAGAGATGCTGTGATATGAAGCTTCAGAGAAAGTCTGTCTCCTCAGGGCAGTTTTTCTTCTCAGGCCCACAGAAATCTCAGCCTGACGTGTGCGTCTGGCTGCACAGCGATGGAGGGCGAGTCGAGCCTATAACCCAAACATCCTGAGCCAAATCTGGACTCTGCTAAGAGAGGCTGGATGTGGATCTGTTTGCCTTAAGGCAGAACACCCACTGTCCATCCATGCAATATGGACAAGACAGCTGCTCAGTGCATGCCCACCCCCTTCACTTTATCCCCACAGAAAACTTCCAGTAGCTCCAGACTCCGTGCATAATGCAAAGATGACCCAGCTGATAATAGCACCACCCACCTGGCCAGTTTCTCAGCATTTCACAGCACTATAGATTATAGCAAACAATGTTTCTACAGATAATGCTGCTCTTGACTTAAGATGAACAAGCTCCTGGCAATACAGAAGCACGATATTCATCAGTGTTAATATTGAGATTGTTCAAACAATAAAACAGACACAAAGCTCCTGAGCCACCAGGGGGCCCCAAAGCTGCAAATTCAGCTTCATCTGAGTAGAATTTCTCTTGTATCTGTAGCTATGTCATGTGTTTATCATATCCCATATATGCTTAACCCTCAGGCGTCACTTTAATTTACTACACTTTTGTGTCATTAGGGGACAAAAAAGTCCACTTCCAAAAAACTGCTATAAAAAATTAACAGATTAATATTTTTTCTTCCTTTTTCTGCATAAATATGTTAAACAACTTCAGCCCTGTTCAATACTATCAAACATTAAATCATGAATTTAACCCTTTAAATGCCAGTTTGATTACTTGATGTCACAGTAATTATTTATGAAGAACACAAAAAATGAGTTATTTTCCACAAAACAAAAGTTAGGTGGCTGAGGCATTATTTTTATATCTGTCATGGATATGTCAAAGATTAGCCAAAATATTGAGTTTGATGCATTATTTTTTAGTTAGTTTTTGTGTAGCAGCAGTTTTAAAATTTACTACCCTTTTGTGTCATTAGGGGACAAAAAAGTCCACTTCCAAAAAACTGCTATAAAAAATTAACAGATTAATATTTTTTCTTTACTTTTTTCAGTGGTGAACAGTAGAAAATGTCAAATTTAACTATTTTTTTCAAAAATGAAACCCTTACATCAAGAAATGCATGGTTATATGTTGTTATAGTTATGATATTAAAAAATGTAGTATTATAATAGGAGTTAATGGGACCTAAGTGGAAAATACCATTTTAAACTGCTGCTACACAAAAACTAATAATGCATCAAACTCAATATTTTGGCTAATCTTTGACCTATCCATGACAGATATAAAAATAATGCCTCAGCCACCTAACTTTTGTTTTGTGGAAAATAACTCATTTTTTGTGTTTTCTTCATAAAAAAATTACTGTGACATCAAGTAATCAAACTGGCATTTAAAGGGTTAAATTCCTCAAAATGATTTAATGTTTGGTAGTTTTGAGCAGGGCTGAAGTTGTTTAACATATTTATGCAGAAAAAAGTAAGAAAAAATATTAATCTGTTAATTTTTTATAGCAGTTTTTTGGAAGTGGACTTTTTAGTCCCCTAATGACACAAAAGGGTAGTAAATTTGTTTCACCATGTTCTGGTGATGTATTTGAAAAATGTAAATTGGAATTCTAAAATGTGTCTAGAGAGAGTCTTTGTTACAAAAAATTGTGCCATATGCACCAACACAGATAAAATGGTGGCCAGGTAAAGAGGCAAAAATTACCCAAATGGACAAAAAAGTCCCCAATGACGCACAAGGGTTAAAATACATTTAGAGTGTGAACAAAAATATGCTTTAATGATAAGGTGTGCCTCGTGTTTTGTGGAATAATTACGTCAAAATTGTTGGACTGTCACCGCGCTGTCAAGCTGTGAGTGACGTGCGGTGCGGGGGCCGCCGACAGCCTGTTGCAGACAGGTACTATGGGAATGGTTTGAATGGTTAACAGCGGCATCAAAAAGCATTTATCCCAGTGGGGCAGAAAAAAGCAAGAACAGAAGAAAAAAGCGGTCAAAGGATAAAGGTAAGGCATTTATTCGTGGTGTGGGATGGATGGGGGAGATGTACCGCCGAGTTTTTGGCACGTTAGAATGTTATTTGTCCAGCTTGCTAGCTAGCTAGCTTAGCTAGCCTCGGAAAAATATTTGCTAGCTAGCTAGCTTAGCTAACTTCGGATAAATGTTAGCTAGCTGTATCTCAGATATTTGCCAATTAATATTACTAACGATTAATTTATTTGACTTAATATATATTTGGTGCTACTGCTTTCACTAATTATTTTTTTAATGACTGATGAATATTAGGCCTATTGTTGCTGCTGATGCTTTGAAGGGACACTGTACATTACAATGTTTAATATAAAACTGATTATTAGTGCAACATCACTGCAATTGTAAAATGGGAATATGTGATTACGGTCTATTTTGTCTTTGCAGAAGCAGAGCTGCAGGCATTGAAGCAGAGGGATCCCCAGGATCTCCTGACCAGGAATCCCCAGGATCTCCATTTTCCCTTAGGACCTCCTCCGACCAGCAAGTAGCAGGGCTTCACCTGCAGATGGTCAGCTGCCTTTTTTTGTAAACCAGTAGATTCTGTTGACTGGCCGTCAGTTCTCTCCATTTAATTCAGGACAGACTTCGTAGGTAGAGAGATGGCTTACCACGGTATAAAGCCAGGAAGCAGACATTTTGAGGATAATGGGATGAGGATGTTAAACATATCAGTGATGTTGGGAAGTGTGAGACTAGTTTGTTTTCATTGTTGAAAGTTAAAATAGGTGATGGTCTGTTGCATTTGTACAGTGAGTGGTCCTGTTCGGTTCCTGTAATAGATTGTAGCATCTCTTTGGAACATCTAAAGGGTTAGCACCCCCAACAGCATCTTGCACAGGGCCCCCACAAAGCTAGAAACGACCCTGCCTCAAGAATGGCATTCGACCCCTGCAGTAACACTCACATAATCCTCAAAAGCACAAAAAGTTAGTTTGACCTGTAATATCATGCAGTAGTGTTCATCACTGCAGCGAGGTGAGATGTTAAACTTAATTTCCTGGAGATGTTACAGTTCGTTAAGTTCATAAATCCTCAGGGTATACTGGAATAATTTTAGGGTTATGTGGAGCAAATAATCAAAAAGCAACCTTTCCTGAATCAGCAAGTTAGGAGCATGCAAACACATGAGAATCTCCCCTGTTGGTTTTGAAAGGGAATTTGAGAGTCAAGTTCATTAATGATGTTTCCTTATTAGCAGGCTCAGACACATACAGAATCTTATTCCAGGGACAAATTAACTGTATTTCTGCATGAAATGAACCGCTGTACAAATTCTTTGGGAGGTATTTGATGATCACCTGTGAGGTAGGCACGTCAAAGCTACAGGGAATATTCAATTCAATTCAATTCAGTTTTATTTATATAGCGCATTTTACAATCAGAAATTGTCTCAAAGCGTGAGACCCAGAACCTGAACCCCCCTAAGAGCACTGTGGCAAGGAAACACTCCCTTTAAGAGGAAGAAACCTTGAGCAGGACCCGTCAACTTAAGGGAGAACCAGTCCTGCTGCTAGTCGGCCAGGTAGAGGAGGAGAAGAAGAGGAAGACAGGACAGAGAGGATGAAGGAGAGAGAGAGAGGAGAAGGAGAGGGAGACAGGACAGAGAGGATGAAGGAGAGAGAGAGAGGAGAAGGAGAGGGAGACAGGACAGAGAGGATGAAGGAGAGAGGAGGAGAAGAAGAGGGAGACAGGACAGAGAGGATATCACCTATTTAATTCAATGCGTTGTTACTGCTGTCTGGATCAGATGCAGTACCTGGTTTATAACACTAGATGGCCACATTAGCCCACTGTCCACCTCAGCCAGACAATCTAGGGCAGGTAATCTGAAAATGGCTCTGCTAATTGATGGTTTATATAACAATCAATGTATTAAGCACCAAAGAGGATGGGCTGGAAATTCAATTTGAATGGACACAATGGCAGATATTTCATTATGAGGCAGTAATGAAGTGGTCACAATAAGCAAATGACTGAATTTGCTGATGACTCTACATGATCATTATATCCTGAATGTTTGAGACTCTGAGGGGGCGCCAGATGTAGTACTTCAAACTGTCGAGGGCATCCTCCTACAGTCCTGGCTTTAATCACTATAGGACAGTAAGAAAAATGCTAACAAGACAGATAAAGGTGTCTGGAGTGGCCATGAAGGAAAGAAGGCAGTGACTCCATCAGGATTTCTGCAGCCAATGTTTCTCTAAGATACAAACATACATGCATTCTTTCCTATTTTAAAACAGATGAGCTTGAATAGTGATATAGATATCAGTGTTGATAGATGGACAGGAAGCTAAGTCAGGAGGAAGCAGTCTGAGACACACAGAGTGTTCACTCTTATCAGGACCAGCTGTATCCCTGGGCCAAATGGGATCAATGGTGAGCCTGAGCAGAGCCTGATCACGACCATGTTAGTCATCATGTCTGATCATCTGCTGCAGAGGTCACCACACATGCTTTCTGCTTTAAATCATTCCAAGTGCTGCTGGGGCCAGGGCTCGCTCTGTGTGGGTTAGACATCCACATATTATTCTGCTACATTCTGCTGCCACAGAAGAGGAGTCGCAGGGATCGGATGCCGCCCTCACTGTGCCAGAAAGCCGCGGTCTCGTCGACCATCTTGGTTTTCCAAAAATACGGGTTGCCAGGGAGACGGGGAGCCACAGGCAGAGCGGGGTGGGCTGAATGACACAGTTGGTTCCCAGTTCTGTGAGCTGATTGCTGCTGGCTTTTTCCAACTGCCTGACTACTCTTACAGTAGAATCTTATTGATCTGTTCTAACTTTTCTCTCATGACACAAATGAGTCTACTGCTGAATAATCTGAATAAAGAACACACACCTTTCATTTAAAAAGGTGCAGGCGTTACATTTTTTACTGACACATCCTGATACTACCAACTCATAAAACATAAGAATTAGCTGGAAAAACACTTCGGTGCTTTCATCACTAGCATGTCATACTGTGATGTACTAATTCTATGTAATTAAAGAAGCTGCAGTTCATCAAACGGCCTCTTGAGGACTGGCTCTAAAAGTGAGTCATTACATATAGACTTCCATTTTACGACGTCCAACTTCAGCATCATGTTTGCAGTCCGGTACAGCTGCCAGGTCTTGGACTGACAGGTCTTGAACACAGTTAATTTGCTCTTTATTTGTCTGTTTGTCATATTTGCAGCTATCCCTCTTTGTGCTACTCCGACAATGTTGTTGCACTTTTAAATCTTTGTCCCTTTTAATTGCTAATTTATATTGCTGTGGACTGGAATATTCCCAAGGGAGCCGCTGTAGGGGGTTAATAAAGTATTTAATAAAATATGTATCTATCTTTCTGCTTAAAAACTACAGTTTATGTATAAAGATGTCAACATTTGTGTAGGGGGAGCAGAATAGGGGGGGGGGGGGGTCCTACAGGACTTGATGCTCTATAGCTTCCTGGTTTTATATATAATATATAATTAATCAGGAAATTAGCCAGCTGTTTTATGACAAATATGTATGAACAGATCATTTTCTAACCTACAGATGGAGAAAAT
Source organism: Parambassis ranga (assembly GCF_900634625.1). Taxonomy (NCBI): domain Eukaryota; kingdom Metazoa; phylum Chordata; class Actinopteri; family Ambassidae; genus Parambassis; species Parambassis ranga. The sequence goes on from NC_041039.1 coordinate 18,369,725, forward strand.
GCAAATTCACTTCTATGTTGCCGCTTTTAATTAAACACATACGCGCTGGCGAGACCACAGCGTAGCATGCATTACACATGTGAAGCCTGTTAAAAATGTGTCTCGCTTGCAGGATGAAGTGCATTAAATTCTCAGTTCATGCAGGATTCATGACAGTGGACTGTAACTGCAACTGAAATGATCCAGCGTGGACGTGAGGAAGATGAGTCTGCAGGGTTCACCCAGAGTTCACTCTTAACTATTCTGTTGTGTCTCCTTCTCATCTTCTTGTGCGAAGTTCAAGTTGTGTTACAATAGAAGGATTTTTTAAAAAGAAATGTAAAAAAACCTACCTCCTTTTGACAGATGAGAATCCTATAAACTGCTATAAAGCTATTAATCTGTCATTCTTTTCATATTTTTGTGGTTCTGGCCACAGACCAAACATACAAAGTGTGGAGCAGGTGGAAATGCCTACAGTGTGTCAATCAAAAGTCTGCTCCCGCATACAGCAGTAGAGAAAGTGGGCAAGATAGTGCTGTCACTATTTCTTTTATTTAGTATGTAATGTCACCATCAATGTTTTGAACAGTAATTTTTTTCCCTTCCTTCTACATGGAATGAAAGCTTGAATTCTCATAAGCAGCAAGGCACCAAGTCAGTAAAGTTAAAAGTAGATCAACCCTTTGCTGCACTTTGAGCATTGGAGCAAAGCACAAAGCAGCTAATGCATTTTCAAAGAGCGAAACATTACCTCCAGTCCTGTGTTGCGTGTCAGTTTCGGTGGCTCGTCGTTGACTGGTATGACAGTAATTGAGATGGTGACAGGAAGGCTTCGGCGCTGAATCTCATAAGCCGAGGCAGCCAGTCTGAAACTGTCCCCTGTGCTTTCCGTGCTGTCATGCATGTAGTAGATGCTTCCTTCTTTCATCTGCAGGAGACAAAACGGATCCACGTGTCACTCCGTTCTGAATCAGACAGGAGGAACCCAGGCTGAATGTAAAAGGTAGAATAGTGTTTCAGAATCTGACTCAGGAACTCCTGATACCCCGATGAACCTTCAGGATCGCCTGACCCCGTCTAAACGAACTATCATATACCATCATATATATACCTATCATATACCATAAAACTCGTTTCTGAAGATGAACACACACAGCCTCACCTCTCATTGAGGTCAGACTGTGATTCTTTGAAAATCAGGTTCTCATAAGACCTTAAACTTCATGGAATGCTGCAGTAAAAAAACCTGAAGATGCTCCTTTTTATTTCTCATTGTGTCCATAAAAGAACACCACTCTTACTGTTGACTCACCTGATCTTCATAAGCTGAAGGCATTTCAGCAATGAGACAGTAATACTGTTTCCACAGTGTTACAAAAAAAAAATGATGAGAGTGTTCTGATGAGAGTTACCATGGACCATGGTATACGTCTATGAGATGTTAAATACCACTCACAAGTATGCATGTTAAATATTGTCAGCATTGTTGTTAGTGGCACAGTTAGCGTAGCATAGCATAGAGAGTGGTCTTTTTCAGTTTCACAAACTGCAGTTCCTTGAATGGCCACATGAGGCTGTAGGTCAGAGAGAGAGAGACATTCCCCATAGACCTCCCTATTAGAACATAAATAATCATGTTTACAGAGAGTTAAGAGGATCTTTTTGACCATATTTGGATTAACTGGGACTACCACACTGTCAAGATGGCATCATGGAGCAAATCCTACAGGTGACATCAAGAAGGCTTCGTCCGTGTTTTAGTGTCCGAATTATTCCTTAGCCATCTGCCCTCAGAGGTAGGAAAACAAATTGCTGGTGTAACAAAAATCTGTAACTACAATAAACCCTATGTTTTGTTTTGTTGTTCTGAGCAGATAATATATCTTTTCAAACTTTGGGAGCTTTGCTATAATCAGGTTCTAAAGTCTGACAGCAGCACAAGAACAAGGAGACGAAACCTTGAGAGGAACCAGATGCACGAAGGAATCAGTCATCCATTGTCAAGCGAGCTAGATGGAAAACAGCACCTGCGGCTTGTCAGGCCAACTTTGTTGACATTCTACATATTGAAGAAAAATCTTAGGGCCCAGCACCCCATGTTCTCGTGTCTCTTAGTCCTGTAGTCTAGTCTGGATCTAATAATCTACCTACACAATCTTCTGCTCCGATACTTGTTTTTTTAAACAAATGCACAGATATTCAGGGGGGCTTCTCTCCAGAATTGTGTCTACACACACAAAAAAAAAGCAGTAAGCTGCTGGGATGAGGGGGACCTGCTTCAGAGAACAGGAAGTGCCAAATGGATCCCATATGACTGGCATCCTTCTGGAATAACAACCCCCATCATCATTACTGATCAGGGAAAGTCAGCGAGACAATCAGTCTGCTTGCTGAGACAATAAAGAGTGGGTGGTTTGTGGACACGCAGCCAACTCAGAGACAGACTAATGTGTGTGTGTGTGTGTGTTGTTAATACCGGCTGCATTATTTATTTCACTTTCATTTTTGATTTATGTAAACTCTCAGGCTCTGTGTGGCTACTGTATTTTGTAAATTGAGTAATGTAAACTGCAGGGGCTTGCTCACTTAGTTTGAAATAACATTCTGTACTTTGTGAAAAAATAAAGAGGACACTGTAGTAGGTTTAAATAGCACAGATGGAGCCCCGATGGTGAGTTTAACCTATTAGGACATGTGTTTCATGTTGCCGGATGTGTATGTAACCCTATTAAATTATATTGCAGTATATTATTAGTTTATAGCCTAATAAATAGTAATTATGTTAAAAGCTTAAAATTAATTGACCAGCTCAAAAGTCATGGGTGTGTTCAAATATAAGACATCGACATATTGAGCGATGTTATCAAGGTGTCATGGTAGTTATTTGTTGTGGAAGAATCCATATTATTATGTGAGCCAATCATACTCGAGGTCAAAGCACAGGAAGGGGGGTGCGTTCAAGAACGAGAGGAGAACGCGGAAGAGGAGAGAGAGAGATCCAAGATGGAGAGCGACATACCCGGACCCAGCTGATCCGAAAAAGAGTGGGAAAAGAGTGCTGCTTAAACTGTTATCATCGCTGGGTGAAAGTGTTCGACAAGGACTCTTCAAGAACCTTCAAGGGTGATGTAGGAAGCCAGTTCGCTGCTGAAACAGTGGCTCGTTTATGGACGTTGCTAGGATGCTAGCAGTTAGCTAGCTCCACGAGATGTTGCTAACGGTGTTGCCGACCGGAGTACTTCGCCGGCGTCATCTGTCCGTCCGTGAATCCTCGTCTCCCGTGTCTCCTCCTCCTCTTCCTCTCTCACTCCTGCGGCCTGGGGCTGCGTGTGTGGACAGCTACATCATGGAGGTACTAATGTTTTGAAAATACTAAAACGTACCCGAGCATCTTTCTGGCCAGAAACTTTACAATGAGTATTTTGGGGTATTTACTGATTGCCGGCTATAGGTTTAATGTGTCGGGCATTGTGGGCATTGGTTTTATGTAGAATTGAATGCACCGGACAGTGAAATATTTAAAGAGGTGTGCGACAACTGACGGGACATTTTGATAGCTGAGATTGTTGAAAGTCATTTGAAAAGAAAGGTTTAAATGCTATATTCTATTTTTATTTTTCCAAGTACATGTTTATACTTTGTTATGGACCAGTGTGGTTTTTGAGGTTCTGCATAACTTTAATAATGTTTTATGAAAGTGTTTAAGAGTGACCGCAAGTTCAGAGACATTGCATTATATGGTAATTGTAATTGTAATTACTCTATGTGTAAAAATATACACATAGAGTAAGTTAAAGTGAGTTTATTAGCAAAGCATCTACCTATCTTAGAGGAGCTTGACTTTATGTGTGTTATGTGACACATCTGGACTACATGCCACATCGGCACATTATTTAACATTCTTGTGGTTTGTATAGATCAGCCTGAGTCACTTTCTCACAGCACACTCCTCTATGTTACTGTAGCCTAATGTAACCTCAGTGAACCAACCTACTGATGATGACTTTATCACAAAATTACTACACACACAAGAAAGTCCAGTGGCTAGAAGGGTGTGTGTGTGTGTGGACAGAAAAGTATATACACACATACACAGATCTGTCTTTAATCTTGGAACAATTATGGCCTGGTTTAAATGTTGCGCCAACTGAGGTTTGGACATTTGTTCTTCGGTGTGGTTCTTATTTGGAACAGCTAACAGGCTCTGAGTGTAGGAAAAGAGAGTCCAAAGAGTGCACACACAAAACACTGTAAAGATGTTTTTTCCATTGTGGGAGATGATTGTATCTACGCTTGTGTTTGCCTTCCCTCCTCTACCGTAATCGTGCTGTGTGCTGGACTTATGGGAGTTGTATGTTAGAATCTTTAAGAGACAGTGTGAGTGAGTACAGCAGGTTTGTGCACTCATATATTATTATAGGAATACAGCAGTCCAGTTTATTTTGGCTTCAGGCGCTCCAAAGACGTCGTCAGTTTTTCCACAATGTTTCAGCAAAGTAGAGCAAAGTACTCGTAGCTAGATGTAGGAGCTATAAGATATCTGTCTAACTAGCTCAAATAAATAATAATAATCTGGACCATTCAGAATGCATAAGGTTTTTTTCCACTAGCAACTGCTCATGCATTTTTCATATTTTCCTAAAGCTGGATTGTCTGAACCACACAGAGGGAGACCAGATAGCTGAGCTGCTGCAGCAGTAGCTCCCAGATTCCCCCTCCCCTCTCCATCTGGTACAGCACAAAAAATCCGAAACAGCACTGAGTAGTAACTGGGGAAAGTTCCACGGTGACGCCTTGCTGTGGTAATCCTCTTGAACTAGTTGTGAGGGGAACATGCCATATTTCCTGGAGTTGTTACGAGGGGCCGGATTATTGTTGTTTATTTTGTCCACAGAATGACAAAATATATAAAACTCAGGTCTTCCTCTAAAGAAATCTGTTTAATCCTTACAATGTTAGCCTGAGAAGCAAAGACTTTGTTGGATCTGGTGAAACATGTGGTACAAATGCACAAACCATTTGGAGCAAACTTGGTTTTGGTTTTACTGTGCACAGCAGTTTTCTGCCAATAAGAAGGGTAAAAAATAAAGTTAGATTTTTTTTGTGTTTCTCTCATAATGCGGCAGCTCAGTATTTTCCCTCCTGTCCTAATATACCATTATGAATCAGACAATTCTAATAAATCTGGACTTTCAATGAAAGCAAAACATTAATCCTTCTTTCATTAGGCATTGACAAACAGCTGATGATGTTGCTTTTTAAGCAGCAGATAACCACCAACAACCGTAGCAAAAATAATTTCTCTGTACGTACCTCTTCCCAGGTAAAATAAGTAACTTCATCTCCATCCAGGTAGCGGAGGTCCCCGTGCTGTGGTGATTCCTCCACTGCAAACTCAATGTTTGCTGATCTGTAGAAAGGATGTGAGATGTTTATAATCTCCTCATTAATTACTCTGCTGAGGCCCTCCTTCACAGTAAAGTTGAAGGTCTGGAGGGGGATGAGCCGCGGCACGATGTTTACTGTGATGTGGAGGTCTTCCACTGTGGTAAAACCGTTACTAACGTCCACCGTGAAGGCGTCATCACCCTGAAAGAGATGGATGCAGGAATAAGTTATTGATATACTAAAAATAAACCTTGTACCTCAGACCCACCACAGGCTGTGACATTGTTTGTTCTAATCTTATTCTCATTGAGAATATGAAAGGCAACAAACATGCTTGCAGCAGAATAAATGACAATAAACCTGGATGGATGCAGACACGTAGAGAATGCGCGACTGATCGATGTCTTCCTGAGTGAAGGAGTGAATGTAGTCAAGGACAGGCGAGGAACTGTTTGTCAGCTTGACCACGTGACCCAGCCGGGGAGGTTCTTTGATTGTGAACACCATTTCCGAGGGCAGAATATCAGCTTGTTCCACCTTAAAGACAAAAAAACACATTTTTAAGTATTTAGTAATATAGGAACTGACTACTTTAAACAATAACATGTGTTGACACACACTTTCTTCACTTCTTAGGAGTTTAGTAAATTCCCCTGCACATTTACTTGTTTTATAAACGCTTGGATGGAAAGTATGAATTCACAGGCAGTAAAGGTAAAAAGTTGTGTGAAATGCGTGGTGAATGGCATTTCCATTTGTGGCAACTGAATGACACCACAGCTTCCCTCTATGGGACAGGAGCTGTGGTTGGTGGGTTGTGGTTTATTGACAAGACATCAGTATTGGCAGATATTATTCTTTAAATGAAAAATAGGATATTAGTGTCAACAAACTTTTCTGACTCACTGGGTGCATCAAAAATGATCAGGGATGGTATAAAAGTCATGCGAACTGGAAAGGTTTGTTCTCCAGTCATGTGGAAACAGTATGTGAATGTATCAGGATCAGCATTGGCAAACAGCCCAAAGGAGCATATTGAATATTGGCAAAATAAAATCAGTATTGTACACCCCTACACTACACTGAAGTGAGTTTTGCCATTGAATATTGCTGCAGAACATAAGACAAAATCCTGCACTGAATAAAGATATTTCCATGTACAGAGAGACAGGCTGGTGTGTTTAGCCAAAGGAATTTTTCTTCACCTGGCATCGGTACACAGAAAGGTGAAATTATTTAAACATGTGAAAACAGGCCCAGGTTTAAAAACACCAAACCTTTCCTAGTACACAGATTATACTTAATGCCCCTTCTATACCCCATGATATGAAGTGGAGTATCATTGTTAGGCAGTAGAAAATTAGAAAGACATTATGACATTTGGCAACACTTAGAGCCCTGCTGCAGGTTTACACACAAGCAGATTTATGTACCCAAGTTTTAATCATCTCTTTGGGGCCTGGAGTCATGGACTGTTTAGCAGCCATGCTTGCATTCCACAGCATATTTCAGAAGATCGTACTACTTTTCATTTCATAGTAAGGAGACACATTGGAAAAGCTCCCAGGAGCTCTCAGGTCAATATGTTACCTCCCACATAGGCCATTCTATCATAGGTTTTTTCCCCAATACATATTTCAGTAGTGTGCATACTACATAGTCAATACTGCAGATTTAGAGTGATTACACTGTTTTAAAAGTAAAGTTCAAACAGAAACTGTGTTTTTGTTTCACAAATGTTCCTCATTACTTTGAAAGTCAAGACGTATCAATGCACAGAGTGTCTTATGAATGGACCAACAATTTAAACCTCATTAATTGCTTTCAAGATGAAGTGCAGGCAGGCTCATCTTATAAATTACAGCGGGCCTCAGGAAGCTCCTCAGGGGATGCTTAGTGCTCTGTTTTCCACACTTAATAAAGTGTAATTTAGTACGTAAACCAAATTAAAAGCAGCAACTCTGCAGTCATATTTAGGCCTGCTTTCATGTGGTTATGATGACGATTAGAGGCAGAGTTACAAAATAGCAAAGAATGCTTGACGAGTCATGTGAAAGATCTTTTTCACGAAGCTTTAAAATATAGTTCTGTTGTGTAATCACTGCCAAGTTGTTTAAATATTAAATCTGTTGTGTATGTTGCACAGACTGGATCACAGAAAAGCAAATGTTTAACTCTAGCAAAAAACAGAATCAGTAATCATTACCTTTAGGGTATTCTCGTTGATGACGGTGTGCTCTCCCTCATAGGAAATGATGACCTCATTGGCTATCACCTCAGGCTCAGACAGGTAACCTTGCTTGAATATTTTAATCCTGAATGTGCCTTCTTCAGAGTGTCCTCTTGCTTGCACGGTGAAGCTAAATGAGTCCTTGGACCTCAGACTCTCATAATTGTGCTCATATGATACAACACCCTTTTTCAAGTCCTCCTGGGTGAACGCTGATGCCTCAATCCCGCTCACAATAACCCTGCCAAAGCCAGGCAGCGCTGTGATCTGGAATTTTATCTCACTGTCATCTTTGATGTCCATATTGGTGTCAGCACTCAACAGGGTCGTGTTGAGGGTCTTGGTGCTTCCATGGTCGATGACAATAATTGTGTTGTTGACCACCCGGAGGTAGGGCTCACCTGCCTGAATCTGAAGTAGCGCAGTGGTCTTGTGGAAGCCATCAGAGACCTGAAGAGAGAAGCGTTCTCGGTCCGCTCCGTGATGAATAAACAGAATTTTCTTATCTCTCAGGTCAGCTTGGGTGAATCGGTATAGGGGTACTGATGGATTAGATGTTGAGACTATGTTGCCTGAGAGGATTCCCTCACGAGCGTAGACGATTTGTGTGTCATTGAAATCTGAGTCATCATCCTTAAACTGAATGACATCAGTTGTTAGCAGGCGCTGACCATTTCGAACCACATTGAAGACTTTATCCACAGTCCTCACAGGAGCATGCTTGTTCTTGGACTGGATCAATATTGTGAAAACACCTTCCACTGTTTTCTGATCGTCTGAGCCTTCGGCGTCCTGATCAGTTGCTGAAAATCTGAACCTGTCACTGCTTGTCTTGGAGCCATCGTGCTTGTAAATCAGCCTGCCAAGCTGGAGGTCTTCATTACTAAAAACTTTAATTGCTCCCTCAAATCTAGGCATTCCGGGTGGGGAGTCCCTTATCAGTCGTCCATATTTGGGCTCTTGTAGTACACGATATACAAAATTTTTAGAAGTTGGAGACTCTACCCAAAGGGAGTTTTTGCCCAAAGTACGCTCTTCACCATGCGGAGCAACAAGTGTCTCCATGGTCAAAACAGGAGCATCTGCATTTGCAGTTATGTGAATGGGGAAGGTGTACAGAGGAGAGTATTGATCCTCTGCAAAAACTCTGAAATGAAACTGGTCTATATTATCCACAGCTCTTTGCACCGGGACCCTGTAGCTAATAGCATTGTCTATAATGTCCCTCTGTGTGAAGACATCACCTTCAACCAGCTCTCTGTCAGACAGCTGAAGACTCCCAAGTGTAGGGGGCTTAATGAGGATATATTTAACTGCTTCTGGATCTGGGTTTTTATCCCTCACTTCAGCTTGAAGCTCAGATAGCCCAATTGTTTGCTCTTCACCAGCCTCTATATCCATTGGTACCAGATTAGAAACTTTCACCTGTGCAGGGAATATCTTGACTAAGAAGGTATTGTTCCAAAGGGAGAACTGTCCCAGATGAGCATTGAACTGGATCCGCTCCACCACAGTGTCTTCCTGATTATTTGAGTCTGTGCTGAAATATCTAAGGCGTGCTTGATCCAGATCAGACTGATGGAAAGATGTAACCTGCTTGTACAATCCATCACTTGTCATAATCTGTAGTTCTCCAAATATCAAAGGTTGCGTGATGTTAAACATGATGTCTCCATTACGAGGATGGGCAAGGACAGCCAGATTTTGAATACCAATAGATGCATTGCTTCCTTGAGACAAAAGAAGGCCTGTGTTGGTGACGATAGTCATGTGTGGTGTTGCCACAGACAACTTAAAAGTAGTTGAATGGCTCACTGACTGTCCATCAGACACTTCCATTGTAATTTCTGCACCAGTGCCTCCTGTGTGTACAAAATAGATATTTCCATCTTTCAACTCCCTGCAAGTGAATTCTGAGATGTGTCTTCCTGGTTGTTGACCATTTTCCAAATAACCAACATCCATGGATAGTTCTGAGGTCACAGTAACTACTAAGTCATCACAGCGGGTGTCTGTGTCTATGATTTTGATGAGGCTGGGACTCAAACGAGTCCGTCCATTTTCTGTGAGTGTTATGTCTCCCCCGCTAAGTTGTGGTATATCATTGACAGGAAGAATTTCAACTGGGAGCACATATTCGTTAGGAGTTTTTAGACATTCAGGAAGGTTGTCACTGCCATTTGCAACTACCTCCAGCTGAATTTGATCCGAATACCTTTCATTTCCATCATGCATATACTTGATTTTCTTATTGACAACATCCAGGAGGGTGAACTTTAGTGTGCGTCTTGTGTTAATGTTCATATCAACAAGGCCGTACCAAGGATCACTTTTGAGAGTGAAGATTATCTGAGACAGACGCAGTCCTGCAGCACCGAGGTCAAATGTAGGGTTTAGGTTGTGGATGTCAAGGAAAACTTCTCCACCTTCAGGCACAAGCAGCTGGTTTACATCAAGAAGTTTTGTTACATTTCTGAAAACCTCTGGCATGTCATCTGTTGGGTAGCAATGCTGTTCATTCAAGTTGACATCAACATACCGGATCCGGACGGGTGGGGGGGTTGTAGCCGTGTCTGCATCGTAGTAACTTGAGTAGTCATAGTCCTCTCCTTCACATTTAACATGGACATCTTTAGTCACCAAAGCATCCTGCAGGCTTCTATGCTTCTGGTTTATTTTGATTTCCCCCAAGCATCCAATGAAAGATTCATCTGTCATGTCATCCTCGAAGCGACTTAGGGAACCACTCTCACGAAACACTTCCTTCATTTTTGCCTGGATGCCTCCTAAATACAGGTTTCCAACCAAGTCCAGTTTTTCTGATGGGTCAAGAGGAAGGGAGGAAGACTGGCTGTCTATGTTGAGAACGAACGCATCCTGACTGACTTGAATCTTAACTCTGTGCCACTGATCATCATCCAGCTGCACCTGAGTATTCTCCAGAACCTCCATACCACTGCCAAGGTCCAAAATACCTTTGAGGTGGCCTTTCACAACACTGATAGCAATGAAGTCTGACCCTCGGCCAGGGTGGAAAACAAGTAAAGCATCCTCAATGGTGGTTTTCATCAGGAACTCTAAGGCCCTTGGAGCACCGCTCGCCTCGCTCCACATGGGGAAGGACACAAAGGAGTCAGGTGTGCTGAAACTAGTTGCCTCTCCATCCCCAGCTTCAAACTCACTGCTGCAGGATTCCTTTGTGTCATGGCATTGTTTAAACACTGCGCCGATAAGATCGAACTGATGGGATTCAAATTTAACCTCAGTCATGCAGCCACGGAGGGGAGGGATGGCGTTGCTGAGGTAGGGAGCATCCAGGTCTCCTGTTCCACCAAGCCATATGCCCAGGTCAATATTGAGCTGTTCTCCATCATCGTTCACAGGAACATATGTTGGGTAAAGATCATCAATTATCATAGTGAGCTTTCCATCTTGCAGTGTCAGTGAGACTTTGTGGGTTTGAAGGTTGTTCAGTTGCACTCCTTGAGATGAGGAAAGTGTGACCTCACCAGCTCCCAGATTCATCCGTGCCTAAAGGGGAACAAAAACACTTGTTGAATTTACATTACATTGCAGTGTTTGTGAATGCATTTGCTTTTGGAGAGCACATTGAATGGATTCAGGGCAAATAATAACATTGTAATTTATGGTCATGATCACTTCTGGATCCTCTGACCAAGACTTTAAATGTAAGCAGCATTTATATACTGTTTTAAATATATTATAAAGGATGTATTTATACAACCCCACTACATTACTCAGATATTTACTCAGTGTTGACCATTGACAGTAAAAACTATGGACAGAGCTTCCGTGACGTCACCCGTTTGTTTCTGAAGAGCCGTTTTGAGGCTCGGTGGGAGGTTCTGGGACGTGATGACTGCCGCCATGTTGGTAGCGTCACGACCGCCAAAACTGCAAATATGGACAAAGAGGGGGAGCACGAGCAGGGTTTAGGGGGGCGGGTGATCGTGGAAGCAGGAAACTCACGCTGTGATACGTCAACTGTCTGTCACTTAAGCGGCAACGCCCATAATTATGCGTAATTTTAAGTCCGAATACAATGAGTGAGTTGTAAAAAAATTCACCCCCTGTACAATTGACACTAGAAGAGAACCTATAATCTGAGACCAGAATGGTTTTTTGTACCAGGCTGTAAACATGTTCTTTTCTGCTGTGAAGTCAGCCATTTTTACATGGGAGTCTAAGGGAAATTACTCCCTTTTGGAGCCAGCCCCCAGCAGTTGCGACGTGAACTACAAGTTTGACACTTCCACATGGGTTTCAAGTTTGAGCCCCGAAGGTTGCTGCTTGGTGTTGACTAAGCTTGTTTCCAGATGTTTCACTGATAACATCAGATGTCATAATTTTTATTTAACTCCATAATAATTTCCATATTGGATTTATTGGATTTACATGACTGGAAATCCAATTTATTTTTTTGTAAAGCGTGAAACCTATTTGTTCAGTAACTTATATCACAAAAAATTGAATAAAGAAAATTACCAAAAATAGTATTTCCTTTTATGACACATTTCCTGAGATTGCAGCTAATTTAAAATGGAGGAATATTGTCTTTCCAAGGGAAGTGCTTCATGAATCACTGTTATAGCACAGTTGATGCTAATTGTGCTGCTTTTCAAGCATGTCAGGCAACTAATTATAGTTGTAAACTGTCATGGTTCACATTCTAGTGAGACGAGGGAAAGCAAACAATTTATAGACTGTTCTCAGATACCTAATGAATTGTGTTGCATGTCTCCAAGCTAAAAGGGCATAAAAACAAGGCTGTTATGCCATTTACAGCTACTCATTTCATGTGAAATTATTGTATTTTATAGGAAATAAATCAAAAGGATTGCTTTTTTTGTTTTTTAAAAAAGTAAAACATTTTCACATAATTTCACATTACTAATCTGTGCATCACAAAACACTTCAGAACATGATGCTCCAACTGACAGGTTGATTGCCTAAAGCTGAATAACAAGGAATAATGTGCCATGAGCCAGCCAAAATCTAATTCCAACAGGGTGCTATAGAACTGTATTGCTGCATATTATCTCAAGATTGTCGAAATATTACTTACTGAGGAAATCAATAATTTCACTAGGAACATGTATTGATGAGGTATGAGGTGAAGCAAAACTATACCAACAGTCAGTCATGAATTGTTTTTATTGTACAAGGCTATATTTAGGCAGTAGGAATTTTTCATACATGCACAGCTTTAAAAAGTTTAGCATGGTAATCCCCTCACCTGTACTTTCCCATTTTGGAGCTCAAGGAACAGGTAGTCCTCCATTCCTGCTGCCAGGAGCAGCAACCCACTTCGCCGACTTGTCTTGATCTGTAGTGACAGCTGGAAGGTGGTGACATCTTGGATCGTCTGTAAGCTGCAGAAGCTGTCCCCAAAGTAGGATTCTGTGAAGAATAAATATAGGTTATAGCATGTAAACATAAGAGAGAGGCATCATGTTAGTGTAGACGTCAAACATCTGTGATTTTCTTTGTCTGCCCCCCCTACACACACACACACACCACTGTCACCATTTTTTGTTCTGACAGGAGAAGCCCCAAATTCTAGTAGTATAACATAAAATAGCCTGACTGTGCATTCTGTACATAGTGGCACTACAATGAGACAATACAAAAAGACACATGCAGAAGATTCTACAATTTAAATTTGTCCAATAACTGCTGACCTGCATCTCTATGAATTCTTATGTGGTAGTTTGTAGAAGCCAATTAGATGAGCATTTCTCAGAGTCTCACATTACAGTTCAACTTCATCATGAAGTGATTTCTATATTATCAGGTGTCTTCCAGCTGCTTCTGGCTGAAGAGTAGCTCCTGTGGCCTCAAAGGGATTCTCTCACTGAGACATCAGTCATTACCCCTGCGGAGGTTTTCCGGGGCGTATAGAGTCTTGGGGTGCAGGATTTCCCAGGCTTGAGCCGGCTCATTTTCAATGATATGCAAATTCAGCCACCTGCCTCTAACTACTGCAGCCCTTGACAAAATGTAAACCAGGGAGGAAGTCAATTATTTCCCAGTGCACATGCTCTGAAATTAAACTGGACCACCTCCAAGACCCCGTTTCCTCAGCACGGGTTTTCCATGGCCTCAGCCAAAAGATATAGAAGGGGGCTTTCCATTAGTCGCCCACTCGCCCTCATACGGGTGATAGTTCAAGACAGAAAAACTCATTGCAACATAGCAAAGAAGTCAGCCTTCTGAGCATGCCATGCTAATGCTCTGGAATAATTGGAATAGAGCAGCAGACAGAGAGGCAGTGCTGTGTCAAAGTCAGAACATTCCTATGAGATCATGAGAGCCGTAATGTTCCCCAAAACTCAACAGTAGCATTCAGTAACCCAGCATGATTGTCTGAATTCCATAAAGCAAAAATCTCACAGACCAACCTCTCAAATATGACAGAGTCATAAAATAGAAGAGGAGAAAATAAGACGCCAAACATTCACATTCATAGCTATAAATGGAAAAAGTATTTTCTCAAGAATGTGTGCGTGTGTCTTTAAAGGGCAGCCTGTGTCTGTGTTGCGTCTGCATTAATGCCATGCTGCCAACTTCAAAACACTGAGGGGTACGTTTGTCCTTTGGTTTCCCATCTTCTAAATGAACCCTTCAATCCCAGATCAGCAACAAACATTGGAAATGTGAACAAAGACAATCATTTTGATGTCAGCAAGGACGAAAAGCAAAGCTTTTATCATCACGCCCATGCTTTTGTGACTTCACTGAGAGGCATTTGCTTTTGGTCTCAAGGCTGCTCTGTCATGAGTCAGTGATGAACGGTCTCAGCACAGGCCTAAATACACACAGAGACTTACAGCTGTACACTCCTGAAAGCTCTGCTCTGCACGGAAATACCATTTTGGTGTCCCTGTAATAAATATCAAAGTAAACTGCTTTTGACAATACTGTATATCAAACTTTGTGTGAAGACAAACGTAAAAATTAAAGCAAGGAATAAAAAAAAAAAAAAACAAGCAAACGATAATTAAGTCAACCTATTTGTATAACTGAACTGAATGAAATTATCACAGTTACACATCATTCATTTTCAAAATGTCACATTTTGGAGGCTATTGTCGTTAGCGGCTGACTGCTAACTGCGCCGGAAGCTATTATAGTGCAGTTCAGAGAGTTTTCTGGTAAGGGTAAGGTATTGTAAATGAAAGACTAGTGCTAATTGTGCAGCAGCCTCCAGGCTGAAACTGAAAAATGGGGGAAAAGAATCTTTTCTTACAGGCAATTGCATTAACAAAGAAAATCGCAATGAGCTCCATGGTTCTTAAACCCAAGCTTTTGTTGGATTGTTCACTGAGCATGGGGATAAAAAGCTGAAGAAGAGACCGATGCCAAGACAATTCTGCCTGGGGATTTTCTGGTTCAAATTCAGCTTGCTGCTGTTGCCTTCAGGAAAAGGAGGCACATTTTCTAATGATACACACAAAAGCTTTACTCTCTGCAGTGTACCTGGACCTGGAATTCATTAGTTCCCCAGCTAAGCTGGGTAAAGCTCTGTGTAGAATAGGCTTCATGTTAGAAAAGCACATTTTCAACATGCTATCTGTTTAAATGCCCTGCTCTGTGACACTTCTTTTGTCTCTGCACTCTTGCATAAACCTGTTCTGTGTTCACACTTTCCATTAGGTGTGCAGAGAGGGAAGCACACTAACAGGATGAAAGGGAAGCATAATCATGGGAAGGATTTTGAAACATCACAGACCTGCTGATTTCTACTGCACATAACAGTAACAGCTATGTGCTCCATCTTCTGGGGCTGTGAGGCTTGGTGCAGATAGGATCTAGCTGAGGTGATGATGCTGATAAGGAATCACTGGATTATGAAGAGCTGAGGAGATGTTGCCATACTTGGTTCCAGTCCGTGTGTGGAGGTTTAACCACCCAAGAGGACTCTTGTTTCTGACCCCTCCTCCTCTACCACACCCCTCCTCACACTACTTTATTGTGCATCAACCAGAATCCTGGTCTCAGGCCAATGCAGATGGCTACAATTTGATGACTGACTGCACGTGTATTTATAATGCTCGGAGGAAACTGAGTCTTCCTCTCTTTCACAAACTACTGAATGAATTAGCCTGTTGTCTTTCCTTCCTCTTTTTCCTCCTTCTCCTCCTCCTCTTCTCTGTCCTCTTTTGGTCTCAATTTAGAGACACATGTCCGGAAAAGCTATGGAGAAAAGAGACGTGCTGACCACAAGTGCAGGAGACACTCAGTCGACTCAGTGTCCTGTGACTTCTCTGCGCCGATGAGTCAGAGTTACTTCAATCACATTTAAAGTGAGTGTGAAGATGTGCTGGACAAACTGGATGCAAGCTTCTAAGGAGGCTGGTTTTCGCAGCACTAGAGAAAGGCCTTCAGTTACATGCGTGGTCGTATCCAATCCTCTGATAAATAAGAGTAATAGTCTAATATGTTTACAGTAACTTGATTTTGTCAAATATTTTACAGTAGCACAGACAGCGGGTGTTTCTCTTCTACAGTTTTGCTATGGTAACACTGCCCAGAATCCAAACAAACCACCTACTTGTGTAACCCATGGTTAAAGCATGGTTAGCCTGACTATAAATAGAGGCAATGTTGGCCATTTCTTTCCTTTGCTGGGCTGTGCCTACTACAACGGAGCATAATGGCTTCAGGATATAATTATATGAGGGATAGGGTGTTGTTAACCATAGATAGAATTGGAGTGCTTTTAAGTGTGTAATGGCATTTACCATATGGCAACAGTTTTCATTATTATGATGAGCAATTCGATGTTCACAGAGGTCAATGGCACTTGAGCTTGTGATAAACATTAGTTTTCCTTTTATGCCTGGAGATAACATCTCTATGGCCTGTTAGAACAGGGATTAAACGTAAGAGTGCTTTTACATCATCATAGAATGACAGACTCGCATTTTATTCATTCTGACACTGACCATGATGTTTAAAAATGAAATATTGATTGTTAATAATAATGATTCAGCACCTCTTCTATTATTTCTGTGGTAATTCACTCTTAAGTGCATGGCAGAATAAAAGGGAAAAACCAGAGAACCCCCCTTTAGCCAAGCTGTATGGAGCATGCTAAATATGTTCTTAAGGGGAGAGATGGAAAATCTTTTAAGGGACCAAGTAGTTTTAGTGTCTAAATGTAACCACAAGTGAAGTGACTTTATAATTATAAGGCACCTTAATAAAAGAATGCGAAGGTGCTATATAGGAAGAATATAAAAGTCTGGAGCAAAGTTATAGCTAATAGCTAATTTTTGTGGACCTATGAGAGGCTTTGCATGTAGATCAGCTCCATGGCCAGATTACATTAGACATGCAGCCAGATGTGTCATCCTGGCCCCCTCCAACAAAACCATCCCAATGGTGTAAAATTTGCTTCTAAGAATGTGTTGCATAAAACTCAAAGAGGGAAGGAAGATGAGGTAATTAGTCTACTGTAAAAGCACACTCTACCCACACCTAAAAAAGCCATCTCATCAGTGTGGGAATGTTTGAACTGTGAAAAAAAATGTGTTGTTAAGCCCAGTGTGCATAAAATGACTAATCATCAACAGTAACACTAACATGATGATTAACTGTGACATGTTTCTACTGAATGTGCAAAAAATCAGTCTGTATTTTAAATGTTCTTACAAAGCAAAATCTTCCAGCAGTCAAATAAATCTACACCTATAGATAGTATCATAGGTTTGTATGCCCACCATCCACCTCAAACATCTCACTCTGACTGACTTTGAAATCAAAGCAACAATAGTATAGTTAGTGAAATGAATGTATATCATTATAGAGTTTCTGTGGTCAACGATGCTTCCAAACTTATCGCTGAAGTGATCCTGTCTTCATCCTGTTTACAGACCTGCATGAATGCAGCAGTCTGTATAAGCACATACCGCTACCTCCAGTGCTGTTAAACAGCAGAGAGCCCAGCATACCTTGACAGTGCTGCTTTATTAGAACCCCTTCCCTCCCTGCAGACTTTTCAGAAGTCACCGGGGACATACTTCTACAGGCTTTATGGAGCCATTTCTCAGACCTGACTATGTTGGTGTGAGAGCATAATTTTTAGCCCTCTTTTCAAATCCCCACTTCTTGATCCCTTCTGAGACACAGTGCTAGCCTCACTGAAGAGGTACAATAATCACGCAGACACACACACAATAACAGGCTAGTGGAGCCACAGCAGGAGGCCTACTCGCTGGCAGTTACCACAACCTTTCAGGCTGTCTCTGTGTAAAACTCACACTTACACAACAGACAAGAAGCGGCAATGACAACTAAAAAATATGACCTTTCTCTGTGTAAGGAGAAAGGCAGTGTAATGCAATTTTAGCTTAGGAAAATGGACCTGTGAAGAGTTGGGTTTCTTTGCAAAATGAAAAAAGAAGCCTGCTCTCTTTGGAGGCAAATAGAATCCTGATATTGAGAAGAGGAAATCAAGAAGGATCAAAGGTTATACTGTACAGAAGCTTCAGACAGCGTAACACCACTGGAAAAATGAGGAACAGTCATGTTTTATAGTTTAGAAAGCTGCCATGAACTTTTCGGGTTCTGCACGCTCTACTGCACAGCAGCCAGGGAAAATATTTCCATCAAATGTTGGCTGCATTTCAGTTTCATGTTAACTTTGCAAAGCAAACAAAGTGAAATACTGTGCTACTTTATACAGATACAGTGGAGTATACAATGGGACATTTTCAAATTTTCATAGCAGGCTTCAGCTTGAGGTTACATGTTTTGTCAAACTTTATTTTCCATGAGGCAAATTCACAGTTTGTTGGCTCATCAGACCCTAACTAAAGGACTTGTTGGTCATAATGACTTTGGGCTGATGATCTCACTCACCTAACAACACTGTAAGACAAACACAGACCTGAACAGAAGCATTGTAGTGACTCAGAGCTCTGCTGTAGTTTATGACTGGCCAATACAAAGCGTGCCTCTGTCAGCCCAGCCGAGCTACGGAAGCCACCAACCGCCAAGGTCCCAGTGGGTGTGTGCTGTTAAAATAATCCCCCTGTGACATCAGAGGAGCAAACCCCCTTGTACTATTTGAACCAATATCCCTCCTCACACCAAATGACCCTCTCTCACACACACAGTCTGTTTGGCCACTCATGGCACTGCTGCGAGAAATGCTCTAACAAGTGATTGTTTATGCATGTAGCTGTGACTTTCTCTGTTTTCCCTCAGTGAGAATACGGCTGTTTATACACTGAGCTGAAGGAAATTTTAACACACCAGTAATGAATTCCGGTGTGAAATCTCATCATGTGAAAAGTGGATAGAACAGGGTGTCAGGGGAGAGGACAGGAAGGAAGAGAGAAGAGCCAAAAGCAATGGAAATCACAAATTAAACTTTGACAGTGATACATTTCTCTTCTGGCAGAATAGAAAAGGTGCTGTCCTTTTGCACCTTTACACCTGACTTATCCTTTCAAGTCCAATTAAAGGTCAATAAAGGATTCATTATCCTTTTACAAAAAAAAAAAGCTTAAAGGTGAACGAACAAACTGAGAGTGCAGCATTTAATGCATGGATGCGCTGACTGCTTTGGCTTTGTTCCACAGCTCAAAATGATCCAAAGAGTAACAGCAGCAGGAAATTAGCAAGCGCTTAAGTAGAGCCACTTAAGTTTCGAACATTTACAATGTCAACAGAAAATGGGTGTGCTGTGTCCTGTTGCTACATCCTGATTAGTACGGATAATTAAACTAAATTATTGTAATGTTGGTTATTTTAGGCCACCAGTGTGAAGTGTGATACCGCATCATTCCTGTGTTAAGCTTGGGAGTAAATTAATAGACACCATCACTCCTTTGTTTACTGCAATGCAGGTTTAAGGGATTTTTTCCCCTCTTAAACTACAAGCTGCTACAAATTGGAAGGTGAACAGCAGGAGGCTGTATTGAAATGTTCAGCAGTCTGTATACCAGCATGTTAATTTGTGTATTAGCTAGCTACAATAGCTGAATAAGCGGTCTCTATTTAAAGTAGCACATTAGCAGTGTTAGTGAATCTATGAGTCAATATAGTAAACTGAGTACTTCTGGGTCTTTGTACTTTTTTGGTAGTTTTTTTTATTACTTTAGCTTATTGCAGTACATTGCAGACTATCCAAGCTTGGACATGTACATTTTTCTACTTTTAGCTTAGCTCAGTGTTTCACAAATATAAATAAATATGTATAAATATGTTTCATGGACAAATAGAGTATGGAGTAAGCTACACTAGACACCTCCTAGCTGTAACTCCATACCATAGACTGTATATAAAGATGGACAATATGAAAAAACTAGCCAGCAGTCAAGCTATAAACCATATCTAGGGGGAAAATTATTCATGGACTACATTTAGACACATGCCAGCCACTAACATGGAGGAAGCAAGCTTTATGACCTAGGCTGCAGCAAGCCAATAGAGGGCGGTTAAAATGTTTTGGTTTTTCTTTTGAGGGGATGTCATGCGACATACTTACAGTTGCACACACATAAAAGAGCACTCAACCTATTCCTAGTGAGGCATATTTAACGAAGACAGAATAACAGTTAAAAAAAGAGCGCTTTTATGCTCCAGCCTGATTCTGTGTGTTTTGATTCAAACACCCATCTACAGTACTAATTTCTGGTGCTTTGTTGAATGTCATCAAACTGCACTCTTGAGAGTTTTGTTCTCAGTTATGCTGTTGGTTTTAATGTTTCCATCATACGCCTGGCACTTTGTTGTGCTCTATTGAGAGAGTCTGAGGCAAACTGTCATAGTTTAAGTGTGATTGAGCAGTTGACAGCACTATGTGCTTTGGTCTCATACTTTCCACAGTCACACTTTTTTCATGCATCCATTGAAAACGTATGTCTGCGTGTTTGCTCTCATCCTGAGTCTGCCTCATTCATCGTTAACACTAATTTCTGACATCATATCAATAGCTCCATTCAAAGCACTCTTACAACTGCAGTTATTAGCACGAGTGCACGCATCAGTCACTCCACCACTAATTACCAGCATGACATTGGCTTTTCAGTGGGCTGGAACACACTTTGCCGAGTAGCAGCTCACTGTCATAAATCATTCCACTTAACTGTCAGCACAGGGGATGAGATTTAGGACCCACACCTCTGAGAAACCTCACTCAGCTGGGGTCCAGTGCAGGGGAACACTTGATAGAGATGGAGTTTATGTTTGGCCTGGCTGCTGCTAAGGCTCCAAATACTTCCCAGACAGATCCAATAAATAAGTTTCTACTTTCCTTTCTTTGTTTTCATCCACGTTGGAATTTTTCTCTCTTTGAGATGACCACTTCTGAAAATACCTAATGTTGAGTTTTGCCCTACACAAACCAGATTGTGTTGAGAAGTAAGTTGCATATAGTTTGTAGGCCTGCAAAACTGAAAGGCTGCATTTAGGTTTTAGTTTGTTCCTAAACCAGAAGCTCTCATGGTGTTGGACTTGATAGCACCTGGTTAGCTATCGGGTAGTGTAGAAGAATCTGGGATTGATACAGCCATATAAGTCCCAGTAAGAGGAGGGCTGGGGATGGTGGAGGTGCAAGTAACGCTTTGGACTTCTGAGTTTTGTGTCTTCACCTGCGATAAGTTTCGTTTTTAATTTCAGCTGGATTTGGCATTAAAAATAAGGTTTGGCATTGAAACAGGGTATGGGGTTAGGTAAAGATCATATGAAATACACAAATTCACAACATTAGGATAGTAAAATATGATAGCCTAACTACATTTTACCGTAGTGCATAAATAAATGCAAAGAAAAGGTGCATCTGTTTCTCCTTACGTTGACCTAATGTCTACAGGGACCATTGCCATACTGGTTTCAAGCTTCACAGCCACACTTTTCCATGACCAAAATCTGATAGTGAGGCCTTTCTCTAAATGAGGACTCCAGGTCCCGTTGTGCTACGAAAGGGGAAACTGTGATACAGAAGCTGCAGTGAAGGGGGCCTCTCAAAACCCATATCCGGCTTTAACCTGCGCCTGCAAAGTCAGTGTGTGTTTGAGATCAGAGCGTCACATTAGCCCCATAATGAGAACCAGCTGAAGGCACACACCAGCAGACTGACCCTCTTCCAGCCCAGACTGACCCCCCCTTCACTACCCTCTCACCACCTCAACCCAGATAAATGCTTTATCCAGATGCGTTCTCCCAAACCCTTCCATCAACCGGCGTTACTCTAAACCGTTCCAGTGCACACACCCAAAGACAAAAGTACACGGTGCAAACATAAACACCCACATTCTCCCATGCACTTATTAGTAGCCATGAACACACACACACACTCTCTCTCTCCCTGCCATGGGACTACTCACAAGCTGACAGTCATTCTGCTGTGCCTGCTGGCTGAGTCAGCCCACCGTCTCCCGCCATTCGCACAACTGTTTTCCACCAGGCTACCGTTGAGGAGGCCCGCCCTGCTCCACCCAGCCTGGCCAGCCATTTTTCTCCAGTTCTCATTCGGAGCACTCCCCACCCCCCCAAAAAAACCTCCCATTCCCATTTTTCTCTCTCTCTCTCTCTCTCTCTCAGTGTTTAACATCGAAAACCCGGGAACACCATGCCACGTAACAACCTAAACAGCACTCTACTGTTCCAGCTCCAACTTATACATCTTTTCCATTTTCCACAGTTTTTGCATGGTTTCTTATTGGAGGTACACATTTGGAGATGGATAGCACTTTGGTTTCAGTGGAAAGTGTTGGTAGTTGGGAGCAGACAGAATAGATTCCTCAGGGGATTCAAACCTGAAACCTTTCCACAACCCAGTGTATCACAGCTCATAAAAGCTGCAGTGTTTTTGTTAATAATAATTGAAAAATTTAGTGTTACACATTCTATTCACCCAGACAAAATGTTGATTATTCCATGCAAGTATGACTCACAAATGAGGCCAATGTGAAAATATGGTTACTTAACCTCTGAGTGTGAATACATTGTTCCACCAGTGCCCAGATCTAGACAGCTAGAAGTTAATAATGTAGTGGTGCAAACAAGTAATCGCACACTTCTACTAGGCTCATTTATTTGTTAAGTTGCTCTTAGATCTGTTTCTTTTCTCCCCCGTCCACCAGCTGTCCAGTTAAGCCATGCCTGCCTACAAAAGACATATACACATGTAAAGTAAACACTGGTTTTGTTGGACCTAAACACTCATGCCACATCTGTGGTAACGGCTTAAACATGTGGTGACAACATCGCCTCAGTGAGAAACAAAGTTTGCGTCCCTGCCAAATTATTCAGTGACAGCGGCCGCTCTGCACACCGCAGTGGGCCTGAAGGGACACCGTGGCATCTCTAACACAAGCCGCTGTTTACTGTACATAACTCACGCCCTTTGCCTGCTGTGTGTGCAGCACAACACTGTAATCTATGATGGCTGCATCAACCTTCACCTTGCTTGTAGACATGAAAAACTACTCTTACCTTTCAAAACAAAGACTTAGTAGTTTCTGGCATGGGATTCATTCATGGGATATTTGTTCCAGATGAAACAAACCATGGCTACTGCAGGACTGTATTGATTAAAAGGCAAAAGCTCCTCAAAATGCAGCCTGTTAGTGAAGGATCCAACAGGTGGATCCATCACGACCCAGCCTGTCCTAAGATTCATTGCTTGTGAGAGTTGGATTCTTCCCAGCATGTGGGCAAGAAGAACACTTTTAAATCAGCTGCAGCCGATGACATAATTCTGCTCACGTATTTAGCTGCTGTAACATCTATCTATGTCTGTCTGTCTGTCTGTCTAATTGTGAATATCCTTTGTAGGCCAGACTCTTGCATTGACCAACACCTTTGAAGTCCTTGTTTTGTTAGATTGTACCTTGCATGCAGACTTCGCACTGACATACAGCTAGTTTAAACACATCCAATATGGCCGCCATTGATTTTTCCACTTTATTCACTGCATACCCGCCAAAATCTAAAGATTTAGAAAAGAGTCTTCTGTTTTACATATAACATGTTAAAGAGACAAAGAGAGTTTGGTATGTTTTCAAATCTACCTGTTTAGGGTTTTGAAACGATCTCCTTAGATACCAAACTGACTGTAGAGAAAGGATGCAAAGCCTGGTGTTTTTTGGTGTTGCAGTTGGTTTTATTTGCATAACTGCAAGAGGAAAATGTGACCACAGGCCACTGTAAGCATGTGAACAAAAAACCAATGTTGTCTGTTTTCTTGTGAGGATAGTCTCCTCGGATTCATGTGTGAAAGTCCTAACTTGTGACATGGGTCATGAGTCAGAACTGACGCCACTGTGCCACGAGTTCATGCACAAAAACCTCAGGGATGCCTTGAAGGCACAAAGGACAAAAAAACTTTACAAAGACAAAATGTTCAGAGAGAAGGGTTGAGATTAATATGACAGGGAGAAACTGGAAAGGATTCTTGCAGTGGTTGGAAAAACATATCTTGAGAAACGCAAAGAGTAAGAACAGAACGATCGAGAGCCTCTTTTCTTTTGTTCTTACAAGTTGGCATGGAACTTGAGCGGATCGACAGAGGTCCTTATTACATACAATTTGCATTTAGATGATAACAAGAGCAGGGAGTCTGAATGGGCTGTTGTTCCAACAACTTCTCTGTGGATCCAACAGATGTAATTACAAGTAATGCACCTCATTGCCTCTGACTGATTGCAGCGTTATTTCTGCATTTCATCTGAGAGAAGTTCCTCATAAACCCTCCTTTGTATAAGCCCTAAATGTGCATGGCTGATTGAACTAAATGCTCGTCATTGTGTTTGTGACTACCATATGTAGTGCAGATGACTGAGGATAAATCAAAAAGCCCTCTCATAATGTATCACCCACTGTGGGGATGACAGCAGATCAGGGCAGCAATTGTTGGAGGTTGACTGCTTCCTCACAACAGAGCTGATCTATGGAGGTGCGTGTCCTGAAAGTGAAATTATTGTACCACAGTCAAAGATGTGTCTACATCAACAGAACAGAGGACACAGACTTTTATAGTCTGTGACAGCTGAATGTGGTGTCTGAAGAGCTCAAAAGCTATACAGTGCATTATGTTAAAGAAATAAGTGCACCAGGAAAGAGTATTAACAGCTCATAAAAATATGTATCAAGATGTAGCTACTTCTTGATACATATTTTTATGAGCTGAGTAGATCTTATTTCACTTCTTATTGTCACTTTAGTCACACTCTGTGATAACTGTCCTGTATGGACATTAATGAGTCACAGTTCAAGCACACAAAGGATTCAGTGGATATAACACTCTCCTGGTAAAGTTACCAAGATGTTTGTGGTGCTTTGATAAATGATGCAATGGTGTAAAGCAGAGGTGCAAAAACCTGCAGCTTTGAGGCTGGGTTCTAAATGTGTGACAGTCCCATACACCTCCATGTTAACATGTCTAACTTACAGCCGAGTACAGACAGTTTTGATCTCTCTAGATAACTTATTTTATTCACAACAATGTTCAGGTCATAATTCATGTGTGGTGCAATTTTAAATTGGGAGACTTAAGAAACGTGACAACTTAAGAATCTGACTTCTTATATAAGGACAGGCTGGCAATATACAACACAACTCCCAAGAAAGTAAACATAAAATGCCCTCACTGGAAGCTAAAGTTTAAAATCAGGTCACTTCGAGGTGGAAGATTTATAGTTATTATAGTTTAGTAACTCAATTAATAATTATTGTCACCTTCTCATTACCAGGCTGCAAATTATTTCCTTGATTAATCGCTTTCTCTATGAAATGTCAGAACATAGAGAAAAATGCCAGCAAACAGGGAAGGACGATGATAAATCAAAAACAGAAATAAGTGGCTCACTTTTCCGATGACTAATTTGTTGCAAACAAAATAAACTGATGGTTGTTTTTGCTCAAAACATCAGCAGAGTGATGTGCTTCAGTTCAAACTGAGGTTCAGTCAACTTTGTAGTTGTCCTTATGGACCGAGAAGGTAAAAGATATATATATAGTATAACAAAATAGAACTAAAAGTGAATAAAGTTGTTACATCCTTCTTTAAGAAAAATGTCGAAATCTAACATTAAGGGGAGACAAATGAAAGGAACCCTGGAAGAAAGCTTTACTAACAAAACTGCTGATATACAATAAATAACAACATCCATCAAAATATCAAAGATTGTACCTGTACCTCAGTGGACATGCTCCTCAGATACTCTGAGGTGGAGATATATCTGCTAATCCAAATCTGGAGCGACTTCAAGCGGCTTTCATCCATCAGCAGGTAGACAAATCTTTAATCTTGTCGTAGCATAATTACATGTACTGATGAAGGTGCCACACAGGGGTGAGTAATTTGACAGTATAAAACATGCCTGGGCACAGATGGTTTGCACAGATTTTGTGCATAGGACCAACACCCCCTACACATAGTTTTACATACAATGCTGACAGCTCCACTGCTATATTTGGATTTATGAGCACATTTGTTCGTCTCATGGAGGCAGTGGATGGCTTTGCTCCACAGTCTGGGTGGTGATATTGACAAGGCTGTCAGTGTTTGATGAATCCGAGGGTAGGAGGGGTGCAATGTTTGAAACACTGTGTCAATGAGAGCCAGAGAGGAGAGATGATCAACAGCAGCGAGTGAGCGAGGACGAGCAAAAGGGAAAGTGAGGAATGTGTTTTTTTTTTTGTTTTTTATATTCATTGCTGGAGGCGAAAGCTCCATTGAGACAGAGTCACTGTCTTTTCTGAAGACTAAAACAAAGCCCATGACTAAAATCAATGCCCGCCTTCACAAAACCCTGTGGCCGAAAACAGAACACAACCTGATGGAGGCAGCCATTGTTATCTTTGACGTGATAGAGGAAAAAACAAAATAAACAAAAACCCCTGAAGGTGTAAAAATCTGTGGAGAGCCGGTGATTCCATATATTGATCCTATGAAATGTTTTAAGTTTGACTGCAATTCAAATGTGTCCACTGCTGCTGCTCATACACATGTAGCTTTACTTTTTAATACAGCCTCAGTTTTGCGAGCAGAGATTTCTAGAGATATTAAAGGTTAAATATGCAAAACTTTCTTTTTAATAGATTCACACAAAGGTTATCGCTCTCAATCTGTTTGTTGCAGCAGTGTGTTTACCTGCAGAGACCCTGACCTCTACCTTTCTGTCTGAACTCAGAACATTTGTTTGTTGTTTGTTTAACTTATAACTAGAAAAATCCAGTGTCAGGCGGGAAACCTGATCTATTTCCGAGAAGCAATATAAAGATGGTAGAAATGTCATCATTTATTCAGCTTGTTGGTTTGGTTTCATTCATACAAAGTCATAAAATACAGCATATTTGTCTCCGGCACACTAAGAACAAACTGTGTGCCTTGTTTAAAATATGTAAATGAATTTCATTACTCGACTTGCTTCTCATGCTCCCTGCGGATGAGTGAAAGTATGTCATGATGGTATTATTGCAGATAATGGCTCCTTGTGGAACAAACGCTCTGTCCTTCACCTCCTTTCGTCTACATTTCCCTCTCTGATGTGTTATACGAACATGTGCACAACATGCTGTCATTTGGCGAACGTGGGTCCCTGACCACATGTCTTATGTGTTTAATGGTCTTGCAGATCAATTAAAGGCCTGCACATGTTCCGGATCACCTTTAAAATTAGCCTTGCACTTTCTTTTGCAGTTTCTAATCTATATTTAAAGCTTTAGCGACTTACTTTGAATGTTTTGCCAGCAGCCATAATTGCTTGCAAGAGGTGCTTTAAACTTAAGATGTGACTTTGAAATCGGGAAGATGTTTAAAGAATTTATCCGGGTCTTTACAGACCAGCCTGTGACTGAGCCTAAAAGATTCTGTGCTGGTAAACCAACTTTGATGCTCAATACTTTTTTGGACTTCACTCCAAAAATTAAAAAAAGAAAAAAAGAAAGAGAGGAAGAAGAGACATGCCTTTCCTCAAAAGGTGATGATGAAAGTTTAAAGCCATGTAGTGTATTGGGACCAAGCTTGCAGTTATGACTTAAAACTTTCAGCCTATCCTCACAAGAAACACAGTACTGGTCCAAGCCTAGCTTTGCACTCTAATGTTGTGTGAATAGGTGCATTTAAAATCTAGAGAGAAGTTAACAGTGGAGAAGCTGGTAGACTAATAATAAAGGCAGACAAACTCTGTGTGTCATCATCTATAGGGTTTCTGGGAAGCAGTTACAGCTCTGGCCATTGCCATCTTTGGGGATTGACCATGCTTGTTGAGCCAGCCTCATGTGGCCATTTGGAGAACTGCGGTTTATGTGGCTTCTCAAAGTGTCACAAACCCCTGTAATATCTTAAGTTAAGTTCTCCATGGATTAAAGCTCCCTAGCTTTCTACATGTACCGTGTACTGTACAGTGATATGCATAAAACATATTGTAGTAACTTACTTGTATCAATCTATTGTTTTTAGTATTAATATTCACGGTGCAACATTTAATTTTTTTTCTCAACAGATGGAGGAGGATGATGAAGTGTATAATCAAACAAACAAGCAAAGAAAATGACAATATCCTTCTTTCAAGTTATTTTTAAGGCTCCAGGCAGGCTTGACCTCCTGCAGAAATCCCCATTGCACACCTGTATTTGGGACATTCATTGTGATTCATTAGTTGTTACTTGAATGTTGGCCATATAAAACAGTTTGAACATTTTCCAAAAAGAGGATTGTCCTGTATTATATTCCATCTGGCTTGTAAGGAGGAGGAAGAGTGTGTGAAGATTGAACTTTTCCGCTCTCTCTCTCTCTCTTTGGCTCAATATTGTAAAAATGATATATAACATGGAGGAGGGGGGAAAATGGGACAGGAGGCCTCTAACAGCACAAACCCAAATCTAAACCATCTGCAGATGTGTTCGCTCGCGCTCACACGCTAAGTAAGCAAATGTCGCAGAATGTCAATATGTGTGAGATATTCTCCTGATGCGCCACATGGCCTGAGCATGCACATAGTATGATAGCTCATACCTCACAGGGAGCTCAATTTCATGCCAGCAGATATGATAAACATAAATCAAAGGATTAGCTGTTTGAGTATTTCACAGATCTGTATGATCTGTCAAGCTGTGAACACGCTTTCTGTCGCTGCTCTCTCAAAGATTCTGCTTCAAACATCATGCATAGAAATGATAAAATCATCATGTTACTTTATCATAAAAACACATACATGTCGCAATGTTTCTATACAGGGATGAACAGAAAAAATGTTTTCTTCTACAGCTTGAAAGAAACAGACACTTATCAACCAATCACCTTAACATTTAATTCAAAAGATTTGAGCCTGAGGCTAAAATAAACCAAAACTGAGTCGTATGTTCTTGTCTAGAGTTAGCCATGAGTGGCTAGTGTTGTCACCTGTGACGCTGGTTACTCCTGTTTGCAGAATAAAGCATAACAGCTTACACCATTAATCTACCAAACGACGCATGCTAACCCAGTTGAAAGCAATCCGAGTGTAATTAAAACTCCTCTGGATTTAAATATATTCTCAAATGCGCATGCTAACGGGCCTTTTGGGAGCTTCTTGGACTAATCGGAGAGAGTGAGAAGTGCGTTCCTTTTGCTAATTGGTGAACACATGATTTCACAGCTCCCAATGCGATTATACTGTTATTAGGGTCAGACATTCATAAAGACTCATTAGCCATTTCTCCCATCATGTGTGTGTGTGTGGGTGATATCTCTTCTATCTCTTTCGGTGTGCGCCTGCAGTGACTCAGTCCCTTTCAACCAATTTGTAAGCCACTGAGTGCTTGCACCCAAACTTAACCCAGAAAAGGCTAAGTGCCTCTCCGGTGCTGGTTTGATGTTGTGGATGTTCAGATGGTTCCGTTTTAAGTGACTTTATAAGGGGGATCACTTAATTCTTACAAATTAAAAAGTTCCAATTCTGGACATGCAGCTGCTGCCGTGTAAAAAAACACAACTTAAAACTTAGAACCCGCTCACAACCATCAGCATCACATCCTGGTGAACAACAACATGTCCTCCCATTTTCAGCAGGCTTTGTGCTCTCATTTAAATAAAACTGCTAAAAATAGAGAGCTACATTCTAGTGAATATTGGCAGCCCACCTGCAGAGATAGTTTACATTTGAATTAATTGAATAATGTGCGAGTGCTCAGCAATGGCAGCTTAATTAATGCTTAACAAGGCATTGCTTGAAATAGATGGCTGAGCATGTTGTGGCGTGCTTTCTCAGACAAACGGGGCTCTGTATTTTAGGGAAGGTTAATGCTGTTGGTGCCAGTGGGTCAGTCGTTTTGTTAAAGCTGCATGACTTTTTGTTTCCTTTCTTTGAGTCACTCGCAGGGTGTGGTGCTGCTGGATCTGCCACAGGCGCTGTCTGCATAGGAGCGTTGTGTAGAATTTACCTGGTATACTGCTATGAGGTTATTTCTGTATGCTAAAATATATGTATTAACTATTATGGACCCACACAAACATCAGGACAAAATGCATTGTTGGTGACAAAAGTAAGAAGCTTAAAAATATATGACTCATCCCTTTGTCTTTATCCTTCAGATGGCCACACACACACACACACACACATTAAAAAAGAAATCATAAACACACAAGGATCCCCATTTCCTGTTCTCACAGAATCCGTCCAATGAGGCACAGACACGCTCGTTCAATCCACTCAGGCAAGAAAAACACAAACACACAGCCTTTGATGCAGATAAAGCAAACCTCCCGATTAAGTGAAAGCATACGCATGTGCTGATGGCATGAAGGTTAACGAAAGAGGTTTATGACTGCAGGGATGTCAGTTTGAATTCCCAAATGAGCCTGAGGTTGAGCAATGCCATTTCCTCCCACTAAAAAAAAAAAGGGTCCAATGAGGTGCCCTTGAGCAGGACTCGTAAGCTGCCGTTAACTGTGGTGGCTCCCTGGTGTGAATGTGCCTAATGACTTGAATGTGAAGCTGTGTGTGTCTAAGTGATGAAAAATTCTCTATCTCTTAAGCTCTCATCAACCTCTGCACACCTGCCATGTGAAGAACAGATCAGCTTTTACGCTTTTGATGCACAAAAAAAACAAAAAATGTTGTGAACATTGAGCCAATAAATGTACACCATTTTTTTAAATCATCATACTACTTAGATGTAACGTGAGAGCAAGTGAGTGTGGAGCCTAACACAGAATGCAGGTTTGCAGTTAGAAGACTGAACTTAGACTGTTTTGTGTAGTTTACGACATGGAATGTGTTTGCTACGTTTTACTGTGCTCGTCCTTTAACTCTGCCAAGCTTTGAGGTGGTTTTGGATCGAGCAGAAGAAGGCTCTTTTTTAAACATTTATAAGCTGCAGGGCGACTGTGTTGCAAAAAAGGGAGGGGCAGTCCGAGCCAGGCTGTGGAGGAAACTGCCTCCCCTAAAAAAAAAAAAGAGGCAAACCAAACAAATGGCAGGAAAAGTTATTTTTCAGATGGCTACTGTAAAAGGAGCCTTTGTGTCCTTAAAAGTGCAGCAAAGGAAAGGACAAATGGAAAGAAAGACTCAAAGAGAAAGTACGCCGTGTACCCAGTGGGAGGAGGGGATTTTCTGGTGAGCCGAAAAAGATGTATTTTGGGGAAAGAGAGCTCCTTCTGGAGGCTTCTGATCTGCTGTTTTACCAGAAGGCCTTGGCGAAGCATCAGTCTTCTTTCCTATAGTGTCGCTTTTGCTGTGCGAGAGCAGCTTCTTAATAATGTGTTTTATTTTTAACTGCTTGGGTTATGTGATGTGGCAGCGCTCACTGCAACAGTCATGTTCGATGAGAAGCTGTAGTTATACTAAAGGCGCGAGTGTGAATTGGTCTTGACAGACGACATGGTGAGAGAAACGGGCTGCTTTTGTTTGTCCACGACTGAGCAGATGAACAACTCCTACCTAATGTACCCCCAATGCTTCAATCTGTTGCTATGTGACAGAGAGAAAACCTTTTCAATCATTCAAGCCATTTACAACTAAATTATATACCTGCAACTCTAAGCCTTGGATGCTGTGAACACTTAACAACATGCTGCGTGCTCAGAGCTGGCCGGAACATGTAATAAAGCGTCCTACTAAAATGCAGAGCGAAAGAGTGCTTTTGAATGGAACCATACCCACATCCATCAGAGAATAACCAGGGTTCAATATGTAATACAGTTCAATCAAAGTTCCCATATCTTCTTTACATTATTGTGAGATCCAAACTTCTCTGATTAAAGGCATTAACTGCCTCTGCCAAATACGTCTCCAGTTAGCATCCCAGATATTATAATGGCTTTGAAACATGCATGTAACACGGCATCTGCTGAAGCTTTTCAAAATTCATAACACTGGTCCTGTGAATCCAAATGTAAATGAGTTCTGGCCTTTAGTTATGAATATATTTACAGTTGTTTATTAGAATTTAAATGAGATTGAGGAATTGAATTCCACGGGCCAAATGAAGCAGCCTATATATCTCTGACTACTAATGAACGCAGCTCCAAAACGCACTGATTCTCGTAATCCTGCCAAAGGCATCCAGTGCTATCCAGCTGGCATTCACATGTTATACAGATGTGCTCGATTCACCAAGAATCAGGCCTGTGGAAACGAACGCATCCAGAAGACTGAGCTGCAAAGCACAAAATGCGTGAATGATGGTTTTTCATAAACATACTTAACTGCAGAGCTTCCACGCCAGCAGAGTGGGAGCTCACAATAGTCCACTCTTTGTGGGTTGGAGTTCATGACCTGTCAGATGAGGGGACTCGTGTTTTGATGTCATGCATGTAGCATTACTATTGGGAAAACACATTTAATCACCCATAACTGCACCCTGCAGACAGTCAGCCACACTTTTAATATTGAAATATAATATAATATATATGAAGAAATGTGTGATTTATAGGTATGTTTCAGGAGTGGAATGTCATTGGATGAGACCCTGAAACCACACTGACTGTAAGAGCCAAGCTAAGGGAAGAAGATGCTAGTAATCATATCCATAGAGGTTTATCCAGCTTTATCCTTATTAATCTGATCCAAATTCCATTAGGTATGCAATAGATATTAGTTCTGAGAAAGACGTCAATGCATTCCTTTATTATATTTCTTTTTTGGCAACAGTGGAAATCTCACACGGAAGCCGGGTGGAGCCGAGCGGCTCAGGGCTGCTCCTGTTGGATTTGGCATTAAAATGTCCAACTCTGCACCACCACAGCATGCTCCTCACACGACGTGGGCTCCATGACTTCACAGTGATTCACTAAAACCACAGCATATGCCCTCCTGAGGTCTAGCGGTTTAACATTATTATTATATCTCTATATTTTACTCAATAATCCATGGCAGCCCATTTTACTCTAAACAATATATTTTTTGTAGCTCAAGACTTGGAGAAAGGAAGTATTGTATATATGCAACACCGGACACCTGCTCTTAGTTAAAGCCTCATGTATAAATACAGAACAGCAGCTTGTTGCTGTACATCTTCAACTCTCTCCTTTTTCCACGCAGACAGATTGTATGGAGGCCACTAAGTTTGTATCCAAAATGACCTCACTCTAAGGCAATGTGATTCAGGAGTCAGCAGCGAGTTCAAATGTAGACCACCATCAATATTTTATGACCTGAATTTAAAAGAGTCCTGTTGTTCCGGTCAAGGTAAAACCACTATCATCTGTGCATGACTCATACATTTGATAGATACAGTAAACATGACCTACCACACAGCATTAAGCTTGGAAAAAAACACACCTGATAATGGAGCTCAGTGAATTAGATGAGTATGTAAAAGGGTTCAAATTTGATTACATTGACACATTGACAACATGTAGCACAGTAACTCCCATTGGAGCAAACGTTAAAAAAGACGAAAGCACTGGTAGAAAGCCAAATGAATACAAACATATAACAGGGTTATAGTTAGTTTTAAAAAATACCTTCTGCAGTTAACATGCTAACCAGCTAGTTGCTGAACATACCTCATAAATAATACTATTTTTAAACACAAGGTGGATGAGTGAGCCAATGTAGTGTGTAGTCCGCCCTCAGTCCAATACGAGGGAGCACCAGAGAAACGTATCTAGATTAGAAATGATCCAGCAACCAGCCAGTATGATGCTTAAAGCAGCTCATTGCCAGCAGGTCCTCCGCTCCATCCTGCTCCCCAATTTTTTCTCTTTGGCCGATAACTGGACCATTTTTGACTCGAGCAGAATACATGGTGGGTGTTTATATGTTGCTACAGGTGTGTGTGTGTGTTTAGAGACAAGAAGTCTGAATGCTGCCATGAATTCAGCCACATGGGCTTACCTTGTTTCATGCTATGTGTAGTAAATTCATGTGCTTATGTCAACTCAGTGCCATTATTTCCCTTTGCTGGTACAGTTCTGTAGTGGCTCCACATGTTGTGATCGCATGGTGTAAAATGACCTATTTTCATACATGCTAAACAGATTTAACCTTTTAAATCTGACCTTTTAAATCAGTAAATGTTTATGAATTCCTCTTAAAATCTGTTTATCCTTCTGCGAGTATGAATTAAATCTAATGGTTTCAATTGTTGCCCTCATGCTTATAGTTTACGCAGCTATGTACTCTAACTGAACTTTACTAACTCCTCTTTGCAGCTGTTTTGCTTTTCATTCCTTCTGGTAGGCACTGCAAAACTAATTCCCTCCATCAGCTCCCACACTGTATCCACACAGCCCATCGACATGTTCAGGAATGCTGACTTGCATGCACAAAGACAGATGTCAGGTAATGGCTGAACATTCTCTGGCAATAATTGCAAAATTTTCACATTTCCAGAGACTATATCGAATCATGTTTTTTACTAGAATGTGGACTGGATTTCACCTTTCGGCACAGTGCTATAGATGTTATGTTAAAACCGCCTCTTCTGCAGTGCTGTCTGGGGGCGAGTGTTCCCAGTAAAACACTGAGAAGACGTTTTTTGGAAAGGGAAAGAGCCGGCTGCTCTGCAGGGTCTGTTCAAAATACTCAAGTCAATTATGAGCTTCTTAAGGTTTCCCTTTGGAGGAGACAGGAAGGTTACCGCAGTGCAAATGGGTTTAACGAGCACATACTGTTATTTGTTATAGACTGGGCCTGAAACTGTTTAGATTGCCACTAATAAAGATGTTTATTATTAGGCAAAATCAATGATCCATTATTTGGACCCATTCTTGGTTATCGGCATTATTAAACTAATTAATTTTACTGGCATGAGATGTTTCAGTTTCCAGCGTAATTACAGTCTCTACTACTTGTCATGTAAATGCAGGAGGAGAAAGAAACGACGCACGCAGCCTTTAAGATGAAACGACAGCCCTCACTGCTATTGGCAAACATGTTCAATTGCATATCGAAATGAAATCCACAATTTGGCGAGGCAGTGAACCCAATTTATTCCACTTTCAGCTGCCAGGAAAATATTTGTCCTCACAAGTAGCAGCACATTGGATGACACGACGATTTCACTGCAACAACAGCTGCTGAGCAAGTTAGTGTTGAAATCTTCCACCAAAATACACAATATGACAAATGATAGAAGGCAAGTCTGTACTTCTGCAGAGATATGAAAGCATGTTTTTATTTTTCATATTTCTCCAACTATGTTTGATTGTATCAAACTCGATTTCTGTCCTATCAGTTCTCTCAACGCATCACCCCTCAACAAACCGACGTGCTGTTTGCTTTGATAATGTCTGTTTGTAAAGTGGGAAACATTCATTTTGTTAAGAGCAAGTTTGCAGAAGCTGTAAAACAGGAACGTTCAATCATGAGGAGATGTGTGGACCACGCATTCCAGGGGTTAAGATTTCTACACCTGACCCTTTTACTCACTGCAAAAGTAGAGTAAAAGCCTGGCTGTGTAAGACCTCAGAGCACAGTTACACAGCCGGCTTTACATGGTGAGGAAATTTTGCACAATGGCAGGACAGCTATGAACATCCATCAAATAAATGAAACTAAACTTTAAAAAGGCTAATTTTTCTGTTTATTTCACAATTAACGGGGGGTAAACAAAGACTGACATGGCCCGCATGTCCAGCGTTGTGGGTCTGGTTTACGGGAGGGTAGGAGATTTTGAAAACTCAGTGAGAGTCAGCCAGATTTCCATAGTAAACACACGCCCCTTTCTCTCGGAGCTCACCCCAAAGCCACGCCTCCAATCACATGGACGTGCATCACCTGAAGACGAGCGCATTACCTAAAGACTTTGGCCATCATGCACGTACCTCTCTGGTGCACAGAGCAGGAAGAGAGTGACAACCAGCCAATACTCCGTGCAGGGTCCACCCGGAGGATTGGCTGATGTTTTTAGCGTTTTATAGCTTCCACAGATGATTCATATTCTTCGTTTTAATGAGAAACTGCCGAACTAATCGGTTGCTATCGGATTGTAAAGAGAAGTTACACTAATTTAACAAAAAGTGCATCAGAAGGAAACCTCCTACCCGACCTTTAATGGTTTAAAATAAATGTTATTTTGTTTTACAACTATCAAATGTACACCTGCAAAGTTCTGCCTATAGCACTAATGCAGAGTTGCAGTCTGCCCCTCAATGATGTCTCAACTGACATTGTATCTTATGCCTAATTGAAAAGGACTTCTCCCCTTCACCTACAGCTCCCATCTGAGACAGAACTCAGGTCAATTAGTCAAATCAGTAGCCTTCACCTGCGGATGTATCAGAGCAGCTGCTCTCATAGACTCTTACTTACATAGACTCTCACAGATGGAAAGCAGTGACCAAAAGTGTGAGTTCAACACTTCGAGGATCTAACTGAAAAGTGTTGTGGACCTGGAGTAAAACCCACACAACTTTCCCCTCAGTCCACTCTGACCAAATGGCCATCTGGTTACATAACACATTTTGTTTTTTTAACATTTTCTTTTTCCATATATCAACATGTTAAATTTGCCAGAAAAAAAGAGTCAAGAAACACCAGGGAAATGTATCTGATAAATCAATGTGCATTAAATAGTCAGGCAGCCAGAAAAAGCCAGTTCAGTTTTCCCCCTTAGGCTTGCCTTAAGCTAATTGGCATATGACGCTTATTATTGGTACCTTTATGCACAACAAAATGCTCTCCCTCACTTCAAATTAGCTATATTGCCTCTGGTGGTTATTAACAAGGACTGGACCACATTGCTGTTAGATGTGAACAGCTGGATGGGTCAGAGGTTCACTTTTAAGAGCGTTCTCTGCACCACTCTACTGTACAATCATCTTTAAAGGACCATAACAAACAAAAGGATTGTGAGAGCATAGTAATTAAGCTCACCAAATCCAAACTCAGGTCAAGAATGTTTAAAACATACAGAGCATCTCCTCTGTGGTCACTTGTACCATAAGAGTCTCATCCTAAACAGAAGCTTGGGAATGTGCTTTTGGCTGTAACGAGACAGGATGCTCAGGGGTCACGCATGGTCAGCTTCTCTGTTCTGTATCTTCACATTCCCCAGGGGCCCATCCCGTGGCCCAGTCTGACACCATATGGTACATCAGATTGCATAGTTGGCCACAAAAATACTGGTTGTTCTCGGTGCTCAGAGATCCCTCCTGTCATCTGCGTTTTCTTTGGTTTGGCTGATCATTTGTTGACTTCAGTGCGTTCAGCTGTTGTTGTCAGTTTTTAAAGAGCCAGATTCTTCACACACAGTCTGCACTCTTTCTATCCTCACTGTAGAAAACTATTTACTTTACTAATCAAGCATGTAATTGTTTTCTGAGCTTGGCCTTCATAAATTTAATAAAAAGTGAGCACTGTTTGGAAATACATAACTGAGTTTCCAAGGCAGGATGCATGAAGGAGACTTCAGGTAGTGGACTGATGATAATGGGCTTTATATGTGGAATATTAGTTGTTGGTTGCAGAAATTTTAGAAACTTAGCTTAGCTTGCCTTGAACAAACATGATCTATTGCACTTTAAAGGGAACTGTTGTTAGAGCCCAGGATAATTATGTCCTCCAGCTTTTATGCTAAGGTATGGTACTTTTCTATAAACCTTATATTACATGATGCAGGCAGGAAACACACTCATGGTGTAATCAGTAGTCTATCAGTCTGAAATGATGATGATTACCAGAATAGGATGAGATTTGGCTCTCAGTTGTCTAAATGTTGATCATTTTAACATCAGCTTTAACTTTCCAGGTTCAATCTGAAAGCTCTCTGTCAAAATTCACACACTGTGCTATGCAGGTTGTTTTCTTATGTTCGTATGATATTTCTCACTGCCTTCTACAAAGTCCTAACTGTGAAAGATTCAACAAATGACTGCACAAGGAGCTTGGTTGTGTGTGCAAAGTGGTGACGTGTGTTCCAGCTGCTTCATGCTACTGCAGGCAGCCGCACAGTCAGTCAGACCAAACTTCATGGGACACATTATTTCCTTTGGTTATTTTAAGCCTTCATAACCAGTGGGATGACGACATTCGCTCTGGCCCCTTAACACTGGGATCTGTGTGAACTACATTGCATAAAAAAAGTACACACACACCCCACCCTAGATCCCCTTTCCTCCTCCGCTCCCTCTGTCATCAGCCTCAATGTGAAGCAACATGCTCTTATGTTGGTTCTCCAGTCTAGCTATATTTATCTGGTGCATGCTTTTCCAGAGTGTCATCTGCCAGGTCCCAGGCCTGGTGCTATCCCCAGCTCCCCTGATTCTGTCTCAACCCAGTCTGTAATGAGGCCGTCTGGCTTCAAATTACAGTGCCTCATGGTCCCTCGGCGGTGTTGATGAAGATTTTGAACAGGACGGGAGTTGGCGCTGATCTGCCTTCACACGAGCATGCTGTGAAAAGTGGCCCTTCTAACCGCAGCTTCCTGCTGCCATGTTGTGGGAATGAAACTTGCTATTTGGATGAAAAAGATGTGCTTCTATTTTTTTTAACATCACTGGAAAGTATCCATGTGGAAAATAAAGACAATTAGGTGACATTTATAGGAAAGAGCCTGAAACTTTGTCAGAAGTAGAAACATGTTGATTCTCCCAGGACATTCAATTAGCGTTGAGCCTTGCGGGTAAATCTCAATCCTGTTGTCGCCTAGCAAAAAGCACTGAGAAGAGTTGAGAACTAATTAGAAGCACAAAAAACTATTAGTCTGGAGTCTGATGTCTCATGATTAACCACTGCAGCCTTGTGCTTATGAGTCACACACCCTCTGGGCTGGAGGGAGTCCCCACACTTGCAGTGGATTTCTCTATATTTAAAATTGTGACTCATATTCATGTGCAACTTACTTGTAAAAATAGACTTAAGTCTCTAAGGGATAATGTGAACAAAACACTCCCTTAGCAGAAAGAAACTTAATGTTAAATTCAACATATGATGCATGAATATTGAAGATGTTTTAAGCTGTTCTTTTGATATATTGGAGCTACTGTATATAAGAAGAGAGAGGAGAGTTTCCCAGGGGTTGGAGGCCTGCTGAGAGAATCACATGCTATCACGCCAGTCTGTTAAAACTACATCTAACACTGAGAATTTTTCAAAACAAGGCTAATTACAGCGTGCTGACATTCTTTCACCGCAGTTGTTTTGTCTATATTAGGTAAGAGAAGCGGGGGGACACATTTGATTAAAGCCTCCAGCTTTGGCTTGCTCCTGACTGACCAAGCCAGCTCCAGATGTTACAGAGTGGAAACCTCAGGCCTTTTCCTAACACATCTCAGATGAATCAGCCCAACACTGGAAACATTTCCCATGATTCATGCTGCTTTTCCAGGGCCTTAGCGAGCCCTTCGGTGCCCCAGTGGCCACATCAGACTGATTCCACTGATCAGGGCATGTGAGAAACACGCAGTGCGGAGTGCTCCACAAAGCAAACGTTGTTCCTAAATCCAACATACATATTAATTTATGTCATGTGATAATTCAAGATGACAGCATCTGATGATATTACCACTTGATAACAGGAAGATCTTCTGAGCTGATTGTGAGTGAGTAATTCCATGATGGTCCTTTGAGGACAGAGGTCTCTTTGTTATTCTCTTTTTCTTTTTAATTCATTTTCAAAGGATAAGAGAAACAATGGCAGCCAGAAAAGAATGGACTCATCTTCATTGAAATGATAAAACAGACCATTCTCTTAAAAAAAAAAAATTATAAAATAATAGAAGGAAAAAATCCACAGAGGCCATTCGTATCGAGACATCTGGTCATGCATAATTCCTGCTTATTGAAAACTTGGCAGTTTTGTGATGATGAGAATTTACTCTGGAGTTTTCATTTTGGGCACTAAACTCCCCAACAGCTCTTATCAAAAATAAACACACAGTTCAGCTGCTGCAGTGGGGTAAGAACATAAGCCTGTCTTTCTCAGGGTCGCAACACGTTTTGATTATCAATGTCTCTTCAGGTCTCGGCTCTATTGTGTTTCTCCAGGTATCCCCCATGTGCATGACAAACTAAGAGTGTAGCAAACTGTGTATAACTGGTTCTATAATATATTTATTAATCAGTATTCTCATACGTGTCCTGCCGCTTCACGCTCCACGGCCCAATACCATTGGCACGTCCACCATTTTGGACCCAAATATCTCAGCCGCTGATAGATTAGCTGCCGTGAAAAAGCCCTAAAGTGTTTATAACCCCTCACTGAAAGCAAACAGAAATTATCAGTGTCCCTGGATTATGTTTACAATACCTGACAACTGTGACGTTTTCATCAGCCTCAAATGCACCAGTGTTGCCAACTCTCGTGCCAAAAGCTGTGTCAGGCTCTGCCTCACCTCGTTCTAATGATGCTCAAAGAGAGAAACTAGCACAAAGTGGGATCTCTGTCCTTCAGACACACAAAGGTATGGGACTTCATTCAAACAGGGCTTCTCACTGCTTCATTCAGATCGCAGTGTAAGTGTTAGTGTCTTTACGCTGTCATCCAGTCAAAGCTGCAGCAGATGTCTGCTAATGTCCGGACTTCTTTTTGTTTATAATCATAAGTGGGGCCTTTCCAGAAATGTGTCTGCAAGCTGCAAGACACAAAAATGTTGCTATAAGTCTGATCTTGTTAGATGATGTAATGTGTTTTGTGGGCCTGAGTGTGTTTAGATGGTGAGAATAAAGGGTGTAGTTAAACAGGCTTTCATGGATAACATCTGTACGTTTGTTTTTAACAGCAGAACGGGCCCATAAACAGGAAGCACCAAGAAGGACAAGAAGGAGTCCTGCAGCACCACCTGATGTCCTGAAGTCAATAACAAGGACTGAAACCACAGAAGAGTGATACGTTTTCTGAGATGCTGGAACAAGCTACAGTACCTGCAAAGTACCTCAGGGTATCGGTGCCATTTCAAGAAGTCTGCCTCACTTACTTCATATATTTCAAGTTTGTTATTGCGGGTATTTTGTAACCACAGTGTGACCTTGTTGTACACATGAATGCGTTCCCAAATACAGGAAAAGACCTCTTATAATTAAAGTAAACAACAAAATATTGCAACAGGATGTAAGATGCAAGGTTTTTTTGTGCGGTGTAGCAATTGTTTTTTTCCTTAGAATAAATGTAATTTGATCACTTTGGTAATGAAGTCTGTTTTCATCTGTGTACTAGTTTTGGTTGCTTTCTCCAAGGTTCAGCTGATCTGTAATTGTACTTTACAGTGGAGCGTTCAGAACTAAACTCTGGTTTTCCTGCTTTACTCGTGCAGCTAAGCTCACATTGCGCCTGCTGTAGGTAAGACCGGGTCCTTAGAATTGCCTTAAATTGCATGGCGACAAGTTAATCACAACAATTTAAAATCCCACAGTACCACTTACAGACCCGAAATCTGGGTGTAGACCATCCGTCACTAAACTGCTACAAAACCCCCTTCCACTGTGTTATCTGATTGACGTGAAAAGGGGTTAAAACAACACAGGGGGCTACCATGAGATGGCCTTTGACCTTCCACCTAGGCACAGAATCTGGGCCTGTGTTTATGTACAGAAACCCTTTTGTGTACACACCCCAGGCGAAATGAGGTCTGTGTGTGTGGGCTGTCTGCCTGTCTGCCTGTTAAAGCAGATCATAGTCCTAAAATATAATCCCAGCAGCCCTGCCATTGACAGCCAGAGTCCTCAAAGAGAGCAATGTGGGAAAGATCATCTGCCATGGGGAGCGTA
The DNA here is from genome assembly GCF_900634625.1 of Parambassis ranga. Taxonomy (NCBI): domain Eukaryota; kingdom Metazoa; phylum Chordata; class Actinopteri; family Ambassidae; genus Parambassis; species Parambassis ranga. The sequence continues at coordinate 18,411,440 of NC_041039.1, forward strand.
GAGTCCTCAGGGCGAAGGACATCACAGTGAGAATAAAGTGAGATGTGCTTTTGAAGTCATTGAGTGCTCGCTGTCAGTAATGCATTCAGGAGGAAAGCAGAGTTTGTCTGGTACTTTGAAAGTATTGTTTTTCTGGCACATGTAGTCCTGTGAAGGACAACTTGATATCTTCATCACAAGTCTTATTTGCACCACATAGTATTTATGGGTCTCATTCCTCTCAAATATATAAATATACACATTTCACTGCAAAAAGCCAGATAGGAGAAGGTAGACTGGCTGTAAGGAAACCTGTAGGCTGGGCTTAATTAAAAAACTCCGGGGCCTCAGGGCAAAACTATGCTAGAGGGCCCAATTTCTACAAATCTCTTTGCGCTCTGTATTCATTTGCATTAGAAATAAGTTTGTGGTGATTCAAGTAATAAAACATAAATTCTATAAGTATGAACTAAAATGATTAAAGATCTGAAATATTGCGTAGTCAAACCATACTAATACAGATGTTGTATGTTTTTTTAAAGGTGCCTGGTGAATTGCAGAAGCATCGAATTACCTGTGGCCTTGAGCTATTGGGATTCGTATGAGCGTGGGGCCCCAAGGCAGCTGGAAGTGTAGCCTTGCCCCAAGGTTAGGTTATCTCATTTATTTGTAAGAGGAAAACTAAATTTAAAATAATTTCCCAAATGTTGGTAGTAAGTTGACACACTGCTTAAATTACCATCGTGTATTTTAAGGGTTATATTTTAGGGTGCTGTAGATCATTTGGCATTCATTGCTTCAAGTATACTGACTAACTAGGAGAAGTTACTATATAAATGTAGCTGTACCTAAATTAAATGATCAGCAAACCAGGCTCTGCAGGCACTCCTCTGCATATTACATTCCCTGCTTGTAGTTGACATGCTTATCCGACCATAGCAGCTGACTGAGTGAGCAGTAGTGGTCCAGTGTCTTCTTGCTCAAGGACACCTTGACAGGAGTTATTGCTGCTACAAAAATCAAACCTCCAACAAATCCATTATGGGCTCGATGCTGTAATCACCGGGCAGACATGCTGCCCGCTCCGTGCCTGCAACTCAGATATAAAATTCTACCTGTAGTAACAAGATGAGGTTATGGAGAGGGAAGGAGCTGGGTGAAGCAGGTTGCCCACACAGCTAAGTTTGGATTCGTGCAATGATGTCTGCCTGAGGCCAGAACTCCCAGCCCCAAGCCCTCCCCCCCAAAAATACAGTTAATAAAGCATGACTCACTGAAACTTTCTCTCTGAAAGTAGCAGGATGAAACATCAAATGAGGGAGGTTATATCATAGCAGAAATATTATCAATATTGATCATCTTCTGTGCTCACAGATGTAACAGGGATCGCGTTTTCATGAAGCCAAAAGGACGAGCCTGTCTGTGTGAAAAACCTCACCCTTCACAGAAGTGGTTCCTCCACCACTATGACAGTGGAGTGACATGTGGAGGGACTCCCACAGAGGAAAAGCAGACAGGAGCATTCTGCTCTGCATTTATAAACACTCTGATGTTCTTCTTTGGATTGACTCCAGAAGCCACATTTCTATACTGCACCAGCAGTATGTTGTGTTTAAAGTAAAAAGGTGAAGAGGGGGATCACAAAGTGCGTCTGTGGGACCAGCAGAACACTAATCTCATTGGATTCCCAATGCAAATATTGGATGTAATAATCTATTGTTGAGACACTTGTCGTCCCTGCCAGCTCTCAAGGAATGAATGCAGGCCTTGTACGTATACGGACACTTCACAAAGCCAAGGCAACATTCGTATTTATTTTTTTTCTTGTTACCATAGTGACAAGGGGAGATGGCAGTCTCAGGATGCAAATCCTTTCGTTAAGCTTTGCAATTGAAAATGCAAACATATTCAGGACTCATAAGAGCACATGAAGCATCATTTGTAGTAGTTCTGTCTTATTATATGTTATCTGAGCAATTTAAGAGAAGCACTCACACTTAGGTATGTTTCAATGTTATCTTAGTGGTAATATTTCATATACTACGGTTTTAGCATAGATGATTTTCTACTTTGTTTATCTGTCTCCTCATATTTGTATAAAACTGTTGTATTTTCAGAACACAAACAAAAGATGCTGCAGAATGGTCGGTAATGGGGCAAGGAAAAGTCATTAGCTTCTCACACTGTGACCATCACAGGGGAGTGGCAGCAGACTTCCTTAGAAACACACAACTTCAAAACTGATTTACATAACAACATCAAACAGGGGAAAAAAGCAGAAGAAGAAAAACTCTATTACCAGGCCAACCAAACAACATCTTTGCATCAGAGGGCAATTTCTGGTTTGGAAATAACTACCCCAGCTAGTTCCTTTTTTTCCCCCCAAACTTTGGTATAATGGTGTTTAAAGGGCAGCCCTAAGGGCTGCTGAAGAGATACAGAACTGCAGAGACCTGGGACATGTCATGTCCAATTCCAGATTATATCCATGATAAAGTAAGCACGCCTTAATGTGAACAAGGCTGGACCATGCTAGTTTTATATTAAACAAAGTTATTCAGACTATAAACAGACAATATCATCAAAGATTCATGACCTAATCAATATTTTCATCTTTTCCAGAATTGTCAGCCCATTAAATGGCGATTATCAGTAGTAATCAGTGGCAAAATTAGGGCCCGTCACAACCCTAAAAGAGCATTATCATCCCTGTTTTCAGTGCAATGTACATAATAATAATGGCTACCAAATGGGACGAAAATGCAACCGATCCAAACCATTTTATAGTCTGGAAAAAGGCCAGTGAATGGGATGCTAACAAACAGCTGATCATTTTATATCATTTTGCAACCGATCACACCAAATAAATCATATGTTAGCACAAGAAGACACAGATTGAATCAAATCATTACACAACATTAATTGGGGAGAGGGCTTCTACGTGGGAGTAACAACACCTATTTTCTGGAAAATTATCCAATGTGGCTGGTCTTAAATGACCATGACACACAAATACATAATTGTATAATCTCATCTCTCCTCAACATAATTGCCCCTGTGGCTATTGGCAAGTGAAACCCAATAGTGGAAAACTGCTGCAGTGAAGAGAACTCATGGAAAATGTCACAATTAGACTCAAGTCTCTTCTGTCAAAGTGCCAACAATCCCTAGTTGAAGAAATATAGTAAGTAAGTGGGTGCAGGTAGAAAAAACACTTGGACAAAAAAGGCTGCACAGTGATTCCCTAAAGAAAAGTGCCAGTGACTTCAGAAACCTCTGGGCATCTGGACATCCTGTGCCATATGAAGATGTAAACACTGGGAAAACATGAGCCTTCTAGGTAGGCGGGAAAGAGTCCCCCAACAGCTTGTGGCAGGAGTTTTTGTGTGTGTCGCAGAGTGGGGGGGGGGGGGGGGGGGGGGGGGGGGGCAAAATCTAATTAGCAACTTGGTACATCTGGTCAACATTAGCATTTAGTTCTCCAGGGTCAGTGGGTGAGTGCTATTCACACTGAGGCAGCGAGAACTGTGCCAGCAGATCATTAGATGAGCAGAAATTGTTCCCATGTACAGTTTTTCCTGTTGAATTCTGCCATTGTTTTAATTAAAGGAGCATGTGGTCTTGGATATTTAGAAAATCACATCTAGTTCATCATTTGAACATCCAACACTAACTTCTGTATGACTCTACACTGTTATGCAAACAGTTTCTGTAAATTTTCAGCAAATCAAACGTGACCACACTCAGACAGCCGTCACTGTTTGCTCAGTGTACAGCTAATTCTTTAGCGGAGGTGTCACCGTCACGCCAGTCAGTGGGGTTTATCTATAAATGAGCAAACAGAAGGGCAGATGACTCTTTTCATGCTTGTGGTGAGCAGATCACAGTGCAGAAGAGCTGAATCCAGCTCCCCGGCTGAGCTTTGATTCTGTGCCACCAAAACAAAGCCATACTCCGTTTCAGATCAAGAGCCACTTTTTTCACTCTGGCTGCCAATGAGACACTCGGGGAGAGGTTTGCTTGGACTTAATTGGAGTGGAATTTGCAGTTAGAGTTTGAAGATGTAACAGCGGGGGGAAAACAATGGGCTCAACAGCTGCTCTAAGTCCAAGGCTGAACCTGCCAACATGCCATATGTACCCAGGTCGGGCTGGTTTAACTTCACATCTACACACTGAACACTGCTTCCCACACACCTTGAGATGATTTCTTGACATATTAACAGAGGTAACTGTATGTATCTGCAGCCCTTACTCTATGGGACCATTGTATTGAACTTGGCTCATGCAGCATCCCCCTCCCCTACGCTTACACATACTGCCTCTCTCACTCCTTTACTAGACGCTCTCTTACTTTCATCTCTCCTCTCTGGGTGGATAAGGAGCAGCTCTGCCTGCCACTGTGCACTTCCCTCTGAAAGAGCCATTCATTGCTGCCGGCAGAGGGACCTCAGCTCAGAGGGCTTCGGCTTCACTACCTCCTGCCTTTTGGCAACACGCTTTCAGTGCAAACATTCTCAAGGTAAACAAGTTCAGTAAAGCACAGGTTGAAAAGCAAGGGGGAAAAAAATGCATTAGACAAGAAGCCGACAGATGTTGTCTCAGACCTTGGACCAGGGTCAGACTGGCACATCTTACAGTCCAAAGTATTGGGTTTCCACAATGAATGACATGAGTACTGCGACAGTGAAGAAGAGAAGATCTGATCCAGAGTTACTAAAACGGAACACAAACACTGCCTTCTAAGTTTGAGACATTAGCTCATCAGCTTGTCATGTTTGATTTATGCATAGGGGAAAGACTCACACAGGGACTGTGATCTGATCTCCTCCTGTGCATCTCTGGCAGAGGGTGTAGGGGTGTGGGGGTAACAGAGTGATTTGCAGTGGCACTTACCTCCATGACCGGGGCTGGGGAGGCAGAGCAGCAGGGTCAAAAAGGCACCGACAAACGCCGAATGTAGGGCTCTCATATTTTCGTGGCTGAAAGTTTAGTCCTCCACTCACACGTTAAAGACACTCCATTCAGAAGGGACTGAATGAGTTTCCAGTTTTGGGACCTGCTACAGGATACTCCTCTATGTGAAGGGGCAGGGCTGGGGAGGGACCATTAGAGGGACGCCCTCTTTCAAACCCCCCTCTCTCTTCTCCAGCACACACATCTTCATAAACTGGAAAACATATCTTGCCTCTGTCCGCTGACCAGGCACATTCATGAGTGAAACAGACATGTACCACACACAATGTCATAACAACTACAGTCACTCTGCCTCTCTTTCAGTATCTCAGTCATGGCCAAACGTAGATTTGTAGGACTCTCTCTTTTTTGTCTCAGCCTGTAATTGGAGTGGCCTTTGGAGACCAGCAGCTGCTGTCTGCAAGGATAAACCTTTTACTTTTAATTAAAGACAAATCAGGTTGCCCAACTCTCCTGGCACTTTATCTTCCTCGACTTTCCCTTGATCAATGTTTCGTTCTTTCATGCTTCTGTTCAACAAACCTGCTCCAGAAGCTAATTAAGCTTACACTTAAGCGTGGAGTAGAGGTGGGCTGTGTTGGATCTGCATTTATGCTCTCCTCTCTATTGATAGAGTCCGGACAACGGAAAAAATGCCCAACTTATCTGAGGCACTCAGAGAAAGGCTTTAACGGTAGTGAGTGCTGACACTGATTGTGCTCCACTTGGCTTGTGCTCTCCAATTTTAATAATGAGCATGCACACAGTCCTCACAAGGATTAGTATTTTCTGGTTGGATGCTAAGATTAGACCTCAAGTTCACTCTCACAGCCTCAATGTTTAATTTCGTCGTTCTCACAGTCAGCTTGTTTGCAAATTATGCTGCGTTCTTACTGACAGTTGAAGTGGGAATACAATCAGAATTCTTTGCAACACTTCCTCTCAGGTGTGCAATAGCTTTACCAGAGTAATTCACTGTAGACTGCAGCTTACGCAGTTCAATTAGACATTTTCTTCTCAACTGAACAAACTCCTCATAAGTTATCCTCAAATTAGCTAGCATGTGAAATACAGCAACCACTCACATTTTATCTGTTAACACTTGAAAAATAAGTTGCAGTATATTTTGGCTCCTTCATGTGCTTGTCTTTTCATTGGTTCAACAGCACCTCCTATGGCAAATACTCAGGGAGCTTTCAGTTTTTTGATAGACGGACTCACTGAGGATCTTTGCTCTGCGAACGAGTGTGAGCGACACAGCCTGTAAGAAGACCTGTAAAATAACACATGGAACCTGTAACACGACACTATTTATTGCCCGCAACCTTTCCCGACACCACAGCCTCCCTGATTATTTCAGCATGACGCGAGCTACAATTAAAATGCTCCCTCTGAGCTTGAGCCAACCGTTTGCACCGATGACATGCTCTCGCCTCCCCGGGGATGCATAACTTTCCCTGGAGGGATGTCACCCACTGATTTGAGTGGGCTCCTGCGGTATGCAAGAGCTCAGGCAAGGTTTATGTAATCCATACCACCAGCAGCCCCCCCCCCCCCCCCCCCCCCCCCCATTTAGCACGGGAATACCAGATGATGCAAGAAGAAGTGTGTGAACCCAGCTTTATCAAAGTAAACTGATGCTGTTCATGAGATTTCTTTGGCTTAATAATGCATGGACATGCTCCAATTAAAGGTGTCCTGTGGAGTCTTGTAAACAAAAAGGGTTTTTTAACCATCAACTATGCTCAAGAAAATACATTGTATGTGTCTTCAAGGGCTGAAAAGCATATTGAATGTATTTCCCAGCTCGTAAAACATCTGCTTCAACTTTTGTTTACATCAGCAGGCTCTCTTCTTCATGTCTATTTTTATGGAGCCATTGTTGTATTTTATGGTAAAATTTATATACTCATGTTATTAATGTGGATCCATATGGTTGCAAACATCATTTCAAACTGCATTGATTGATGCTTTGGCCACCAGGGTGCAGCAAAGCAAGATAAAAGCACACAGTATGTGGGATAAAGCTGCAAAGCTGTTAGCAATTGCTTTCCCCATTACCACACCAAGCAGACAGGGAACCGATATGTTTACTTATTCACATGAAAACAGGTGCGTTGCACATTATTACACCAGTGAAAGGGGGTTGGCAATGTGCTAATAAAATGCAAGCTTGCACATTTTGGATGGTGCACTCACTCACTTGACTGAAGAGTTTGCTTCAAGAAAGACTCACTAAGAGCAGGCATGCAACATAATCATGCACTAAATATTTGTAACCACCTCTGTTCCATATACAAACAGCAGGACACCTGCACCACAGAGGAGGCCATAGACATCATAACATTGCATCGTCATATCTCTTCACACTGCAATTTAACTTCATAACAGTTTGGCTGTAATGTATTCACCTCTCCTTATAAACATTTTTAATAGGTAAGTCACACAGTTCCCTATCAGGAGTCTCTCTCTTTACATGCAAACCTTTCCCGGAGAGCCTCTAGATGTATTAACATATACACAGATTAGACTGAATAAGGGCTGTTTGTAAATGTTAGTTACCATGAGTGTGCAACCCACACAAATCCACCCATGATTTATAGGAACATGTGCAGCTTGTGACAAAAGAGGGAAACCATGTGACACAGATACAAGACATGTTGCTCTTCTTTCTGAACTGTGCTCTGTTTTTTTTGCAGCAGGAGAAGATATATTAATGGTACATTTAAATCAGAGGTGCAGGTCTGCACAATATAAGCATATTATAAAATATAAAAAAAAGTGTAATAATAAACCAATAAAGATATGCATCATGCATTTATACAAGTCAGAAGAAAATGTATGCCATGAGGTGGTGTCAGTTGCTCTTTTACATGTGACAAATCATATTGTAGAGGCTGAAGGTGTAACCGTGGTAACTAAGCCACACAACAAACAAAGCTTCAACAATGATCACACACCATCAAAACTCATACTGCATATTTAATTAGCATGGTCAGTTCCTCCCCATCAGTTGGTGGGAGATCTCTTTAAAACCATTATTTACAGGAGGAACTATCACTATGTACTGTATCTATGTACTTTAAATAGAAATGTTTGTTCGCTTCTGCTACCGCATGTTTAAATCTGGCATCATATTTCTGTTATATCACTACATTTCCTCAGACAAGTGTCTGTTCAGCATGCATTTTTTCAGATCTTATTATTTGATGTTATCATCGGAGCAGCGTCTGGGTCCATTCTGCAGAAGAGTCAACTCTCCAGTCATCTTGGGGCTGAATGAAGAAGCTCCACTTCCCCCACACAGTCTCAGATATCACCTCTGTGTGTTGCTGCAGCCGTCTGGCCAGACCACCACCACTACTGTACCCTCTATAAACTCCAGACTTGATTAAACCACAGAATGTAAGTCGATGTTATTCTAAACCTCTCTTTTTCCACAGTCAGGATAGAAACTTGAGCCAAATACCAGATAATCACAGCGGCTTGTTATGATCAGCATGATCTACTGCTTTAAAAACATGGTGTAATAATCAAGTGGTCTCTGATAAAACAGCGTCAGAGGCATAGAAATAAGCAAGGAAAAAATGAACTGTTCCAAACCAGAGAATCTTAATATTGTCTAAGTGATATCACTTCTCCATGCCCTTTCAGCTACAATTAGGCTTCATACAGTAAAATAACTCACTTTTCAATAGTTCAATTATTTGATGCAGACTTTCTCTCTCATTCATCTTTGGAAATGGAAAAATAAACCAAGATGTAGCCTAATTAATCTTTGAGTCACTTCATGGTAAGTTCAAGTGAAACCATGTGTGTAACATCATGGATCTGAGGGCATGCGTGCTTCACGTCTGGACAGGATTTTCACAGCGGAAAAAGTTGCAGGTGGCGACCTCTGACAGTTAACAGCACAGGTCAACACTTTGATGAGCAGCCCTGAGAAAAAGCACACACGCTGTGAGAGAGGGCAGCACCCCGGGAGGCCACCTTCAATATATGTGATGATCTGTGTCCAATTATGCCCATTCCACATTTCTAATAATTCATTCTGTTCGACATGAATAGTATATATATATATAGTAATATATCTAATTTATTCATGACGTGCAACATGTAGATCAAACAGTGAGAAGGAAACTTGTCTGTTACTGTACATGTAGGGTTTTACTTTGCTACATTAGTGATGGTCTGTGTGGTTTTTTGACTGTTCACTTCCTGTTTTATTTTGAAAATTGAAAAATTCTTCCTGCTTTTGTTAAGTTTCCCGCCATTTTTGTGAGTCACCTGTGTTCAATTAGCCAATCACTGACTGTGTATATAGCCCAGTCTGCCCACTGTCTGTCAGATTGTCTTAGCATCCCAGTCGATCAATCCAGCGTTAGACTTGTCCAGTTTACTTGTGTGTGATTCCTGCCTGTTTCTGTCAGGACGTACCGAGAATGGAACTCAATATGCAGGATGAAGGCACAGACGAGGGGTTAGTCAAACACAATACGTGGGTACACAGAAAGGAAATCCAGTGAAGGCAGAACAGGTGGGCTTGACCAAAGCAGAGTCGTAGTTGAGCGTGGTTCGTTAGCGGGCAAACAGTCCTCCAAGCAAAGCAAGGTTCAATCCAGGTAAGTAATCCATACAAGCAACAGTACTGACAGGGGACAGGCTAAAGACAAAAAGCAAAGGCAGGAACAACCATACACAGATAACAAGTTGGAATCGCTGGAGCGGTTTGAGAGATAACAAGACGATCTGGCGAAGAGCAGGTCGAAAACCCCTCTGCCTTATACCGGCCTGCTAGCGCAGGACCCGGAAGTCTGGGGGCGTGGGCGGCATCCTGTGTCAGTCAGGTAGCCTGGAAGCCCCAGCCAACCCGTGGCTGACCTCCATTATGAGTCCACAAGGGCCAGTCGGACAGGACCCCGACAGTTTCAGGCCTTGGACTGTGTTTTTGGATATTGCCTACTCCTTGTTGGTCGTGGTCGCCTCGTGGACTGACTTCTTGTGTACGGGCTCCTGCTTGTTTGTATGAAACCTTGGATTGTGGATTATATTTGGTGTATATCGTAATTGCTCTAACTCTTGGTTAGTGCCAGATAAAATGAGATATTTTGATAACAAATCATCTTTATTCTCTTAAAATCACTCCTTTCTGCATCAGAATATATAATTTACACTCTCTGTTCTCACAACTCCCTTCCTGATGCATGGCAGAGATTTTATGAATTTTAAGTGTTTCTGTCCAGGAACAAGCTCTGGAGCCTTCAGAGGAATTTGTCCCATACAGTATTAAGATAAGATTAGCATTCCAGAGTCTGAATTCTACACAGGCTCGCTGCCAGATTACCAAATATGTCCTGCACTGTAGATGTAAGCAGGCTCATATTGATAAATTCTGTTTATTTTAAGCTGCATGATCCATATCAGCCTAACCCCTCAAAGGTGGAGGTGTTGGTGTGATTAAAAGTCTCCTACGCTGTCAGAGCTGTCGATTGAACTTTTGAAGCTGAAGTCTGTTGTTTATGTCCAACAGGGCAAATAAAGCTCCAATAACTACAGAATAGATTTTAATACAATCAATACAGGATTCTGGCTGCATAGCCGGCGCCCATGCTGTTTTCTCCCCCTGACTGACAGCCACTGAGTGTCAGTTTGCTCACAGGACACATTTTCAACTTTCAAAGCGTTCACACTGACCAACAGCCATTTTCAGATAATAGAAAAAGCATGGCAAATACCATTTTTCAGGCTTCTATTCTGTGCTGCAACATTAGCAGGCGCTAGTTGTCAGAGTTACTTTCTTCCCGCTGTAAGCCTATTACTCTCCTTTTTCTGACAATCCATCGGCAGTGTCAACTTAATTTGCTTTTCTCACCTCAGCGAACGCATGACACTACTGGAAAATGGTTGACTCATTTCAACAGCATACACATGTAATGTTGTGTCTCCCACGTTTATTAATGATGCTAATTCATATGACAATATTTTTTCCCCCAAGTAATCACTTGTTTAGATACTGCGTGTTTGCTGAAGGAGAGCAGAGGATTAAGCATGCCAATCACATCATTCACAGCTATTAAAGAAATAGAACCTGGTAATAAGTGGCTCCCACCTAAACTGTGATTTGACATTTGCTGTAATCTCTATTAGCATGTAGTCATCTTCAGCTTCCATGGTTAAAGCTTCCCCTCATGCAGTTTGTTTATCTCTTTCCTGAGAGCTTTGACACTCTGAATCTCCATCCCTAATGCAATGCTCAGGGCTGAACTGTCAGTACATAGATGGGGATCATCAGGTCTTACGTGATGCACAGAGAATCGAAGAGATGAACCAAAACAGTCTCACGTGTCGTCAATTTTTCAAAATTCAAGTAAATTAAGTCTGTTCAGTCCATTAATAAAGAGATAAAGATGATTTTTTTCAGGTTTTACAGCCAGATGTACCTGTTGCAGTGTCTATATGGTGGAAGCATCTGTTTGAACTACAAACAAATATGGATAAATATTCTGTAATGTCATCTGTAGTTTTTTAAGAAGGGTTTCTGTCATCTGAGTCTGTGTGGGTGGCTCCAACCATCTGAGTCTGCCTAAACTCCCTGTTATTCCAAATACAGCAGACACAGTGTAAGTGAAGCTAAGATGAGCAGGCAGGGTGTCATCTGAATGTGCACGTGTCTATCACTCAACAAGGTCACAGGCTTAATTCTGCAAAATTTTAGAGGCTCTAAACCTCTTTATTTGTGTTGTAGACATGGAGGTCAAATGTCAATGAGCATTTTGTAGCCAGCCCCCAGAGGCAGCAGGGGGAATTGCAGTTATTAACACTTTTTAGCAGCGTATAAGCCCCCATAGTTGCTGCTTGGTGTTATCCCAAAAACATCATCCTTTGCAAACCTTAGCCAAGTGTTCATATTGCCAAAACTTAACCATGAGTGAAAATAAGATAACAGTGGTATTTGTGGTCATGAAGCATCAACTCCAGCTTCTTTGGTGAAAGTCTGGAGCAAGCTGCAGACGTTTGGCAGCTGACGGCCATCATACATAGATCAGCCCTGCGGCCATGCCGGCAGACATTTTGTCCTGGATATGCATCAGTCAGCTGATGTTTGTGTTTTTACAGAAATATAAATTGTTTCCTGTTTATTATATATTATATATTTCTTGACATGTGCCTACTAATGTGCAGCCTAGACTTTCTCTCCGTCAAAGCCAGCAGATCATCAGTGTGACAGAGCGGGGCAGAAATCTTGCAAACAATCAGTTGTGTGACAGAGTCAGCATGTACACGGAGCTAAATTTGGAATTTCATGCACTGTTTCACTCAATGAGCAGAGGAACATTCACTTGTTCTGCCCCTCACATATGAACCTGCTAAGTGGAAGGAAGGATGGATGGGAGGCTGGCAAACACTGTTTCTGTAACACTGAGTCCCCCTACTGTGAACAGGGGGGACTCTGAACATCACAGTGCTTTAAAGCAGCAAAATATGCAGCACAAAGCACACAGAACATATGAAGCTGCTGGTTTCCTTTGGAGAGGCAGTCAGAAAGTGATTGAAGCAGTCAGAAAAGAACAGTCCAGGCACAGGAGACTGTATTTGAAGTAAAAAAAAAAAACATCCTTTGATTTCTCACCTGAAATCAATAAGTAATATTCTGTAGTATACTTCTGAAACAAGAGGGGGTTGTATGCTTTGCATGAAATCTTTGCTAAAGCCACACACAATTTAAAATAATGAGCACATTCATCTCACAGAGCTCTTGGAGTGAGTAGGCATTTCTCTCACGTGCATATGGATGGGTTGGGCTAATGTCATGAAAACTTCGCTCATTAATAATCAACAACAGTGGACTTCCACATGAGAAGGAATAGAAAAGCTACGCAGTCAAGCTCAGATCTGTCTGTCCAGGCACCCTGAGCCTGAGAGCAGGGGTGAGAAATCCCAGTTACTGCTTGCTTTGCAGTCTGTTCAGATTAAGGTACTACTAAGTGTAGCTTTGCATTTACCCCACAGACATGACAGCGTTCATCTTCACATCTATACAGGCCTCCCTGCACCACTCAATGAAATGAGGCCTTGCACAAAATACTAACGCTGTAGATAAAATACATACATTAAATCAACAAGTATAAAATCCATGCCTGTCAGATCAAAAATGTAGTTCCTTCTGGAAAACACATTCCTACATATTATAGAACATTTTGCAGCCATACATTCATGCAGGTAAAGCACATAGTGTCTATGCACACAAAGAACAGGCTGTCAGTCGCATATAAGAGCTGAACTTTATTAGTTCCTGATTTGGAAACCTATATTTATATTACACAATGCCCTCTGATTATATAGCATGAATGCAGGGCTGTGGGTGGTGACATACTCGTCTTGCAGAGGTCAGGACACAGCCTTGGACAGACCTGTGAATACATGCTGTTGAATTCTTGAATTATTCTGACAGTTGCTCTCCATCCTATGAAAGACGCTAAGGATAAATATATCTCTTATTCAGTAACAGCACACATCTTTATTAACTTCTGCTCAGTTCTGCTAAGTGAGTATGTAGAGGCAGTGCGTCACTTAGATTTCATACATTCAAAGGAACCTGCTGGAAGCTTTAAAAAGTTTGAACTCCTTCAGATTTCAGATTTGTTCAAAAAGACACACTTGGATACAAAACTTAGCACAATGTGACAAGGTGATTATATTTTTAAAAAGTTAAGTTTTTAGCAGTGCTGGCAAAGATCCAAACACACAATAGTTGTGTCTCACAGAGAGTTAAAGCAGCATATTGCCTACTGAATGCAGGAATAAAAAAACAGTGTGTGTGTGAGAGACTGAAAACCTTTGACCAAATGGTGGCGCTACCCTTATGGTCCAGGTGTGTAATGTGCTTTTGCAGTCACTGCCCCCAAACTATGGAACAATCTGCCCCTGCACATTAGCCAGGCTGACTCTCTTGCAGCCTTTAAATCCTCTTTGAAAACACACATTTTCTCTTTGGCTTTTAACTCAGTCTGAGATGTTGACTTTTACTGTTTTATGTTTTTACTATGTTTTTATTGTTTTTTATCTTCATGTGTTTTATATGCTTTTGTATTGGTGGACAGCACTTTGGCCAACTGGGTTGATTTTAAAGTGCTCTATAAATAAAGTTGAGTTGAGTTAATGTGCTCATCTTATGGGGACATTCATATTAGTATCATATTATTTTATTAATTTGTTGTATGGTCAAACTTCAGGTGACAGAAGGGGTTAAATCATGCATGTAGATGCAATGGTCAAGGCAAGGTCTCCAGGAAATGAACATAAATTAATGTAATTTTCTCTAAATTTAGGTAGATACAACTGTATGTATGTGTGTGTGTGTGTGTGTGAGAGAGACTGAGAGCTCATTAACTAAGTGTGACAAACAGCGGGCGTGCAGGAGTAACTGGGCAGCCACTGCACCACCAGGGAGTCAGGCAGAGCTGTGAGGTCAAGAGAGCACTTAGCACTGCCCTCTGGTGGAGGTTCAAATGAGCTCTGATGACCACCCATCAGGCCTCTGTGCCTGCACACACTCCAATGTATAATTACAATCATTGTTATTGAATATACATTGTTTTTTTTTTCCTTCAGTCTGAGTCTTGTGGCTGCATGACTCACCGGAAACGCTTCCATGAGGAAAGTTCTCTGCCAAAAGATTCATAGAGTTGTTCAGCGATGTCAGACGTTTGTGAAATGAGTCAGCCATGTAAACAAACAGAATGGTAAATGAACAGCCACATCCGGTGTGCTGAGTGGAGCTGGTCAGACATGCAGAGGCAGATCCAGGGTCTGTGGGAACGAGACGTGAAGTGAAGGATGTTTGAGAAATGAAGTCATTAGCTAGTCAGTTAAAAGGTTGTCATCACCATCAGACAGAAACTGATGAATGAGTGAAAAACGAGCTAAGTGTAAGTGAATATTTGTGGCTGATTTCTCATTATTTGTAAAGAACAGCTGGTTCCATCCTTATTATTAAAAATATCTCCTCACTGCTCATAATTTCAGTGACATTTAACAGTGAATTCTACGTCCATGCCTGCAATCAATCTGCAAAACAAAAGAAAGAAAAATCTAATTTTTCAAAGAGCTGCCTTTTTTATTTTGTGAGCTGTGTAAAACCATGTGGCGGCTCATTCACATCTCAACAATACCACATCCCAGAGTGACAGAGGAGGTTCTGGTAAGTACCAGATTATGCACAGTGCAGAATGAATGGTTTCTAAATCACTGTTTTAAATTGAACAACATGGCCTCCTGTGGGCTTCTATCAGACCCCGATGACTTCAAAGATATCAGCGGTGAAGTTTGAAAGGCGGTTTTGTTCACATGAAAATGGGCCCCTGTGCAAAGACCTCCATCCAAAATACAAATGCTCCAGAGCCCTGTGAGGAGATGTGATGTGTGTAGGCTTCATGTGAAATCAACACCCACTCTTGTGTCCTGCCAGCCTTGTAACTCAGCTCTATGAATACACCAATGCTGAGCCTATTTTTTATGTGTTTGTGAATTATGGTGTTTTTTTCCCAGCAGACCTTGGCTGTCTTTTTCTCTCTCAATCGCTGCATCTCTGTCTCTTTCCTCTCTCTCTCTCTCTCTCCCTCTACATCTCATCCTCTCTCTCTCTCTCCCTGTCTCTTCCTCTCCTTCTCCTTAGTGTGCCGGGGTCATTGTAAAACACTGGCCTGAGTCCCAAGCCCTCAGGAGGCTCAGGGGCTCAGGGTTGACTGATCGCTGGATTTCACCACAGGCTCCCAGAACGGGGATTGTTCAAGAAGCTTTTCCTTCCCACTGACACCCCTGTGGATTAAGGATTCCTGGCTTCTGTTGCAATAATAAGGCCTCACACACTGCCAAAAGAAAATACTGCAGTAAAGCTCTGCACTGCTCCAACGGTAGAAGCTGTGCGTCGCCACATTTTGCCCCTCATAATTTCTCCTTTTTGTTTTTCTTTTTTTTTTTTGCTCTGGTATCTCAGATGGAGAGAGTGGAATTATATGTTGTGTTTTCAGTGTGGTCATTATTTACATGAACAGACTTTCTGTTCTATGAGATGTACGATTTTGTAAAAACAAGATGAAACACTTGCTGACTGGCCCAGGTACACTGTACAGTACAGACTCCTCATATCTCTGCTTCATGAATATGGAATCTCTTTTCAAAACTTTTCAGCATTTCTAATGAACAGTGAAACACCTTAAGTAAGCAGATGCAGACTGTACGTCTGCAGCAAAGACTCCCGCCCACACACTGACACCACTGCACATTAACACGTCTGCACTCATATATTTAACATATCCCAGCAGCAACCTTGCAGCAGCTAAAATGCTCTGGAAAAAAAGATGCATATGTTCCACACGTTGTTCTTCACAAGCACTTTATGACTTGCTCAGCATTCTCAGCTGAGGGCCAACAGGTCAAATCCAGAAGGAGGCAATAAAACTAAACCACCTTCCAAAGAAAACAACAATATCACTGTGCTGTCGAGGTGACGCAGCTGATAACATAATGTACAGCTGCTTCTGGTAATTATCTTATTGCCTCACAGCAACAGGTTCCCGGTTCGATTCTGACTGGGGCCCCTCTGTGCCTGCGTGGGTTTTCTCCCACATTCTAAAGACTTGGTTAATTAGGTGTGAGTGTGAGTGTGAATGGTTGCCTGTCTGTGTATGTTGCCCTGTGATGGACTGGTGACCTGTCCAGGGTGTAACCCCGCCTCTCACCCATAGTTAGCTGGGATAGGCTCCACCCCCCCTGCACTACTATAAACTATATGCAACCAAGAATGGCATAAATCTATAAACTGACCTTGTTATATTTACAATATACAATATATACACAAAAAATATTTTGGGCATGCAGGCTAGTATTCATATATTTATTATTATAAGGACGAAAAAAAAACATGGCTGAAGGGTGTGATGGACAGCTGAGGAAGAGACACAAGTCTCTGCTTCACCTTTATAGAATGTTTTGAATTGAAGAATAACAACCACTCCATTCAGCATTGACGACTTACATTTTCAGGTAGGCTGACCAGTTAATTAGCTAACTAGCAAACTGTCAGTAAAAGCGATCTTATATTTATTTGATAATGTTGTTGCAGGAGGTCACAGTGCAACAAAAGACACGTCTCCTGGCTTGTAGATGGCAAAGGATACATTAAGTGTTGAGGAAAAAAATGAGCAAACTTATCTTTTTCAGTGGTACTGTTGTGAGTTTGATACTTATCAGGTGGAAACTGATAAGCACTGGCTCCAGGGAGTTCACAAAAGATGACAAAAGCTTTAGCCTTCCTTCAACACTAGCTGTCAGAAGCCATAAAAAAGCCTTAAATGGCGTTCCATAATTGCATTTTTGGGGGGATAATGTCGTATTATAATCCTTTTTATTATAAGTCTGAAATTCTAAAATGCAGTTTCTGTTGCTGATTGGTTATGAGAAGAAATAACCTGGACAAAAACTGAAAGATTCAAGAGAGTCAAATTTTATTACTTCCACTGTTAATAGAGGTGTTGCACAATATACTAAACTCCAGCTGAAGTACAGTATATAACACATTTAAGTATGATACATGACCTGGCTTGAGTTAGCTATAATATATTATAGATGTTTTTTTTTGTTATATAATTTGACCTGTGTCAAAGAATACCCCAGAACAATATCATTCAGTGAGTGCTAAAGAATCTGCAGTGTTAGTGTTAAGTGTTAATTTAATCATAATTAATGTGTTTTACTGAGCAGATCAGTCTGCAAAAACATATTTAATTGGAGTTTAGCAGAAAGTGAAAAACAAAGATAAAACAGGGGATGAGTGAGCGACCGACACTGAGGCTGGGACCAAGTTTCTGTCAGCTGCCTCCTACACTGCGGCTTCCTCATGTGATGTTGATTGGCTTAGGTACAGTGCTCGTTGCTAATGGCTTATCCAGGCGACTGCCATTGGGCCCTAACTTCCAGATGGCTCTCTGTGGTGTTTTTGACGCCGCAGCTTTCTCCTTGCTAATTAGTGGCAGAGACTGACCAACATTAGCTCTTTATTGAAGTCACATTCCATTCATGCCATTGTGTCAATGGAATCTGACTTCTGAGTCTCAATCTGACTTGGCGCTTTACCAAATGTCTCAAACAGCCCCTCTTCATCATCGTGCCGTCCTTCAAGCCCTCACAATGACGTGGGACAAAATGATCTGTGCTTTGGACACAGTGGCTAACAGTCAAATCGTCCTTCTGGAGGAGCTAATACAAAGAAGTGTTGCTTAATACAGACGGAGGAGTAAAGTGAAATGAAGTCAAGACAAAGTCAGAATTGGACTCTCAGTTCAACAGCACTACTGATGTGACCAGATGCTAAATCCTTCAGACTCTGGGGAATTGACATGCTGACAGTTAATTAAATGCAGCCCTCGAAGGCTAAATAACACCAACACAGCCAGCGAGGTCCTCCGTGCCCAGGCTTTCAGAGTGGATTGATCTCACTGGCCTCCATCAACGTAAGCAGTGAATTCTAATGTAAGCTGCTACAAATGTAACAGGATACCGCTTCCTTCACACAATAGCAAGGATTACAGAAACCTACTTTCCTGATCTCCCTAAGGTCAGGAGAAAAGTAATTGCTGGACTTTTGCACCTGATAAAACCGAGCCAGAGACAAATGGACAGCCTCCATGGTTTTGCCTCAAAGTAAAACTGGTCAATAATGTCTCTGCTAATCCTTTCTCCCAGCTTTGAGATCTCTAAAGGAGGACTTGAAAGACGTTTAAAAGGAAGATGGAGAAGGAAAGAGGTGGATCGTTATCGTTCTCCTGAGAACACACAGAGAAGAATCGCCCTTCGTAGCTGCTGTTTATTTTTCTTTGTGGTTTCTTTTCTAGACATGTCAAACATGAAACAAGTAGAAACTGTGTCAATATCGCTCTACAAGCAAGAACCTACTGTGGAGATCTTGTTTTACTTTGTAATGACAGGAAAGTAGTATTGAATTACCCCGGTGATCATCAGTGCTGTTCATTCAATGTGTTTTGTTGTTTCTAAAGAAATGTTGGCGTACACATGTTATCTTGTAGTGAACTGCATTAAGTCACTCACCGGGTCCATAGGCAGTGCGGGTTTGGGTCTGTTTTTCTCATGTGGATCATGTTCTGGACACCGGACTGAGGCCCCTTCACCTGGGCGAAGTCATCGCGAACTGTAGTGCGGACAATCCTGGGCGCTCCGACGTCCTCACCTGTGTGGTTCCATTTTTTCTTTGTTTCTTTCTGCCGCCTTATGCCCGGTTGATTTTTGTGGCCTGCCTTGTTTTCATTGAATACAATTGCACTGACAACGCGCCTATGTTTGCATCTCTTGTTTTTTCCTTTGTTTGTGGGGAGACAGCGGGATTTTGCAGGCTCTGAGCTTTTAGAGATACGGGGGTAATTTACGCAGCAATCTGCCTGCGACCTATGTTGGTGTGTTGTGGCGCCTCACCTTAGAAAGTAGATGCGGGTTGTTACAATCTGTTGACCTACGATAGAAGCTGCTACAGTACAAAACCTGCGTATGAGGCAATAAAAGCTGGTCGCAAGCAGGAGGTGACAAAGTGAAAGTACCAACATCCATACTTGTACTTTTCACTTTTGTGTAAGTGCTCATGGAATGTGCACACAGTGGGGTAACAATATGCAGGTTGACCTTTGACCTTTTTCCTCACATACGTCAAACCTTGACCATAACAACACAATAACTTCTGAAGAAGCTCTGCTGTTGTGGGTTTATAATATTACCTACTAGCTTGCATGCTACAAAATGCAGCTGAACATGGTAGATCTGACATACATATCGGGACATGCTAATTTGTTTAATAATGGCATAAATGATGAATATTACTCTGTCAATCAAGCTTCATCTGCCAAAAATAGTGCTATCCACATCTCAGTTGCATGACTAATCATATCTTTTTGTAGATACAGGTGCATTTTATTGTATGTCTCCAAACCTGAGGATCTCAGTCTGAACTGCAGCTGTCTTCAAACCACACATGCACCAAATAAAGAAACACTCTGAGATGCTCTTTCAAAGTCTACTCATCAAATATCAATGATTGAACAGCAGTGTGGGTAACTCCCAGGAGGAAAAACTGATGCAACTTGCCAAGGTGACAGGTTTAGTGCTGAGACTGCCAGTCAGTGAGCAAACATGGTCACACAGATGCAGGGTTGGCCCTGGCTAAGTTCACGTCTAGATTTTTGGAAATATTCCGGTAGAAATCTGTTCAAACGTCACAAATTTCATTCATGCCAAAAATCCAAAAAGTTTACCAAAATGTAGTTCACACCATTACAACACTATAATGGTGTGAGGCAGGTTGGGTCGAAGGATTCATGCTGAGATGAATGAAGATCTCAAATGTCCAACTGTACAGATTTACAGATGTGAATTTTATTACATGTTTCTTTACTCTCCATTATTCACACACACACACACACACACACACACACACACACACACCACCTTTGTCTTACCTTCACCTTCACATTCATGGATCTTATGACTGTACATCAGCAGCTTATAATTCATGTATCATAAGAGGTAGAAGTGAGGATACTTATGTATTTTGCAGGACGTGGTGTCTATGACTGATAATTCCATCTGTGTTGGAATGACACAAATCCCACTGTTAGCTTATTTGACTTTTCAAATGAGGCTCAGATGTTTAGGGTCCATCCATCCATCTTCAAACCACTTATCCGGGGCCGGGTTGCGGGGCCAGCAGTCTAAGCAGAGACACCCAGACTTCCCTCTCACTAGACACTTTCTCCAGCTCTTCCAGGGTGAAAGAAAAAATTCACACAGATGTAAAGGAGATTTATGTTAGAGAGGTGTTCAGAGGGGGAAAAAATCCCCACTCTGAGCTGGAGAGAGTGAGTGAGGGAGAAAGAGTGACACAGACAGACAGAGAGAAGGTTCTGCTGGCAGACAAGTATCTAAAACTTACAACTCGAACTACAGTAAGAAAAACATTCCCACAACAGCCAGAGAGTGCAGACTCAGAGTCTGCTCTCAGCCTCTCGTATGTCTAACTCCAGTGTGGTCAGTATAAAGATGTATGACTTTACATCTCGAAGGATGTCTGCTCCATTTCAGGACGGAGAGAAGAAAGTAGAGATCCAAATCCCCCCCTCAGGACACATCTGGACTGTGGAGTTCGATACATGTAGCACTAACTGGCCGTACTTCCTCATGCATTCTTTGACACACATTTTGAAGCTGAACGTGTTCTAAAAGGGGGAGCTGTTGCTTAAAGCCGAGCAAATGCTGAGCTCGCGATCAGCACAACACCATGCAGCAGTGTAGGCCAGATAGAGTCCGCTGAGAGACAGCTCGTCACACCACAGCTCGCAGGCGTCATTCGCAGACTGTCAGGAGTTCAAGCACTTAACCTGATGGAGATGGTTCAACGGCTCGACTTCTCTAACCTCTTTTTCTGTCACCTATTCAAAGCTGCAGGCTCGCCGATTTCATTTGTAGCTGTCTCTCACAATAATAGTAATTGTTTTAATCTCCAGGGCTCCCTGTTTCCACAAGTCATCATCATTTTCATGATAATAAAGCAGACAGGCGTTCAGCCAAATCTCTGCAATTTTTCTAATATGATTCTTAGTATTATGAAAAGGTTGGGCCGTGCCGTTATAATGGAGTCTGTGCGGCTTAAGATTCACACCCTCTGTAAGACCTCGTGGCATTTCAGAATCTACATGCAAAACCTGATCGCTTCCACAAATGCTAAACCAGTCCTCTGACAACGGTGACATTTTCCAACTTCTGAGTAAAGGAAAATTGATCCGTTAAATGTAGGGCAAGCCACAGACGGGACGGCTTCTCCGACTCTGACGCACGCAATACACACACACACACACATTCACTGTCTGCAAAGCTACGCAGGACAGAAATGTGATGTTTCTGGCTAAACTAGGAAAGAATATACACAGTGTATTATGTTAATGAGTGGGCAACAACATGTGTGAGTTAACACAGAGGAGCTGTGTTAACTGTGCTTTAACTGGACTGAGTGGGAAAACAATCAGCAACACTGCTGCCTTCATTTGAGGAAAACAATAGTAAAACAGATGATTATGTGCTGAAGTGACTCCATAAACACTGACATGTGGCCTGGAGTCTGGTTTCCTGACATTTGTATGTAGCTGACATGGATGCTGGGAGCATAAAGGAAGCAGGAGCCTTGGAACTGACTCCAGACTGCACCAACAGGCTGAAGAAAGGCTGTGAGGAGACTGACTGTAGCTGCTGCTACACGACAGATGCTGCAAAACAGAACTTCGTTGTATTCTTGTACTTTGACAGTAAAGTTTCCAAAGTAAAGTTCTAAATGATGATAACATAAACAACGTTTAAATGTATTAAGTAGAAACATAATGATGTCTCCATGTGTCCCATTGTCCCTCTCTTTGTTTTAATAAGTGTTTACAAAAAAATGTAAGCTGTTAAATATTAAGAGCATTTGTCTGCTTTGCTTTGTCTTTTAAGATATAGTTTAATAATATTTCAGATTTCTTGTTAAACAGTTCTTCTCTTTTCAGGTCTTATTGGCGGTTCTGCAAATATTTTAACCCTTTAAACCCTAGCCATAATAGGGGATAAACAACATTCCCAAAGAAAATGAAGAAATGCACCACAACAATAATGTGCATATGCATGTTCTTGGTGTCTAGGGACATCTAGGGACCGCAGAGAATGCATTTCCAGTGTTGAAAATATTGTGTCTGTTAGCATGCCTAAGAGTAAAATGAGAATAAACTAAAGGAGAAATGTGACATTTCTGTCCTCGCCTGTGTTTTTTTCCCCTGTTTGACAGAGGAAAACACTATGCTAACAATGATTCTATGCACACAGATGCCATTGATCACATTCAGCTATTCCTTGGCTACAAATGTATCAAATTTGATAGAATTTAAACAAAGGGCAAAGTCTTCACAAAGGTTTTAGTAAGGATATCACCAGGCGGACATCAGTTTAGCACAATTTGGCACCACAGTGCCAGGTTACTTACCGTTTCCAATGAAAAGTGTCTGGAAAATACAATTTAGGGCAAGCAGAAAGTCATCGCATTTTAAATAAATAGTAACAACTGGTACAATTGGCTTTGCACCTAATGATGAGGAGAGATTCCAGACCCTCTAATGAAATGGGCTGGTAGGGCTACATATGTGGCATGTTGATTAAAGGTAGGGTAGGAGATTTTGAAAACTCTGTGAGAGTCAGCCAGATTTCCAAAGTAAACACACGCCCCTTTCTCTCGGAGCTCACCCCAAAGCCACGCCTCCAATCACATGGACGCGCATCACCTGAAGACGAGCTGCGGTCTGTGACTTCGGCCATCATACACTTACCTCTCTGGTGCGCACAGAGCAGGAAGAGAGTGACAACCAGCCAATACTCTGTGCAGGGTCCACCCGGAGGATTGGCTGATGTTTTTATGTTTTATAGCTTCAGATTATTCATATTCTTCCTTTTAATGAGAAACTGCTGAACTAATCGGTTGCTATCGGATTGTAAAGAGAAGTTACACTAATTTAACAAAACGTGCATCAGAATGAAATCTCCTACCTGACCTTTAAAGCATTTTTTTCGACCACTAATCCATTTGTAAACAAATTGTGACCACAACAGTTTGTGTAGACTGATAAAGCCAACATGTTAGACATTATAAAGCATTACTCTCCTAGACTAGAGGAATATCATAGCATGAAAACAGTGTGAGGAATAAAAAAAGCTATTTTATTTCAGGTGCTACAATCATGCTGGTGTAGCCTACAATGTATTCTATTGTACTTTCACACACAATGATCGATCTCTGTGAGAGGTGAGACAAAGTGCGCCGGCATTCCTCCACAGGTTGCAATAAAGGTTCAACATTCCAGACATGAACGGACTGTGTGTTCAGTGGGTGTTATCGTCTGATCCTACAATATTTTCTCTGTAAATAAACAGCCATGGACCAATGAAGAGTGAGCCAATGATGAATCCCGTTTCAGCGGGCAGTGACATTCACACTTAACAAAGCCAGATGCTGGAGACACTGCAGCCTAACTTAATCCCCCGACAACAGATCTGCTCTGACATGCAAATGAATATGTAAATGACACATTTCTGAGGCTCACATCTACTCAGCTGAATGTAATATCTGGTCCCAGAGCATGATGAGTGACTTCTGTGACACAGACATGGGGTTGAAGAGATGCCGCAGCATGGACAGCTGCTTTATACCTTTCAAACAGTAAAACTGGTTTTAATAGGTAGTTAGTAGCAGATGACATCATTTTCTAAGGAACAGCTACATGTCAGTATACATAGTAAAAAGAGGAAGGTGATAAAATGCTGGGAATTGATTAAAAATTCATATGCACATGGGAATAAAGCCACATGTTTGCTATTTCCCTGACATGACAGGTAGTTTGACAAGCATTTACCAGGCTGCGAGGCTGCGAGGCTGCAAGGCATCTCATTCCTCCCGCTCCTGTAAACAATATTGACTTGTTTCATGGAGGAGAGGTTATTTGAGAATTTCACAACTTTGTGTGTACTCTTAGAGGTTTGTCACATTACAGACCTGGGCTGACTCTGAAGTGCCTCCCTTTTTCTTCGTTTAAAGATGCCACAAGACATTGTGGAGAAGGCTCCTGTGGAATGGAGGAAAGACACCAGCAGCACTTCAGTTTTATGTGGTTTGTTGTGAGTCAGCCGGTAATCACTAAAACAGATTGCACTTCTTCTCTTTCCCAGCTCACAGAGACTGAGGCAAGGAGTGGGGGGAAAAAGCCAGTCTCACTAAGACTGTCCTTCTGAGTCAAAGCCTGGTTCTAGTTAGAGAACAACTGTGTCTATATTCAGCTGTGCAACAACACACACGTTAACCCTCTGAGACACGTTTCCATGGCCTCAGTTTTGAAACAGATTGTACCTTTGCTGGAAAGGAATGAAAGTGCAGTAATGATGAGCAGCAAGATTGACCGTCTCAGTGATCTTCAGGGGAACACCTCTTGATGATCATTTAATAGGATCAAGGACACCAATATAAAAATAAATAAAGTGACAGCTTAGTGTTCAAACATGTAAACGTTAAAAGCCGACACACACACGTCGACACGCAGTCTGGGACCATGCGGTTTAATTGACCATAATGTGAATGTGATCGTGGATAATCCCATTTTATATGCAGGGTTTAAATATGAGATTACAGTGTGGAGGACTGTTCAGTTTCACATACATTATGAGCTCTCTTTGCTTTTACATGTGTTTTTTAGCAGAAGTATTGATTCATGTATGACATTTTTTTTTTAAATTGATACACGGATGTGTGGAACCGTCATGTTTTCTGAAGTTGTAGCTGAACGAAATTTGATTATACAATGTGGAAACATGCTCAGAGGTTGCTTTAGCACCCCCTAGAGGCAATGATGGTCACTGCAGCCCAGAACTGTGTCAGCAAAGTATTCAGTAGTCAGTATTATTATTATTATTATTATTATAATCTTCTGTAAATGTGTTGGGTCATTGTCATGGCAGGCTGAGAGATCAAGATCGAACAAACTGACACCCCAAAGATCAGCTCCTGTTGGTGTAATGGAGATGCTTTCAAATGCATCATTCATCATTCATTCATTCAGCCATTAGGGAATTTTACTTTACTTATTTTTAATGATGATGTCAACTTTCTAATCACTTTATTTAATTACAAATAAAATAAAATTAAATAAAAGTATCTTTATTACGTTTATTTTCAGTACGACGTGAAAACAGCGCCCCCTTTATTGGAATGCGCTTGTAGCTCACCTGACCATAAGGCCAGGAAGAAGATCTTCATCACTGCGATGAAGACTGGGGGAAACAGAAGAACAAGCACAGTTAGCTGCAGATGCCAAACATCCAGGGGATGCATGCGACTTTATGAAGCTGCAGTGTGGATGATCTGCGCCTCCACACCTGTGCCGCACAGGCCGTGCGCCAGGTGGATGGACACAGTGGGATACTCAGATGGAGTCGTCCACGGTTGAAAGTGTGAATCCATCAAGTGTCTGGGCCTTGAATGGCGGTGGACTTCTTCTCCTGACAGGTGAGTCTCCGCTGTCTGCGCTGTTGTTGTTGTTTGTGTTGTTGTTGTGCTTGTTTGCGCCTGGAATGGACACGCTGATGTTTGCGCGTGGTTCCTTGGTAAGCTCAGGGCCTGTTAGCATTCAGGTCAGCTGTGACGCTGTCAGGCATGATGGGGTCTGTTAGATTCAGCTTCTCAGTAGTGAAGCCGTGTTTTAGCACTTTATGTTATGATTTGGCTGAAATAAAAACACCAATAAACAGAATATAATCTGGCTCTGAACCTAAAAACACATGTTATTGATTAGATCATGCTTGGCTTAGGGTTGGACTGTTTTCAAGTGAACTTCTTTCTGACATGAAAAGTTGGAGGTTGTAGTTCGGCTGTCAGAAAGAAGGGATCACTTGTTATTATTATTTTACTCTTTATAGCTACTGTTGACACAACTTGTGTTGAACATCAAAATACAAACTATCTATAATAAGATGCCGTCTGCCTTTCCATGTACTTG
Source organism: Parambassis ranga (assembly GCF_900634625.1). Taxonomy (NCBI): domain Eukaryota; kingdom Metazoa; phylum Chordata; class Actinopteri; family Ambassidae; genus Parambassis; species Parambassis ranga. The sequence continues at coordinate 18,437,994 of NC_041039.1, forward strand.
ATATTCCGGTGGTAGCATGTGTAAGACTCTCAAGTTTGTTTTTGCTTTTTTCTGCAATCATAATCTTCTATGTGTTCTCGAAAAGTTGAAAAATAATGGGGGGGGGGGGGGGGGGGGGGGGGTTTAATTGCGCACTGTGACTGGGCGGCTGCTGTCCTCATCTTTTCCTCTGTGTTTCCTGCACATATTTATCTGGATGCAGCAGAGCTTGTTTTGCTCCATTAGCTGCCGTTCAAACGTGTGTGAACACAACTTCACCGGAGTGAAATAATCCAGCACAACACAACAACAAGCCTAAATTTGGGAAATTTGGGGGTGTTCGTGTGTATTGTGCTCAAGATTTTTTTTATTTATTTTTTTTTTTTACATCAGTGCACGCAAAATTACCTTATGCTCTACTTCCTGTCAATCACCTGATACCCACAGGAAGGAATGGAAGTCTCCGCCAGCATGTGGACATAACATACTTTATTAACACATTCATGTTTTCTTATCTGGGGCACAGTTGTTAGTTGTGGGAGCAGTTTCATAATAATAAAAAATAATGTATCTAAATTCATTTAATGCAGCTGTCACTCCTCACAGAGGTAAATAGGTCAGACAAACAGTAGGCGGGAGTTTCTTTCTGACATGTTATTGTCAGAAGTGAATCATTAATTGAACTTAATCTGTTTTTCAGCTTCACACACACACACACACACACACACACACACACACACACACACACAGTGAGGAACCACTGTTAGGATGCATTAAATTTACAGGAGCACAGACAGTGTCAGCAGCTGCAGAGCTGTGAACAATAATACCAAGAACCACAGAAATCATGGCTCATAAATGAATGTTTACATTTCCGAATGCGCCGCAGGTACCACATGATGTCTGCTGCAGTTATTTCTGCAGAGCCTGCAGCGGAAGGGGGGGGGGGGCTGACGTTTGGGCCACACGCAGAGGGTTTATTTGAGGGTTTACACTTGAATGAGCTTTATTTCCTTTGCAATGCTGCCTCAGTACACACAGAGGTGGCACGGTGGAGCATGCTGTCCATTGTAAGGCAGATTCAGTCCTCTGTATGTCAGGCCCTGTGGCATTTTGTATCCTCCAGGTGTTATAATTTTGGCATTTCCATCTTTCTGATTGAACACAATGCCTTTATAAGTCTTATAAATATATGAGACCTACCCAGACTGTGGAGCCACTCCTCTGTGGGATCGTTGGACAGGTTTTTTTGAACTCATGTGTTATGGGGTGTTACTGTACTCGTTGTGTTTAAGCACAAAAATGTCCTGTTTAGGAAGGGGTTGTGGTTTGTGTTAAAATGACATTAAACACAGGCAAAATTGTCTTATCTGTACTATGCACTATAATATACGTCCACTGGAGGGCGCCAGATATGCACACACTGGTGATTTCAGTAGTCTGGAAATGTCTTTTTTGCTTTTTGAACCACCCATTTGACCCAAACAGAGAGAAGGGAGAAACTTTATTTACCATGTTTGGATCTTTAATGACATGTCACTGATATGTCAAGGTGATATTTTGGAGAACTTTGCTTTTAATTTTAAACACGGTCAATACAGACCTCCTCAGTACATCAGGTGAGGTGATTAAACCGGACGTCCTTGAAACCGCTGGTTAATGCTTGGTGGTATTGAGAAGTGGCAGAGTGAGGACTGATCAATGGAGCTGCTACCTGGCTCAGCTTTAATAAGTCACTGCGGATGGACGGGAAAGCCAGTAAGATATAAGACCACAGGAAAGTACTGTTAGGGAGAAGAAAGCAGGAGTGATGAGCACACTGCCTGAGGAGAGAGGGAGGGCGAGAGAGAGAGCTGGCCGGACTGTTGGAGAGAGCCTGAGAAAGCAGAGTAGACATGGAGCCAGAGGAAACCAATTAGGACAGTGATGGGCACTTAAATCAGGCTGTTATTCAATACTGCACAGTCTGTGTGGGAGTATTACAATTCCCTGAAGCTTGATGGAGTATTTCTTGTCTCTGGTTGACAACGGCTTAAAAGGGGGATAATACTGATTTTTAGCTTTCTGTGTTGCTTCTGTGCTCCAAGAAAACTGTCTGTATTAGTGAACTTTTTTTTCTTCCTGTAGCCTCTTACACCCAGAAAGAAGAACAAAGCATGTCCTGTCTAAGCTGTGGTATGATACCTTCTGTACAGCAGAAGATTAGCTCTATAATAGAACATTCCTGCTTCTGTTTAGTCATAAAAATACAACAATTGTGGTCATATTGTTATGTCACGCCTGGCTCGCAGAAGGCGGACAAACAAAACACCAAATGGGAGGGATGCCAATCAAAGTGCAATTTATTAACATAAAATAAAGTATAACAAAATGAAACAACCCAAACAAGTGCCTAAACAAAAGAAAAGGTGGCCGCTGGCGAGCAGGCCAACACAACCAATGCAGGGCAGGGCTGGCAGGGCTGAGCAGAGAGAGCCATCAGTGCTGGAAACTGGCTTTTAAACCTAGCCGACCACGCCCCCGCCAGGTGACACCGTAATCAGGAACACCTGAGAATAGGGAGAGAAACAAGGGAAGAGGAGGAGGCAGAGCTGGGAGCAAAGTTAAAGGCCCCAGACACAGACGAGATCCAGCCCACTCAGGGGCCGTCACACCCCTCCCCTTAAGCTGTGGACCACTAAGGTTCACAGTAAATGACCAGCGGGTACATCTAGTCACCCACCAACTTCTGCCCAGTACTCACCTCTCCGCCACCAGGTACCTTGGAGCATATTTAAGAGAGACTGAGAAACAGAGATTAAGTCAGCAGAGACAACAGCAAACAACCACAGACCAGGACAATAAACCCTATTCACTCAGTGTCCATGTTAACAAACCCTAATCAAGGGAGGCCAATGGGGCCCGGGACAGAGCATCTGCCAAGATATTATCATGCCCTTTAATATGTCGGATGTCCAAATCATAGCCCTGTAAGAATAGGGACCACCTAATCAACCTCTGATTAGGAGATTTTAAACTCTTCAGAAAAGTCAGGGGGTTGTGATCGGTGTAGACCACTAGAGGCGCCACACTGCCCACATAGACTTCAAAATGCTGCAGCGCCCAGACTAATGCAAGCGCCTCCTTTTCAATAACAGAGTAATTGCCCTGGTAGCGATTAAACTTTTTAGAGAAGAAGCATACTGGTCTCATTACCCCATCGTCACCCCCCTGGAGCAGGACGGCACCAGCCCCAACCTGGCTGGCGTCCACCTGGAGCTCAAAAGGCCTGTCACCCCGAGGGGCCGCTAGAACAGGGCGAGAGCACAGAAGTGTTTTAACATTTTCAAACGCTTGTTGGCAATCTGACGACCAGATAAATTTTACTCGAGCTTTTAACAGCTCTGTCAGAGGGAAGACTACCGTCGAGAAATTTCTGCAGAAGCTCCTATAATAACCCACAAGACCTAGAAACCGTTGAAGTTCTTTTTTAGTGGTGGGCTGGGGAAATTCAGCCACTGCCGCTACCTTGGCACCAACAGGCGCAACCTTACCCTGGCCAACCACGTGTCCAAGGAACGTCACAGTCGCTTGGGCAAATTCACACTTTGCCAAATTCACTGTTAACTGTGCCTCCGACAGCCGCTCAAACAACGCTTTAATCCTCTGCAGATGAGAATGCCACGTGTCACTAAACACCACCACGTCATCCAGGTAGACCGAACATCCATCCAACCCTGCTGTAACTCGATTCATCAGACGCTGAAACGTCGCTGGAGCATTTTTTAAGCCAAAAGGCATCACAGTATATGAATACAGGCCAGAGGGAGTGACAAAAGAAGCGATCTCCTGGGCCCGCGGTGACAGCGGCACCTGCCAATAACCTTTAAGCAAATCAAACTTTGAGACAAATTTAGCTGAGCCAACCCGATCTATACAATCATCCATCCTAGGCAAAGGGAATGAGTCAGTTTTCGTGACAGAATTAACCCTCCTCATATCCGTACAAAAACGAAGTGTCTTATCAGCCTTTGGCACCAGAATGCAAGGGGAAGCCCAACTAGAGAAGGATGGAACTGCAACATTATTTTGCAACATGTACTCAATCTCCGTATTCAAACACTCTAGCTTCGCTGGTGGCATGCGGTAAAACCGCTGTTTAATGGGCTGCGCCTCTCCCACATCAATGTCATGCACAATCCAACTGGTGCGGGACGGCACGTCGCCAAAAAGCCCTGGAAACTTTTTAATAATCTCAGTCAATTCGGCACGTTGTGACATGGACAAATGGGATAACAGCAAATCAAGATTTTTAAGTGACTCAGAATTTTTCAACCGGCCAGACAACACACCATCATCAGGGTCCGAGACCCCGTCTCCCTCCTGTGCAATAATGCACGTATCAACCGCGAGGGCTGGACAGACTGTGTCCTGTACACTGCTGCCCTCTGCGGAGCGTTGATAGTAAGGTTTTAAGAGGTTGACGTGACAGAGTTGTGTTCTCTTTCTACGACCAGGAGTAGTTATTAGATAATTTAAATCTGTCACTTTCTCCTTCACAGTGAAAGGACCTGAATATTTTGCCTGAAAGGGGGAACAAACCAGAGGAGTCAGCACAAGGACCTGGTCCCCAGGACTAAATTCTTGACGCTTTGCATGGCGATCATATTTCACTTTCATCTTCCTCTGGGCTAACTGCAGTTTCTCTTTAGCCAGACACCCTGCTTTATACAAGCGGTGACGAAAACCATTTACAAAGTCAATCAAATTCTTTGGCGCTTCAGTAGAAACTAAATTATCTTTCAAAGTCGCCAAAGGGCCACGCACTGTGTGTCCAAAAACGAGCTCGTTCGGGCTGAAACCCACACTATCCTGCACAGCCTCACGAGCCGCCAACATCAACCATGGAATCCCCTCTTCCCAGTCGCTATCCAGCTCCATACAATATGCGCGTAAAAGCGATTTCAAAGTCTGGTGGAAGCGCTCCAGTGCTCCCTGGCTCTGTGCATGATACGCTGTAGACTGATTGTGCTTAACACCAAGAATTTTCAAAACGTGGGCAAACATGTGTGAAGAAAAATTTGACCCACGGTCACTTTGTACAATCTTAGTAATCCCAAATACAGAAATAAACTGAGAAAGTGCTTTGACAACAGCCTTTGTGGTGATTGAACGCAGAGGATAAGCGGCAGGATACCGCGTACTTTGGCACATCACTGTCAATAAATATTTACAACCCGATTTTGATGCAGGCAATGGCCCCACGCAGTCAATAACAAGATATTCAAACGGCTCATTCACTGCTGGGATTGGCTGTAACGGTGCTGGTTTAATGCTCTGGTTCGGTTTGCCGGTCAGCTGACACACGTGACAAGATTTAATATAGGACGCCACATCTTTTTTGACACGAGGCCAGAAAAAGTGCTTTAGAATGTGCATGTATGTTTTACGCACCCCAAAATGACCATTTTGATCATGTGCAGCTTTCAATACATCCGTCCTAAACACTTCAGGTACCACCACCTGAAACACAGGGTCGCCTACCATTTCACTGCCAACCGGAACCCATTTACGCATTAACAAATCATCCTGTGCAAAGTAACCCTGCGCAGCATCCATAATTTGATCAGCTGACAACATCTGGTCCCACAACGATGACAAGGTATGATCCGCTTTCTGCGCTTTAACCCACTCATCCCGGGACACGGCCACAGGCAGACTAGACCACAACGCAGGCCCAACTGCAGGTTTAACAGAGGGTGACTCCACCAAATCGCCCTCCTTTTTACTCTGTGCGCGCGTCACAGCACAAACCGGAAAAATCTGGCTGTCACAAGACTCTTCAGGTAGCAAAGGCTCCGAGGAAACCACGGGAGGCGGAGGACCACTCGCCCACACGGCACTCCCACAGATGTCATTACCCAAAATCATAGCCACATCTCCTAAGGGCAAGGCAGGACGCACACCCACAGGAAACACACCTTTGACTAAATCACAGTCCAAAACAGCATGATGTCGAGGGACCGGGACAAAACCAAGCTCCATGCCGTGCATCACAATGGAATCACCAGTTAGTGTGTCATTGGAGAACGGCAACACAGAGTCAACGATAAATGAGTGCTTGGCTCCTGTGTCACGAAGCACTTTAATGTTTACGCCCTCATCACTACCGGTTAGAGACACCCTTGCGCTTGTAATAAACGGATCAAAGCCTGAGCTATCGCCGGACTCTGGCATTACTGTCTCTTCACCGCACGGCACAGCGCACAGCATAGCTGGTGCCAGGGAAGGCGCACCACCTCTTTTTAACAGAGGGCATCGATCTTTCCAATGGCCTTCTCCGCGACAGTAATTGCACACATTTGCATTACCAGATCTCACAGGACGCCCCATTTGAACAGACCTGCGAGAGGAGCCCCGTTTAACAGACGCAACGTGCGCATCAACAAAATCATCGGATTTATTCGCAGACCCTGAACGCAATCCAGCAAAATTGATGCCACCTTGGTGTGTCAAGACAAAATCATCAGCCAACTGAGCAGCTTTGAACACACCGTCTGGCTCACGCTCGTTCAAATAATTAACAACACGACCTGGTAAGGTATTCTTAAATTGCTCCAAAACAATAAGCTCACTAAGCCCGTCAAAGGTATTAACCCCCACAGCCGAACACCAGCGCTGAAAATGGGACTTTAATTCCCCCACAAACTCCACATGTGTTTGTTTCTCCCGTTTAACCCACTGCCTAAACCTCTGCCTATAAGCCTCTGCAGTCAGCTGATATGCTTTTAACACCGTAGTCTTTACCGTTTCATACGTCAAACCCTCCTGCGCGCACACAGCAGAGTACGCCTCCTGCGCCTTACCCGTAAGCACGCATTGAAGCAGAAGAATTTTTTCAACGTCTGGCCACTGTCTGGCCTCAGACACACGTTCAAACAGAGCGAAAAACGTGTCAGGATCTCGCTCATTAAACTTAGGAACAAGACGGAGATTAGCAGTCATATCCCCGCCTTCATGAGTACGCACAGACCCAGACCTGTCTGCCGCCCCCGCGGTGGACAACCTAGACTGACCGTCCAAAATTCTGAGCTTAGTCCGCTCCAATTCCAGCTGCATCGAAAGGATCTCTCTCTGCTGCTCAAATGTGAGCGCCTCCATGCGCATCACTGATGCCCCTGGCGGCGCCGGCTTCACAGCCGCTGCACCGCCCGGCTCTTTCTGCAGCACACCTCTTTCAAACAATGACAACAAAATAAATGTTTTAATTTCATCCTTAAGCATCCCATCCCTCAGATCAATATTATAATGCCCTGCTACCTCTAATAATTGATCCTTTTTACAAGTTTCTAAAAACGCAGCGCTAGGCGCTTCACAAAACTCAGCCAAGTCCATGTTAAACACACCAATTCACCTCAGAGTAAACTTCGTACTGGACAGACATCCAGGCAAACATGGAAACAGGAAAATTCCCTCTAACTGCCTAACCACCAGTCTAGCTACAGCTGGACCCTAGTCTTCATGCAGTTCTGTGGCGGGTTGATTAAGCACAAACCCAGCGGGAGGTACGGCACTCTCCAATAGACCACCGCACACAAACCCCCTGGACTGCCCCCGAGATGGTTGCAGAAACAACCAACACTAACCACTCCCCGCAACACTAACAAATAAACAAAACAAAATGACACACTCCCAAAGGAGAATGTGTCCTGTGCCTAACAGGGAACTCCCGACTCATGCATGTCTGACCAGTACTTACCCTAACTCTGTCTGGTGACCACAAACTGCAACAATCAGCGACTCAAGCAGGCAATCAGAGAATCGGACGAGCCCCCATTTGTCACGCCTGGCTCGCAGAAGGCGGACAAACAAAACACCAAATGGGGGGGATGCCAATCAAAGTGCAATTTATTAACATAAAATAAAGTATAACAAAATGAAACAACCCAAACAAGTGCCTAAACAAAAGAAAAGGTGGCCGCTGGCGAGCAGGCCAACACAACCAATGCAGGGCAGGGCTGGCAGGGCTGAGCAGAGAGAGCCATCAGTGCTGGAAACTGGCTTTTAAACCTAGCCGACCACGCCCCCGCCAGGTGACACCGTAATCAGGAACACCTGAGAATAGGGAGAGAAACAAGGGAAGAGGAGGAGGCAGAGCTGGGAGCAAAGTTAAAGGCCCCAGACACAGACGAGATCCAGCCCACTCAGGGGCCGTCACAGTTAACATTTAAGTGCAAAAGTCTGCTGCTGCCATATTTATTTCATTTTTCAGAAACCATCCAGTGTGAAGATCAGTATTATTTTATTTTTCAGGCATTTTAGGAAAAAACATTTTCTTAATATTTAGAATGATTAACTCCAGTTATCTGCATATTTACCCATTTAGCTGTCATACAACTATAAAGTCTGACACCTGAAGACCGAGTTTCAAGTTTTCTGATGTAAATATCAGACTTTTTTCCAATCATAAATCATTGTAACATTCTGTACATTCTAATGTAAGACGTGTAAGTGCAGAGATGTTGAACCACAATAGTAAATTTATGGGTCTGAAAACCAAAATAAGAGGCTGTGCTAGTAAAAAGTGCTCTTGCACCTTGACGGGGAGTGGCAGTGAAGAAATTGTGTGAATAAAAGTATAATTCATGTCTCAGCTTTTATAGTGAACTCTACTTTCAGTCAGATTTTACACAGGATGTGTGAATTTACTGGCATAATAGTATGAAACATCATTTACTTCATTGCTCCCTGTGGGAGAATGCACTTGTCATGCAGTTGTGCAAAAAAAATAAAAGCACCCCCACACACACTCAGAGAGCAAAACACCAAATCAAATCAGATCTACTAAAGAGTTAGAAAATTACCTGCCTGCACTTTTTTATCCATTTAATATAGAGGCGATGTCTGTGGAGGAGTCGGAGCCTGAAAGTAGTGCGATGTGAGTATGAGGCCTGAGTCGATTCTGTTTTTAGAAGGGTGTTTATTCATGCGCGCAAAAACTGATAAGGCTGTCGGATCCAAACAATCACACAGATTAACTTACTAACAGAGGTGTAATAACTGATGAGTATTTACTGCGGCCGGGACGAGGACAAACAATTAAAAGCTGTAAATGAAGCTGCTGCAGCTCTGCAGGTCTCTCAGCTGACTGACTAATTCACTGAATGCTGATTTTTTTTTTTTTTTCTCACTCATTACCCAAACATGCCCTCATATGATAATACATCTAATCCAAATTCAAAGTGATATCAGCTGCAATATTTCCTGCCATTAAAGCTGATAGCCTTAATTAAACGCTGCCTTCAGTCTTTGTTTACTGGCACATAAATCCCCTTACAAACACACATATACACACAAAAACAAAGAGCCCTCTCTTCCTCTCTTCTTTAAGATCTAATAGAATTACTGAGTGTAAATAACAAGGTACAAAGAGGGAGGGCTTTACGTCCAATCACCTAAGATCTGTGAGGAAGGACGCTATTAAATTAACTAATCTGGAGCACAGCCAGCATCCGTTTTTTGTTTTTATGCCTAAGCGCCTTGCGTTTGTGGACCTGCCTCCCACATGACCCCGTCAGATTGATCTGTTAGGGGAGCCAAAACAGGGAAAGGCAGGGGCTCGTTGCCCTATTTCAAAAAGACATCTTCATTTGTATTGATTTGAGCAGAGTCTGCCAAGCGCTCTCTGTATCCCCCCGCCATGCATTCTTAGTCCTGTCCTCAACAGACCAATATTTGGCTGCTGAGCGCTTTATTGCATGCTTTAGCGTCACTTCTCAGTGATCAGCTGTTGGGGAAACGGCAAAAAAAAAAAAACCTGACACAGGAATGATATCCAACTTGCCACAAGGTGCACAGTTGTTTCCTTGTTCAGTGTATGGTTCCACATCCTCCTCCTCATCAGCGGCTCTGGTTTCCATAATCCAAGTCAAAAATAGCTTGTCGGTAGCAGAACAAGTGGCATGAGCCAGGCATGAGCATGAATACATTAAGCATACAGTGACGGAGTTTAGCTAAAATACAAACAACGTTCAAGTGGTGTTTCCTATTATTAGCGTACCTGGCAGGCGCAGGAGCACTCGTCAAAATGATCATTCAGAGATGAGCGCACCTCTGGGCCAAATTGGCTGGTATAGTTCAAATCAAAGGCTTCTGCAATGTACCTGCAGGCACAATCCACAAAGCTCAAGATTAGACCTAACGGGTTTATCATTACCTTTCTATAAATTAGCAGGTTTTTATCATTTGGTTGAAAATAGCAACATTTTTGTGCTGATGTTTTTTTTTTTTTTTTAAATCTGAATATTGTATATACACGGTATGTTGGTGCTGGGCTGCTGCACAGAAGCAGTGTTAAGTAAATTACTGACCCTGTTTGTTTGTAAGTTTACAGGATATATATATTTATATATACTGGTTATTTCCATTTTAATAGGCATTATTGTCATTGTCAAGGTTACAGCTGCAGCTACGGATGCTGACATTTTGTGTTTCGAGGTGTAGATGATGCATATTCTCCCTTCGCTGCACACGGTTATTGGATTCCCCGAACATATTTATGTTTTTAATCCCCTTCAACAAAAGTCACCAGAGGGAACACGCACATATAACCAGCCATATCTGCTACTAACAACCGAGTCCGCTGAGGATCTGCATCACGTTACTCTCAGATATATAGAGCATTGCAGCTGCAGGACTTGAGATAAACAGTTATATGAGTTTGTTTTGACTTTCTGGAACTGTAGATACACACTGTTAATTTTAAACGCGCCCTGCGTGTGAATGTTTTGCACATATAACTGTCACTATTTATACTTGATGGAGATTCTGAATGAGCTTTTATCAGTTAAATTAAAGTTTGTTTTGTTGTTTCCCCCCTCAGGGGTTCTTACTTGCAAAGCTCTCTCTGAAATGGAAATATTCAATTTTTGATCTCCTCCAGACAGTTGAACTGATCATTCATAATGTTAATGTGCATTAACTTTTCAAGGAAAGCGTTTCTCTCAATGAATCAGATTGCTTTTTCTTTTTTTACCACTTCATGTGCATTAAATCGATTTTCCTGCCGTTGTCCCAGAATCAGTGCTGTAAGTCTAAATCAATAGTAATAAGTCGGAACTCTCTGCTGGAGTCTTTCTTTACGATTTGCCTCTATAAGATGGATCAGGCTTTTTTTAAATATAGATATCCGTTCTCACACACACACACACACACATACACTCTCGAATCCTTTTTTTTAAGTGAAGGAACAAACAGTACTATGGATATGTGATGATAGAATATAGTAACGGTCTGCACTTGAATATCTGCAGCTGCAAAACATTTGATTCGAACAGTAAATTTTTTAAGTATTATGAGAATCACACATTTATATGATGTTAGGTTTGCTTTATGTCAGGTGAGCATATAAAAATCTGTATAATGGAACTCAGAAGGTCATGAGTTATTGACAGAATGGTCGATTAATCATGATGCAGGCTTCCCCTGTAGCAGTCTGTTAGGATATATGGAGATATTTTATGGATAATCATCAATCACTGATTTCATGAATCATCGGGTTTATTGAACCATCACAGTCACGAGCGACACCGCTTCTGACTGACACTGCACTGATACCTCTTTGGATCTTTTGCTCATATTGTGCAAGAGAAGTTTTTTTTTTTTTTTTTGTGCCGTTGCTGATACTCTGTAAAAGTAGGTTGTCGTGCTGTGTGTTACATTTTGAGCTCCTAATAGTGCGTCTGTGGCTGTCAGCCAATGGGCAGCTGGCAGCCAAAGGAGTTGTGCGGTTGATGAGGTCGATGTGGGTCCAAAACAGATGGCAGAGCAAGTGCCATGATTCATACAAGCAAAATTTTAAAGGTCGGCAATAAAGAGTGTTATTAGAAAGAGCATATGTCATTTCCTACTGGGAATGTAAATACTGAGAAAATTCTGCTTTTTTTTAAAAGTATCTAAAATGCAAGCATAGTAAAAGACCGTCCATGCTGTATAAATGTGCACAGTCTCCCCTTATTCAATGCCTGAAACAGCTGCTTTTCGTTTTAATGTTCACCACCCAGCCGGTCAGTAATGATTTCATTAGCCTCTGGTGCCTGATTAAAGATGTGCTGCGTTGCATCTGTAATCTATACGATAACTTTGTGTCTTGATGTGTTGCCAACATTTTCTGTCTTGCTGCAATTCCCCTTTGTGATGTTTGTGCTTCAGTGGGTAGCTGTTAAAGCATCAGCCTTCCACTCCGCTGTATCCTCTGCGCTGCTAGCAAAATGAAAGTAAAGCTTCTTTCTTTGATGTCGATGTTGCGGCCTGTGATCTTACCTGGACTAATTAATGACATTCGCAGCCTTTCAGTTGTCACCCTGGCAGGTTTATTTGAACACAAACCACATTTGTAGTGTAATGATCAGCAGCTCTGGCTTTTACTTGACACTTTGTGTGTCTGGGTGTGTGTGACTGTTTCTCTTTTGCTCTCACTGTCTTTTCTTCAGTAAGCCATGATTCAGGCTGCTTGGTTTGCTCTGCACCATGTGTGCTGGCTGTTAAAGGCTTGTCTGAGTGTCCAAAATGTAGTGCATGTCCCAGAAGACTGATCATAATCACAATTTATCCATATCATTCTTGCAAGCCGTCTCGTCTGGCATGAGAAATTTGAAGGAAAAAGACCGGGCAGCTGTGGCTGACTGGGTGAGTGAGATCTACTTTCTATGGGGCTGTACTGTCAGGGCTGCCAGTAGAGGGAGATGACTCCTACCGCGACAGCAGCGGCATCCGGCAGGGTTGACAAGGTGGAGCCGGTAGCAGACTGACAGCTGTCATCAATCACTGGCCCCGGCAGCCAGATGCAGGTTGACAGAAAGGGGCACGTCGGTGGGAATGGCGGTTCGTACACAGTTTACCGGAGATGTCCTTTTTGCCAGCCGGTCTCTGGCGGAATGCTGTCTGTCATTAATCCATCCGACCATATATCAATCAATTACTTTTTCCAGGGTCAAGCCTGTATGTGATGTGCTCCATTTCACATGGCGGTCCGGAGCGGTGACACTGCTTTCATTGATATTTTCGGATCCAGCAGGGTGAATTTCCCTGAGGAGGATAAACTGCAAGTCTAACAAACATTTAAAACTGAGGCATGACTCACCTCACATTGAGAGAGAACTTTATTTCAAACTATTCTCAAGCCCTTACCCCAGGACAAGGCAGCAGAAATAAAAAAGAATGGTTTACAAAAGCCAACAGCTGAGACAGTATAGACGGAGATGACCAGAAGCTAAATGATGCCAGCGCGCTGCAGCTGGATAGACAGGAGAGAGATGCTTCTTTCTCTCTAAGGAGTTTCCATTGGCTGAAGCTCACTGATGCTGAACACTCCAGACAGCTCGAGCTAACTCTCAGCAAATCTCATTCTCGCAGCCTCCTATATAGGTGATTCTTGATTTTCCCAAGACGACGTGAATTCATGTTTACAGTCTGTCAAACAGAGCAATCAAATAAATGCATCCAGGGCAGGAGGATATTACATATGAAGGCTCGTGGTGTGCAGCATAATGCGAAGATGCTCAGTAAACATTTATCATGTTGCAGAGCATCCAGAAAACATTCCTTAATAATTCATCATATAACTTAGACCTTCATAACCGTATTCACTGCATAGCACATCAAAGCCGGGCTCCCTTGTGTACTGTGCCTGTGTACTGGTTTGTTTCAACCTACACACTAATAACAGTTGTTTGTTTTTAAGATGGTCAGTCAAACCAGGGCATCATAGGATGATGATGATGATTGTAGGATGAGAGCTGGGTGCGTATCTGTGCTCCCTCTCTGTAGCACAGCATCCTGAACATCTGTGTGTTTCAACTATCAGGGTAGAGAATCGATGCTGCATCCACTTTCTGTTCTCTGCCAGTGCTTAATAAGGTTGTGTATATATTCACAAAACGGACAAATATCCTGGTGATCGCATTGCCTTTCTGGCTTTGAAAAATCCATGTGAAGTCAGCGAGCACAAGATTATAACCTTAACCTGACTGATCCACAAACCCCTTACTAAACCAGAATTTGCTACACCAGGCCGGCTTACATGCTCTCTTCAGTGGGTTAGAGGTATAATGCATGAAAATAACAAACAGTCCGTGGTGCCGGAGTGAAACAACATCTCTTTGAAAGGGCACTGAAGCCTGCAGTTTAAAAGAAAGAGGTCAGTTTCCATTTAACAAGTTAGGGGGGGAGGGGGGTGCACGTATTGGGTTTAAGTGTCACAAAACACTGAGGTGACAAGCTCTTTGGGATGTGATCAAGTGCAAATATGATTGGTGTGCAGCAGAGCAGTGACGGCGCTGCCTCTGGGATGGGCTTTGATTATGCCAGGAGCTGGCTGCTAAATCAATAGAGCCTGACGCTATTGCAGTCTGCACAACAAACACCGGAGCTTTAATGTACCTGTCTCGTCTGAAAGCAGCAGACAGTCTGTCCAAACTGAGTTGCGTTTTGCTGAAATGAAATGCCTACGCGTTTGTGTCCTCATTTTTAGGGGTTTATACACTTTGGGAACAGGTGAGCAAGTAGTTTTCAACTCAAATGTTGCAGGATGCGCAAATGAAGGAACCAGACCTCAGATGTGCTGGGATTCTGTGCAGGCATTCAGCTGTGACCAGGTTCATCAGTCGCCCTGGAGTGTAGAGGAAAATTTTAATAACGCAGTCTGTTCACACAGCTGAATGATGGTTTCAGGGGCCCCTGGGCAAAACGGTGCAGAACAGAGAATGACAACACGACACAGATCTTTATTACTTTGTCCTGGGGGCAATCAGGACTACTTATTGTCTTTTACATTTGTTCAGTTGTAGTTGTGCTTTTACCAGGAGAAGACACAGAACAAGCAGAAGAAGCTGAACCGAACCTTCTGTTCTTCTTGAATGCATCATTCCGTTTTTACGAACTGGCTGTTATTTTTCATTAGTTATGTGTAATTCAGATCACTAAGCTCAGATTTACTGCATGCAGATGCAACGAGTTGTATTCAGTATCAAAACAGTGCTGGTTAAAAGAGGCTGGATGTATCAGATGTTCAGATCAGTCCCACCCATTGACAGTAAAAACTATGGACAGAGCTTCCACGACGTCACCCTTTTGTATCTGAAGGGCCGTTTTGAGGCTCGGTGGGAGGCTAGGGGACGCTCCGACCACCGCCATGTTGGCAGCATTGCAGTCCGCCAAAACTCCAAATACGGACAAAGATGGGGAGCACGATCGGAGTTGAGGAGGTCAGGTGATTGTGGAAGCAGGAAACTCGTGCTGTGATACAGCAACAGCCTGTCACTCAAAGCGGTAAGGCCCATAATTATGCATTCTAAGTCTGAATATAATTATAAAGCAAGTGAGTCATGAAAGAATTCACCCCAGTACAGTTGACACTAGAAGGAAACTTATCATTTGAGACCGGAATTGTTTTTGTACCAGGCTGTAAACATGTTCATTTCTGCTGTGAAGTCGGCCTTTTTAACATGGGAGTCTATGGGAAATGACTCACTTCTGGAGCCAGCCCCCAGAGGTTGCAGCGTGAACTACAAGTTTTAATACTTCTGCATAGGCCTCAAGTCTGAGCCCTGAAGGTTGCCGCTTGGTCCCAACAACCAGCTACAGTCCAATACAGTGAAGAACTTTTAACATTTTCCAGGGTGTACATTACCTCAGGGAAGGGCGTCTGAATACTCATCCTGTCATATGACAGATATTTGCGTCTGGAATTGGCTGTAGCTGCCATGTTTGATTGCATTCTTACAGTGAAATTAATTGTAGCATCTGAACAGCTACAGTTGGTGCAGTGAGTTGTGTTTTAGACACATAGGACAACTGTTTTAACATACAAACATCATAGTTTTGCAGACAGTCGCACAGATTGTGAGAACCAGGGCAGCCTTTACAGAAAGCTCTTGTTATCTACCAGTAGGTGAAATAAAAGAGAGCAGAAACCAATTAAAACAAGACAAGGAGAAGAAACACTTCAGTTTCTGAAGTCTTGTGCTGCTCTTGTTTTCTTCTTCCACCACCTCTGTTCTTCCATCGCTGACAAATGAGGTTTAGCAATTCAATTTTCACTTCAGTCTCTCCTATTTCAGCCGTGCTTCCTACATATTATGGGTATTGTGCATATTTGTGCAGTGTGTTTGTGTGTGTGTGAGAGAGATGTCTGCACTACACCAGGCACTTTCTGAGATCCTTTTACAGAGTCCACAGAGCAGAAAGATTAACCGCAGTAGCAAACATTTTAACTTGATACCTCTGAATTTACCCTGGAACCTTTAGACTCATGTGGAGCTTTTTTTTCTGGGAGCTATATTTGCTTGTTTACACAGTTGACTGAACTAAAAGAAGTCTGATAGCGTTTAATCAAATCTGAATCCTGTTCCAAATCTGTTTAATGAATCTAAATCCTTTCAAAACCATTACTGAACATTTTAGGTAGTTTATTACCTTCCCAACTCAGCTTCAGTTTAAGGCCAGGTCAGGTGGTGCCACACAACTGGTGCTGACAGGAGCTTCAGCACTGTGGAACCAGATCCAGACTGGAGGCCCATCTCCAGCCCATGTTAGTGAATGTTATCAAGATAAGTCTTCAGCTCGTCCTCACCAGGAAAACATAACATGAGGTGGACATTTGTTCTTGAAAATGCAACATGTGTATGCATGTCTCCACTCCACATCACTATGTGTTCATGGGGACGGGGACCTAATGTGACAGTAGCTGAAAAATGAGAGTTTTCCTTGTAAAATGTTTGAAAATGTGCACTTTCCTAATGTAATCTTGTGCCATATCTTTGGGATGTATCATCAACCAAATATGGTATTTTTTTAGATTGTCCAGTAGTAACTTGTGTTGTGTTTAGTCTTGTGTGTGAAGGGCTTTGTGGATTGATCACTGTGCCCAGTTGTGAAGCTCTTTTGTCATAAAACTGCAGGTGCAGTGTCTGCGAACAGTGAATAACGAGTTGTCATTTCTGTCTTTTTCTTTTCATACCACCAATATCTCCTCTCCTTCATGGCACTGTTTTATAGAATGAGTGGCTCCACCGTGTTTAACGCATCATTTCCCTCCTCATTGTGAGTGGGGAGGGTAGAGCAGGATGATGGGTGAGTAGTGGTGGTGGATGGGGAAGGGGCCCAATGTCCTTGCGTTTTATTGCCCTGCTCTTGTCCTTCCAGCATGAGTGGTCAGAGCGGTGCCCTGGGTATTCCAAATAAGCAAATGCCCTTTTCATACCAACACTCTGCTGGCATGTTTAGCTTTCCTTATTTCCTGGGGTCCATTGTTGCTTACATCAGAAATGGCTCTGAGGGATAAGCAGTCAGTGATTCATGAGAAACAAGAATTTGTGAAATTAAGAGTGCAGGATTAGGTGTAGTTACTAGAGAGCATTAAAGGAATTAAACACAGCCTCATGCTTCTTAGAGAGAGAGAGCAGATCAGGAGGCTGCTTGGACAGGTCTGCATCAAATCACAGCAAATCATCTTCAATTAGCCTGATCAAAAACTGGCTCTTGAAACCTTGGCCATGCCCTCTCCCAGCGCTTATATTTAGCTTTTAGACACTTGTATCTTGGCTGAACTGCTGAACCATCCTTGAACTAAAGTTTCAAGTGGGTTTCTCGCCTTTAATGAGGCATGACTAACTGATTTTACATTTCACTTTCATTACAGATTGCTAATACGCAACTGCCTCAAATTGTTCATAGCTGGGTAATTTTAATTTTGCATTCCTAAATTGATTTATTTAAGCTTAATGAAAGTGTTATCTTTGAAATGCACCATCATCACTGTGGCATCTCATTATGGCCACACATCAGTGCAGACAAGTAGCCTTTCCTGGGCAGTAATTCAGGAAGCAGAACGGTGTATATGTAAAAACTAGACCAAAAAAAAAAAAAAAAAAAGCTAGTTAAAACCCGAGCTTAGCGTATTAAGTCAACCACAAATCAGTTCTTAACTACATCATTCATTATAAGACCACACGATTAAGGAGCCGTTTACAAAGGTGGATTAATGTGCCAATGTAATTGCACAAAGTTCTGTTAATTAAGTCATGTGATCTGCTGGCTGCAGTCTGTTGTTTATTTACTTGCACGCTCAATTGGGAATAATGTGGCCGGGCTATATAGAAGCACATGCAACATTTTTGTATATTTATAATACTCGGAACACAGAATAATTTCAGTGTTTGACAGAAATCTTTTTTTTAAAGCCCTCGTCTGATGAAGCTGTTGTATTGCACGGATACTGGAATTATGTTTCACGGTGTGGAGAAGTCACCAGACATTGTCTGCTTCACACTTGTCTTTCTTGGGGGGGGGGGGGGGGGGGGTGAAAAAATGATAGTGGTGAAGTGAAGGCCTGGCATCTACGTCTTAATCTGAGTTAATCAATGTCACTTCATCACGGCGAGGACAGCTAAGTCATCCTGAACACTCCCATCGACTTTTCATTTCCCTTCTTGCCTCCTCTCTCCCTTCCAGTATGACGGACAACTGTGACCTAGTACATGAGGCAGTTTAATGGTCTTGAGTAAGATTAGACTGAACAACAGAGGCCGTATGTTCTGTCAGTTTGTTTATATAAGGCAAGAGCTGTTCAGGGGAAAATTGATTGAAGGACTTGTTGTACAGCATTCATAATTCATGTTAGGTACTTCTAGGACGGGTGCACAGATATTTTTACAGTTTAATAGTTTGTGTATGTGAGAAATGGAGGATTTATCAAGGCTAAAACAATGGCTGATCCTTCACTTTGTTCCTGTTTTTAAACCTGCCGCAAACCGAGGTTTTCTGTTGAGGAAATTGATTCTGCTGTTAAACGTTTAAGTTGGCCTGACAGTTGAATTTTTCCTCATATGCCTGCACTCAGCACCGGGCGTGAATCACCACATTCACAACTGTTGAAGAACAGTAGACCAATAAATGAAAATACGAAAACAAATACATTAACCCTCCCATGCATCTGCCCACCAAAGATCCTGACTGTGGGGCCAGTTCAGTTGAAAGCATGCACTGTCAAGCAAGTCTTTGGGAAATAACCTTATCAGAAGTCCGATGGCTTGTGTCAGGCACTGAACTGACACTTTTGATGCAGTGCAGCTCAGCCTTGCTGGCGTCATGGGTGGAATTGCTTTTAGTGGATGTGGGATTTTTGAAAGCTACTTTGTATTGAGATGTTTTTTTCCGTCCCCTTCGTTCCAACCTCCTCTGACAGCAGGCACATTGATGAGCACAGACAGATGGAGAGAAGACGAGAGGGTGGGCAGCCCCGTGACGAGGAGGTAATAACTCCACACCTCTTCTGCGGTAGGAGACGTTTCAAAGACCCTCGTCCTAAATGAATTCTGACAGACTCTGCGTACAGCCCATCAATATCCTCAGCTGTCATTAAATCAACATCCAAAATCTGAGATGGATAAAGCCACGGCCCCCCGGAGAAAGGATCTGGACGCTAACGAGAGTGAAGCTGAAAGATGCTCAAATCCTGAGGCTGGGCTGAGCTGAATCTCTAATGAAAGGGATGCCGACTAAGTCCCCAAACGGCCAGAACTGTACTGATGGAAAGATTAGACAATAAACATTTTAAAGATTAGTGCTACTTGGCTGTAGTGAAGGACATTACTGTCCTTATCGTTCAGTCCTTACAACACAGATTCAGACAGCTCTAAAGAACTTTGGATGTTTCGATACAAAAGCAAAGCTCTGTTTTAACGGATGTTGGACCTTTATCTTAAAAAAGATGCCATCTTTAAGCCTTTATTTATTATCTAATGAAGATTCTCAGACATCTACATAAACACATAAGTTATGGCATCAGCTGCATCACTGTCACCCTCCAAAAACTTTACAAGAACTCAGCGTTCTGCCCTTGTGAAGAGGAGAAGGAGGAGGAGGAGGAGGAGGAAGAGGGGCACTTGGCAGAATCAGTCATACAGACAGCCTATGCAGGACCAAGTCTGTAATGTAGATCTATGGTGCCGGACAGGGTCAGTGGAGGCAGTGGAGTGTGTTTTAGTGCACCATAACCTCAGACAAACGGGCAAGGTGGGATAGTGCGATGAAGAAAGGAGTCCTGCTCTGCTCCGTGTGACTTTTCATTTGAGGAGAGCGAGCTGAAGGGCAGTTGGTGGTTTTTTGAGTGGCTTCTTTCAGTTTTACAAAAGCGGTGTTTTAATAATTAATTATATAATGAAGCAAAGCGGAAAGCAATCATTAGTCATTCAGGGAGTTACTTGCAGGTCAGAAGATATAGATGGCTTCTAATTGTTTGCGCGTTGTCAGTCAATTTCAATTTCAACTGTTCCCCATGCATGCGGCGTAATTTGGGCTGCAGCTCATCAGGCAGACTTCCTGCAGCGAAATGAGAGAGAGTTTAAACACTCCAATACATCCAGCTCCGCAATAAAGACCTCACGCCTGCAAGCGTTCTATTTAGATTGACAACAGGGGCAGAGGCAATTGAATTGAACTTAAGTCTACCCCCCCCCCCCTTTGCCCTATAAATAATACTTAATCCCTCTTTGGAAGGGAGACTCTGTAATGATTCACAGAGCATTTTTGATGCATCACATTGCCTTCAGCTACAGCTGACACCAATAAGATAGAAACCAGACGGATTTCTGTGGCCTACAATAGTGAGATACGACAGCGCGTTCAAGATCAGATCGATCAAGTGAGGTCTGGTTAAATCAGGATATTGAGACGCACAAGTCTTGTGTCTGAAACGTCTGGGAATGTGATGAAGGATGCTCGAGTCTGGAAAACACTCTGAAACACTGATGTCCTTTGAGGCATTATTAAGAAACGGGCATTAGAAATGGTAGCTAAACATGAGACAGACTCACTGAGCACGAAGTGTGTTTACTTATATAAGAGACCATCATGTAAGACCTGAACTCAGGGTCTTAAATGCCAGCTGTTGAATCAGATATCAGAGATCAGGTACATCAATATGAACATATTCAAAGTATAATTCCTAATGTAGCCTCCCAGTGATATCCAAGCCGATCTGTGCAGTCCAGTAACATGCTTATCTGTTATGCAGCTATTAAAGCATGTTGCTGGGCCTAATGTAGTGTCCTGCTGCTTCACGCTGATACAAAGTGAGTGTAATATTACCTAAATGGTGAGTAAATAGATTCCACGGGGAATAATCGCCGTCAGCAGTCTG
Organism: Parambassis ranga; assembly: GCF_900634625.1. NCBI lineage: Eukaryota > Metazoa > Chordata > Actinopteri > Ambassidae > Parambassis > Parambassis ranga. The sequence goes on from NC_041039.1 coordinate 18,459,151, forward strand.
ATCCAATAAAGAAGTAAGCAGAGAGAAGGCATGAAGGGAAGATGAATGAATCTTATTAAAGAGTCCTGATGCCTGGTCAGCAAGAAAATGAAGAAATAGCCAGACTGGACCACATGTGCAGGCTCAGGGAGCGCCGTCTTGGCCTGGTTTGCATTTTTATCAGCAAAGGCTTTGCTGATTGGAAATCGGATTAATTCCGCTTTTAAGATCAAATGGTCCATCAACAGAAAACACAGAGCAGACATTCAAACACTCGATTTGATTTGACGCGGGCTATAAATGTATGTTTTTTATCAGACTGGTCAACAACAACTGTGTCTGTGGCTGTCAAGACAAACACCAGAATGTGACGTTTCATTAGCTCATCGATGTGTGTGTATGTGTACATCTCAAGAAGGGACGTCTGCCCTTGTTAAGATTTAGTAAAGTTCAATGTTCTCAGTAAGCAGTTTTAATTACATTGTTGGTTGTACTTGTGGCACATCTGATCTTTTGGGACAAAGCTGCCAGTGTCACTTGCACCAATTGGTGTTACTCTCTCTGCTTTTTTTTTTTTTTTTTTTTTACACCACTCATCTCAGGCAAACACACTTTTGCAATCGCTTTCTAAAGTAAAGTACAGAAATGTGAGGGTTATAATGAAGCAATGTGGAAGTGCATGCAGACAAGTAACCAAGCAAGAGTAAGTGTTCTGAAGGATCATAGGCACTAGTGCATAAATAGCTGCCTATGGACAGACACTACATGAGCAATAGCTCAATCTTCAGCCCTGTGTGCTGTCTTCTCTGTCTATTGCCAGCTTGTTTATATGCTATTAGTTCACTGTTTCCACTGGTTTTATTTTTTTGGGAGAGATCGAAAGCATCCAGTGAACTGTTACTTTATTTTTCTTGTCGTCAGATGGAAATATGCTTATCTCCAGTGATGGTTTCTGCAAGACCATTACAAATCTCTGAACACAGGCCGAAAATCTGATCTTTTTTTTTCTTTGTCAGTACATCAGCAGCACTGAGAACAGTTTTTCCATGTACCATTGTCCGCTTCTATCCATTAAAGCAGATACAAATTCATACCGTGACAGACTCCTCAGAAAAACCAGAATGCCATGCAGCCAGGAGACATGTTACATTTTGTTGTTAGGCGTGCTGCTTTCACCGGAGTGCAAGAGCGCTTGCTCGCTTGCTTTTTTTTTTAAATGCTTTCGCTATCAGTCTTGCTCTCTCCATCTACTACATGCATAATCCACAGCTGAATTCGATATGTTCTCGCACGTGTCTCTGGGGATTTTCGAGTCATTCTGGGCAATGTGGGGAAATCGCTTACTGTAGCAGAAGTGGAAGAGGGAGGTTGAGGGAAAAACGCATGCAACAAAATGGTAAATGATACCACTTCCTGTGGAAATAACACCTGCGATGCTTTGACTGACACAAACTGATGTGGAACAATAAGGGTACCTGAGGGTGACGGTTTACCTGTAACCGCTTTGTTCACTGGAAATTCTTATTCGGTTTTTGTGTTAATTTAATTCAGGTTTAGGGTCAGTATGGAGATTCGGCTGGCTCCTGGGTGGATAATGATTAAACTACTTGTTTTTGCATATAAAAGACTGATTCCCATATCACGGATTAGCTCTCCACTCCCAGGTTTCCTATGTTTTCTCATTAGTTTGGCACATTGTAAAGGTCAGAGGAGATCCACCTTATGAAATGACACAATTCCTATGCAGCTTCCAGGAGTAGAAAACCGAAGGATTACAGATGTACGGTCCTTTCAAATGGGCTTCGTTATTGTCACAGACAAGCTCAAGAAACCCACCATGCATTTTTTTAATGCCTCTCTTGTAACTCTGACCTCCAGAACAGAGACTGTTTTTCTGATTTGTAAAGAACAGCAGTGTTTAGTTTTTGTTTTCAGCTGCCAGTGAATTCAGGCTGTGAAGAAATTCAGCACGGCAACATGTGCCTAGTCCCGTGAGAAAATGTGTCAGTTAGTCAAAATGCCTCTCTCATCTAAACATGATGTAGTGGGTGGCAGGAAGTGCTCGTGCTGCTTTGAGTTTTGTTGGCGGGCTCTTTTAATGTCTGCCAGCAGACATGCAGGGTGTCCAGGTGCACAGCGTGCAGACACCCCCTCCGAGAAATCAAACCTTCATTATTTATTAGGCTACAAAATGAAGCTGCGAGAGAGGGTCAGTCAGCCGTAAAGCTGGCAGGAGGGGATGTTGCTTCCTTGTTTGCCAGGGACGCAGGTTGGAGCGCCGGCCATGTGCTGCTCATAGTAGCTGCACGAGCGGAAGATGAGAGACGCAGGATTCAATTCCACCCTACTGCGTGTGACCAGCCAAATATAGACTATCAGATGGAGTTGTTAATTTCAAGATGGCACGCCATTCTTTACCCCCACCTTCACAGAATCGACCATTTCAGGTCCCAGATAATCTTTAATCGTGCCCACTCATTTTCTCGCCCTACATTCTTTCTCTTCTTTCTGCCTCTACACTATTGTATTGGCTTAGAGCGGGATTCAGCCTTTTTTTTTCTTCTATTCAAGGCATTTCTTTGCTTTCATGAGCAATTTTCCATTATCCCTTCCATAGCCTTATATGCTCAGTAAATGCCATTTGACTTCCTTTGCTCTGCATAGTGAAAAATAGAGGCTGTTTTCAATAATCCAGACAATATGACAATTCACTTGGTTTTCATTTATTCGTTATATTTTCACTGAAATTGCATTGTTCCCCGAAATCTTAACTGTCCATCCTGTCCATAATGCATACCAATAGGTACCCGCTGTGCAACTTGGAGCTTTGTGCAAAACTTTTAATGAGAATACTAAAAGTGGACTTAACCACTGCGTCTCCTGAGACTCACCAGAATATGAAACATCTTTGTGTAAGAATTTGCAGTAAATGCTGGACCAAAGAGTTATGTAAGTTTACAATATAATCTTCCAGAGCTCATGCTGTCATCTTACAAAAAAAATGTTTAATTCATATCATTTAAAATAGAGAACCCCACAAAATCCTTGGATTTACTGCAAGAAGTTTATGTTGGGCTAAAATTAATGATTAAAGCATTTACCCAGCAGGCTGACTGATTAGTCCTTCTTGTCCCATTTCTTCATGTTTGTGCTGTGTTTGTCTCACTGGTTGGAATCCCTGTAATTACAGGAATGAAAAGCATTGTTGCTTTAAGATACCACCTCATGTCTGTTTCATGCTATTAGCCATGACTTTACATTTCTAAAAATTTCCCTATGGGGATTAATAAAGCTAATCTTAATCTCACGCTTATTACTTAATCTTAAATAATTCTTTGTCTTTCTCATTCTCATTCACATTAACAGTAATAATATTGGTAATATAATGTAATATAGCCCATCGTTACAGCTAAAGGCAGATTTTAGGAAAACTTGACACAGGATCTGTTTTTTTTTTAGTTATCACATTTCTATTTGCTTCATATGATTCTTATTCATTATACATATTTATATATATTTGCACTGTAGGGAAAGGGAACACACAAATGACATGCATCACAGGGCCGGGAGTCAAACTGGGGAGCGCTGACGGCGTTTTGTGGCAAGCATCCAAAACAATCATCACCCTGCATCTCTGTTATTTTTTTTTTTTTCTCCCAAGATATTTTTGGGTGTTTTTGCCTTTAATTGATGGTTGTCAGTGGAGAGAAACCGGAAGCATTGTGGGTAGTGAGAGGGGGGGGGGTGACAAGCAGCAAGGGGCTACAGAGTGAAATTGAATTCACTGCAATGAGGACTTCAGCCTCAGTATTATTGGACACCTGCTCTACCAGGCGACCTACCTGAATGTCCAGCATAACGATAATTATAATTATTATAAATAAATGTCACATAAACTCATATTTGGTCATTTTTTAAAAATACATTGCATTATTTATCGAGACACACACGTCCATCATTTGTGTAATAATTAAAAAAGGAAATAGAAAAATTGCAAAACAGGAATAAAAAGTGTGTTTTATGATGGAGGACACTCCATCCATCAGTGCAGCAATATAAATATTATCATCTGCACAATAGGCAATGTTGTTAAAAATAATAATAAATGTGAATAATCATAATTAAAATTAAGATAAACACGATAACCTGATACACAGGAAGGAGACTGATATCACACTGCAAAGCACAAAAGACAGCAGCTTCAGGAGATGTGTGTGTTTTTTCCATGTGAGTCCATGTTCAGCCATGACGGACACAACTTCATTATCAGGTCAACATTACTGTGTCAGCATGGCTGTTCAGAGGTCCAGTGTCAAGGTGAAGTACAGTACAAAGGCGTGTATGACTCCATACTGCCATTTTTCAAAGATGACCAGACTGGAGGCAGAGACCTGCCGCAGCCTGTGCTCCTGCTGCACACATGCAGCACAAAGCTCACGTTTACAGCCATGTGAATCCCATTAAGCCACAAACGCACCATCATCTTTTCGTTTGTCTTGCCAAAAGCAAATCGCCATCCCACACTTGAGAGGTGGTTTTGAAGGACATGAATTCATGTCCTTCAAAAATAAATGTATTATTACACTGTATCACAAACATGGCCTGAGAACAAACCACGTTTTATTTTGAAGGTTCTCTTTCTAACGTTTGTGCATATGAAGTATTTGGGCTGCTATCAAATCAGCTTCAGATGGCAGGAGACGGAGAAACAGCACGACACTTGATTCTCCTATTATACACGTATCATCAGCTTGTGGTAAAAGGCTGCTGTTTGTGTATGGGAACCTCTGTGCTAATGGTACTCTGTGGTGAAACTCTACTGATAAGATAACAGTTCATCTAAACAAGTGCAAATGGAACAGCTGATGCAAATGCTATCAGCACACAATACATACGCTGTATTACAAGGTCAGACTTTCTTCACCCTTTAATATTTTACACACAAATCTGTGCTGGTCTATCTACTGCTTATCTTTTTTTTAGCTCCTCACCTGGTATATTTGAGGAAAATATGTCAATGAATGTCTGTGCGAATGGACAGCAGCCTCCACGGGGAGCATGGATGGGTTCTTGATGATAGTTTTTGGTTTTAGCATTGCTGTGCTTACACTCCTGCTGCAGTCCTGCTGAACTGTAGTACGAACGGTCTGCCCCGAACACTTTGTTCTCATGTACTGTCTCTGTCGTCACGTCCTCTCTCATGACGTTCACTTTTTCCTCCGTCTCCCACACTCCCCTCTGTCCTTACCTCCATCCTCCCTCACAACTTCTGACTTCATTTCTCACTCTCACCTCCCTCACACACTCATCCTCTTTCTCTATCTCATTCCGTCTCTTCCTCTCTCAGTCTCCCTTTTCAGTCGTCAGTGTGGGAGTAAAAAGGATTAGTCGTACCAAGAGAGGGAGCAAAGCACTAAATGACGGTATTGAATTCTGGCAAAATAAATTTGAGCTTCTCACGCCAAGTGAGAAGTTAAGTCGCAGGCAGTGCTGTTTCTAGCACATCTAACATGATAACGATGCATAATGAACTCATTTCAGAGTGACAGTTACATTATCCAAAAGGCTGCTGCCATTTAGACATAGAATATACACGCTACTAAAAAAGAGGGGATGAGACAACAGTGAGTCATTTTTTCAGACTTTAGGTATGTGTTGCTGCTTCACCTGATCAGCTGCTGTAATGGTGAGAAGGGTGTGGGGGTATGTGTTCTGTCTGGAAGCCCTCTTTAGTTCAGTTGGCTGTAGTCTTCGGCATTTCGTGTGTGATGAAGCAACACATACGATTATGAAGAGAAAGATGTGGACACTGAAAATGGCTGCCAGGCTGCTTTATAGTACATGTGTGCGAGGGCGGTCCTCAGTCCTTGGCCACACAGTCCTTCCACCAGTCTTGCTGCTATCTCCTAGCTGTCCATGTTCAGTCCTGTGCCACCAGCATTTCTAGCCGATATTTTTAGTTCATGTGTTTTAGATGGAGACAAAAATTTAAAGCAAAATGAGTTATCACCCAAAACTTGGCCTCAATCTGTCCTCTGAGGCCACAGAGACAATGAGTCTGGCCTACACAACCCACAATCTGACACCTGTGCAAACAGTTCGAGAGTTGTTGCTTTTAATTGTGTATTTAATGTAAACAAATCGATATGATGCATTTTATTATTATTTATTCATTAAAATTCTCATGTATGGATCTTCCCACAGAGCATTATGCTTGTGAAAAACTCATTTATAAAAATAGTCCCTCTGAGAAGTCAGGAATCCCAACAGCAGAACACAGGGATAAGAGACCAAACCGAAATAAATCTTAGATAAACACGGCACAGACAGCACCTTTTATTGAGCGGACCTCAAGACCCTTAAGTTAGAATTTGCCAGTGGAGGCCAGCTCTGCCAGTAATATGAGACTGCTGGGGTGAATGGCAGTAAACAGCTTGAACTCAGAGCCAGCACTCTCTCGGTGTGAGCTTGTGTTGCCAGGTATGACAGCTGTGTAATGAAATTCCTCTCCTCTTTACACTTAGCAAAGTGTCACTGTGCAGGTTCTGATAGCATCAGCTGTGCAGAAACACTGTCCTGTGACAGGTAGAGCTATGGACACTGTGGACAGCAGCTGTAGAGTCACTGTATGCCCATAAGACTGTAGCTCACACGCCAGCCTTATGTTGCAGGTATTGTAGATGTGATTTGTGTTTGTACAAGTTGAAATACTAACCAGGCTTCAGTGGATCATTGATAACAGTTAGTATTGTGTGTGTTTTGTAGCTCATCACTTTTAATGTATAATATACTTTAACATCATTGTTTAGGATTAGTTTGAAATCTGAGTGTGTCTAATACTTTGCTGAAAGTTTCAGATTTGTGGAGGACTTGTGTTGTGTGCCTCAGCAGAAACTGGTAGACCTCATTGTGAATCACCAGTGACAAACTGCTTAATAGCAGATGGTGGACCTACTGAAGGAGCACACTCAAAACAGACGCACAATCCTTCAAGACGATGCAAACATAAAGGAGGCAGTGACAGAACCTAAGGGTCATCTGCACCCAGTGCCTGTGCTTTTTATTATTCTTATGGAGTTATTAGAAACCATGAAGACAGGTTAAGCCTGTTAGTCTGCAGTGTGTCTGTCGTGGCTTGATGTGAACTGATGAAATGCTCAGATTACTGGCTTACTAGTTCAGATTTCACTTCATCATGAAGTGCTCTTTGCTCAAAATTGAGTGAAGTGAGACATTTTTATCCAAAAAATATATATATTTTTTAAAAGGGTCTTCATTAGGCCAGGGCCCAGGGAAATTCAAAACAGAACTGTTCCCTTGATGCTTCAACTCTCCCATCTGTAGTGCGCTCATGGCAACATCAGAAACGACTCTCAATATGATGCATGTCAAATTCACCCTTAATGAGTTTTGGCCTTATGTCAGTCCCTGAATTAAAGTCATACAGTATGTTCCTCCTAAAAGCACCTTTTACAAACATTTAAGGGGAAACATCCTGGAGGAGGGAACAGATGGGTTAGAAAGCCCAGGTTACAGAGATACATAGCTCTGACAGCCTAGATCCACCTTTAATGAGGACATGGACATTTTAAATGATATTATTATAGTGTTTTGCTTACACTGGCTTAGAGATCTATATATGACATCATATATATCACAAATATATGTGAGTAATCTACATTCTTATTCCCTGCCTCTTGCCAATAACCACTATGAGTCTCAAACACCCACCATGTCCGCCACATGACCATCTTCTTGTCACGACTGTTTTAATTTTTCTTAGCCATCTGAGTGCCTTGGAATGTTCCCAGTCCACATAAAGTAAAATGTGCTTGCATGTATGGCTCTCCTTCTGTTGGACTGACTCACTTTAACAATGCCTCTCTCTCTGTGTGTGACTGCAGAGGATGCTACAGAAACTAGCTGGTGGCACAGCCTCTCACTAATCCAGGAACAATTAAGATGAATCTGCGAACAGCTTGCAAGGAGGTTGTTGAAGGCTCTGGTGGTGTAATGTGTGGCGTGCGTGGGTATGAAAGAGGGTGTTTGGTGGGTGATGGGTCGTGGGGAGTGCAACGGGGGTGCCTGTGGGTTGGACAGGTTCCCTCCTGAGCTTCCCTACTGCCAGAAAAATGCTACTGTGCATATGAAAAACAAAGCCAACTGAGCTTTTTCATTCTTACTTTAGGCTGGAGAAACTGCAATTAGCTGTTTTCTTTATCACCTCTCTTTCCTCGACTGCTCTGTGTGCAGTGGATCCTTAAGTGATGAATCATGCGTTGTGCAACGCCGCTGCACTCAGCAGATGTGTTTTCACTTTAAACATGTAAGCGTCTACTTTATACAGTAGTAATGTTTCTTTTATTATGACATCACAAAGACATGGCTGCTTTTCAGACGGTGTATCAGGTGCACGCTCCTCAGTGTGACTACAATTAGCTCTTGCTCATTAAAACGGTGTGTGTGACATGTCTCTTAATGACATGCCTTGCTTTCTCACGTTACTTTCACGCTGTCACAAGTCTCAGATTAGACCTCATTTTTGATTGAAAAGCTGGTATACAGCTTCAGCATCTGAGCAGGAAGGAAAACAACACAGACAACATGTCTGCCTGGCTGCCTGGATGTATTCATTTTATTATGGCACTGCAGCCACTCATACGCTGACTTTTGTGGCTATATATCCGTCCCATCATCAGATGACATTGGTGCCATATGCCCACATGTTCCCTTCTGTCCGTGTAGATAAGTGTGTTGTAACTAGGGGATAGAATTATCAACCAAATTTGGTGAATGTGGGTATGTGTTACACTTCCCCACCCAGACTAACACTGTCTGACATGTGCATGCAAACACCAGCGTGCTACATATGTAAACACTAACAAATGCTCCTGCGGTTTCCATGGTGAAGACAGGCTGTGCTTCCTCCACCTCTCTGATCCAATTAACATTCAGTTTATCCATTACTTTAAGATACCTTGATTGGTTATAACCTACTTGTTCAAATACTAAAACACCTGAAGTAATGCCCATAATTCTGAATATCATGAAGAGCAGTTTAGATCTCTGACTGCAGCATTTAGCTCAGAGCGCTGTGTTTCAGCAGAGGCACCCAGCTAGGCGAGGAGGTCTCTGATGGATAATTTAGAATCCAATTTGCGTAGATACTACCAGAGTTTGCTAACAAAATCTCTATTTCTTTTGTAATTTGGGTAATGGTTCTCTCAGGTTGAACCATCACAGTGGGATTCATTTGGTGGATTTGGCACTATGCTGTCTCTGTCGGACCACCCAGAAACACAAGGTTATGATTTGGACTAAAACTATTCAAACCGTAAACACACTGCAAATGTTTTTTTACCCGCTGAGAAATTAGGCTCACTAACACAGTAAACCATCTGCCTCTCCTAATAGAACTCTGCAGTCTTTGGATGCTGCTTCAGTGTGCAGTATTGTCTTTAAATCAGCTGCAGACTTGACAGTAAAAGCCCAGACAGTGTGTGAACAGAATGAAAGCTCAGACAGCAAAGGCAGCAGTCTGACAGAGGAAAACCTCTGCAGAGCAGCTGCACTGCTCCTACCTGTCACCAGGGGGCCACATTGTGCTTCAATACATCCTGTTTTGTTTTTTTTTCCTTTTCTTTCCATAAGTCAGATAAACACACCATGAAAACAGAGCTCACCTCCCATCGACTGCTCTGTAAATGTATAGCTTTGTAAGTGGCATTGAGAGTGTGCGATGGGAAGTGTGTGGGGCGGAAAAGATTTGGGATGTATACGTTTCAAAGAGGAGTCTCAGATTTAGCTGGAGTCTTTTGCAGATGGAGAGACACACGCCTCTGCTGCCTCAAAACACTCATTCTCTAACATGGCATCTCTGGTAATGGGAGATTAGCGTAGAGAAAGGCAGACGGCAAGAGAGAGGAGGAGAATGACAGGAGGAGAGAGTGGAAGACAGATGGAAACATTCAGCAGGGGTTTACCTCGAAAGAGGGAAGTGAAAGAGATCAAGAGACAGGAAGGGGAGCCTTTTTGATTTAAGTGACTCATTGATGACCTTCTATTGAAGCCTCATTATAGCAGGTGCCACATGACATGGCCAAAAGTATGTGGACTGTGGACACATTGTTTCACATAGTTTTGTGTGACTTCTGTAGAGGCATCCACTGGTCTATTGTTTTTGTTTGTTTGTTTCACTTGTGTTAGTTTGCTGTTGTGATCTGTTCAGTTTTCAACATGGAAGGGACAATAGGTTGCTTCTACTCTGGTGTGGGTGGTTGTCACTAGCTTGCACTAAAACCCTGACCTCAACCCCATCCAGAATCTTTGGGATGAATCTGGAGGTTGGGCCTAATAGTTAGACATCAAAGCCACTTCCTTATGAAGCACCCAGACCCCTGAGATCTTCAGGGACAGGCCTGCTGTGTGTACCCAGGGTCAGGACCAAACAAAGTGAAGCAGGATTCAGTTATACTGCCCCTCACTTGAGGTCTGCTCAAACAGTTTATTACAGGCCTAAAAACACTCTTGTTTACTGCAGCGTTCACGTTTTTATTTATCAATCTTAGCTATTTGCCTGCTGTCTGAACTGCTAAACTTTTCCCATTTAATCTTTACATACATAGTGACTGAGGTGGATGGGTGCAGTGCACCAGAGAAGTGCACAGTGAAACTGATTCCACTTAGCTGGGTGCTCCCTGTGCCAGTCACATGCCAGCATTAATGCCAGCTCCTGCTCTCCTCCTGCTAACACCCTTCTCCCTTCCTCCACCTCCTCCTTCACCTCCTCCTTGTCCTGATGCTGCAGGGATGCAAAGGCTTTGGCAACTCTTGCTTGTGACAGACGGAAGAGGAAGGGGATGGGGGGGAGAAAGGTGAGAAAGAGAGGGGGGGAGTACAAGGGGGAGATATTACATAAAGAAATGGGGAGTGAAGTGGGAGTTAGCTGAGGTAAAGAGATAGAGGGGGAGGAGAGGAAGAGACAGAAGGAAAACATTCTTTGCTTTTCCCTCTGTGGTAATGAGACATAGCAAAAGGCAGACAGAATGACAGACAGTGAGAGAGCGAGAGAGCAAAAGAGGACAGCGGCTGGGAGAGAAACATGGATGACAAAGGCTGGAAGAAGAGTGAGAGAGGGGGAAACAGAGAGACAGTGACGGAAAGAAAGATCTACAGGAGCGAGACAGCTGTTGTTCAGACCACAGGAAAAAAAACAGAAGGCACAGACACTGAAAAGCAGGTCGGCTGCACAGCTCCAGCAGAACCTCTGTTTATACAAATAAAGCCTGGAGGGCTGCTTGAGCGTCTGTGTGTGTGTGTGTGTGTTTTGGTGCGTACACACTTATTTGCGCTCGTGGATGCACATGTGCTGTGCTTTTGCTTGTGTCTGCATGTGTGTGTGTGCAGCATTAATATAATTGTCAAACGCAGGCAGCTCAGGGTGGGTGGGATGTGTGAGGGGGAGCAGATGTGTATCTGAAAGCTGACCCGTGTTGCAATCATGCAGACGACTGTACTCAAGTGCGCCTTCCGAGGCCTAAGGCTAGAAAATATGGAGCTCAGCACAACAGCGTTAGGTTGTGAATGGATATTTGTGCACGAAGCACAAGGAGAAGAGAGCATTTGTGGGATTCGGGGGGAATAATGCTGCTCTTTTCTGGGCGCAACAGGGCCGTGTTTAAGCATCACTTCCTCTTGTTTATGCCATCGGCGACGTGTTGTCCACGGAAGAGAACCCCGGCCAACTTTGCTGATGCAAGGTCAAACACACAGGCATGAGCCCCAGGTTGCTTTGAAACAGATGTTACCCCATACACACACACATACACAAAAATCTGTTTCCTATGACAGCACCGCGTAAGCTGAGATCTGATCAAATTCATATGACAGACTACACAGTTTTCTTTCTCTCGACCAAAGTGCATGCCTCTGGGTATAAAGCTATCTGCTGCATCTTAAAACCTGACAGACCCTGGTCCCACACACGCCCTCCTCTCATTCATCAGAGCAGGTTAGAGGCAAACAGAGAAGCACTTGTTTGGTCAGATCGTTCCATGGCCATCTTAAACAGGGCAACAGGCTGGCTCTGTGCTGGTGCTGCATGGGAAAAAGTTGTCATTTGTATTCCGGCGTCAGTCTAGATGGATGGAAATCAAACAAAAGAGAGATGCGCACGTACAAGGGGTCTGTGGTGAGGACGAATATATAAAAGTGAGATTTTCTTTCAAGGCTGCTCAGCAGCAATAAAATCAGAACAAAGACACAAGGACACATGTAGTAGTTTTCCTAATTAACCATGATTATCTGCAGCTCACGAGACAGGAGCAGGGCTGCTGTACAGACCTGTTAGAGCTCCTGCTCGGTTCCTCTCTGCCCTGGTGAGCCACTTCACAGAGCTAAACCTTGAAATACCGTCAAACAAATATGATGTTTGTATATCTTGTTCAACACATTGTCCATTTAATAAGCACGTATTCTGCTGAAATGTCCTTCTGTGAGACGTTACCTTCTACCCGCACGCTCATTACCGGAGCAACAAGAACAAGTTATAGACTCAGAATCAGAATCGTGTTTATTGCCTGTAAGTGAAGAGGATTCACATTTCTAGGAATTGGCCTTAGCGGTTGGTGCACACATAAAACGTATAATAATTAACATGAAATGAGGTAAAGTAATAAAAAAGTAGTGATAAAATAAGGTAAAGTAAATAAGGTAAATAATATAATCTAAGAGTAAAGCTATACATTGACATGATATTACAGACAATGAACAGAACAGAACATGAGTGGTGGTTGTAATTGCAAACATAGACCCTGATATGAAAGAGTGTAACAGGTACCACATGGGTCGGTGAGGTGGTACTGGTGTGCAAGTAGTGCAAGATGGAAGTAAACAGTGCAGAGAGTCATCACTGTGCAGTGACTATGCTAAAGTGTCCTTGTGAAGTGACAGTGCAGAGCAGTGTATTAATTACAGTTCAACAGTCCAACAGCAGAGGGGAAGAAGCTGTTCTTGTGGTGTGAGGTTCTGGTCCGAATGGACCGTAACCTCCTGCCTGAAGGGAGTTATAAAAGTACAAATGCAAAATACACACAAAGATTTTCAAATGAATTCTGCTTAAATCTGAAGAATATTACTAAACTTAACTTATCAACACAATTTATGTTGCCTACCAGCAGGCAGTCAGGCCTTTCTAAACAGGAGCAGGAAAATGAATTGTTTTTATAATCTCTTCTGTAACTTCTATGGAAAAATATTGTGAACTTTTGAAAACTTTTCTTCCCATCAGGCATTTAAACACATGCCCGATTTTAATAAGATAAACACAATTTGGAGTCGATATGCCGTCTCGCCGTGAGTTTACATTTTAACTTGGAAAATGCAAAATAATTTGAAATTCTAGGTCATCTTCTATATGTACTTAAAACCATCATTTCATCAGTCATAAAAAATCAATACCGCATGATCAATAAGATGAAGCGAATAAGGGGTGGGTGAGACGTGGGCTTTGAGAGATGAAAATTAAATGAGGTTCTGCTTCGACCCCATGATAAAAATTGATGGATAAAATCCCACCGAAAGATTCGCAATCGCACCAAATTCATCCCAGCTCCATCAGCCCTAATACCGACTGCCATCTGTTGATTATGATTATGAATGAAGTCACTGCAGAGGAAAAAAAGAAAACGTTGGTTCATACTCACTTCACAAAGCATCTAGTTTGTTTGCTGTTCAACAAAATGTTAGAATAGTTAAAGTGTGTTATGTAAGTGACATTGAAGGCAGTCTGAGCGCTAGTGCCAGACGCTGTTAGCATCTGCTCTAAGGAGCGGTCCTCTTGGGGCTTGCGTGCGCTGCAGTGCTTCCTGTGGATGTTTAGGACAACAAAAAGCATGTGATGCTCCTGAGTCAGCAAGGACCAGGATCAGCGTGGAACGTTTTCAGCACCTTGTCGATTGCATGCTTCAAAGAACTGAGACGGTTCAGACTCATCCAGGTGGATGACATTTTATTTTCTCTGTTTTCCAATACATGGTGGGGCACCGAGCTGGGGAACCAAGCTTAGAGGGAGGTTTTAGAGATGGCAGATTCATTTTAAAACTTGAGTGCTATTGTAATGTTCTAATTTTGAATTGGTGTTTGGGAATTAAAGAGACTTAGACAATAGTTTTCAAAATATTTTTTCCCCATTGATTGCCAATTTTAGGTTTGATGTGACTATTGAAGTCAAATCTTCTAAAAGCCATACATATAAATCTTAGTTGTAATTCTAATTTAAATGTGTACGTCTGTGTTTCTACATTAATCACAGTTTGCGACAGATTTCTGTGCTGTTTCCTACAGGCAATCTTTGCTCTTACAAAACCAAACACATTGGTACTGTGTGCTGTCACTGAGCACTGTTTTGTCCACTGTAATTAACAGCTATACACAGTCCCTTTCAGACAGCTTTCAAGGAGATTGTTCCAACAGGTGAAAGGTTCTAACCACAGATGTTGCTCCTGTTAAATGCCTTTCCTGTCAGATGACAGGTTAAAACCTCATCATGGTATCATGGTAGCATATTCTCTGTGTAGTATAATGTCGCGCTCTCTGAAGAACTCTTCGGTATTCACTTCACTGTATTCTACCTCATATGTATTGTAATGAAAGGCATTTGTAAAGACTCTTGAATCATTGTCCTTAGTCAGAAAAGGAGCACGAGGAAATGTGCAAAATCGATATCTGGCGTCAGAATGAACTCTGTGAGTGTTCAATGAGAGTTCTCTGAGGAGTCTTCAGGTTTATAACGTAGTCAGACAGTGAATTTAGACACTAGGAAGTAGGAAGTACTTGATATTGAATCTGTTGAAGTTTGGCAAGAATTCTCATGTTTGCAGGATGTCCGTCACATCCTCATGGATTTCTTTAACTTTGGTTCCAGGGTGAATTTGAATCTAAAGGTGAAACTCTGATGTTACCTGCTCATCTTTTCTTAATATGTATCTTTTCTTGAGCCCTCCTGAACTGTCGTGAATGGATAACTCAGGCGAGGGATTTAATTTTCAAATTCGGCTTCAGTGTTGACTTACAAGATGATCAGATAAGATTTGGAGGATGAAAGCAGATAATATTGTAGCTTCCAGTATCAGTTTTGCTCAGGTCTGTATTTGGATTTTGAGATTGGGGTGTTGACGTTTCATCTGACAATTCATGGTATATTTTTGCTCACATAGGAACGATTGTTGTCTAGAATGTACTATAAATGTCTCTCTGAGTGTAGCAGCCATCATTAATACCCCCGAGTCGTCCCTATAAAGTGTCTGCTGCGTTTTAAAATGTGTCCCTTGTGTTGGGTGTTTGTGTTAAATTAACACTGTAGAGAATGGTAGGACTGACGGTAAAAACATTTACAGGCATGCCACGTGAAAATATGTGACAACATATACATGATGTTGTCAGACAAAACAGCACAAATACACAATAAAGTAACATTTTCACTCCCTCAGGTGTACATAAGAAAAAGTCCATAACTTTCCATTTTCTAACAAGTTCACACCTTCATGTCTTTGCCATCTGTTAGATTTGCTGCATCGTCAGAACCAGGCATGAGTACAGTGTGAAACTATATTATTGGATTTTTTTTTAAACTAAAACCCCACACGAGTTTAAGAGGAGACAATGTGATTCATAAAGGGAATGACATTGTCTCCTCTTAAACTCGTGTGGGGTTTTAGTGTTTGCCTGTTATGAGATACAGAAATGCACCAGATAAACTCCCAGAATCCCCCTTTTTTTTCAGTCTGGCTGATGTTGGCGACAAGAATTGAACGGCCATGCCTGTCTCTTTAGTTCTTGCTACCAATAACCTGAGCCTGGGTTAGCAAGGGACACAAAACCAAGCAAAATGCACTGTAGCCTCATTATGTCACTTCTCTTCTCAGTGTAATGTATTCATGCTACACAATGCCCCCCCCTTCTATCTGATATTGTGCACAACACCTACAGTGCTTGTCTCACGCGTAGCTTCTTTGTGGCTTCAAATAAAGAAGCACGAGTTAAACAGGGCCATGTCTGAATCACAGGGACGATGGTGCTGTCACCTTAACTTGTTGTGTCTTTTTTTTCGTGCACAGCGTGGCTCCGTCATGATACTTTCTGCTTAGCAATGCCAGAAATAAGAACAGGAGCAGCTACATGGACTTAATCTCTTTCTGCTGCTTTCTGAAAGCCAGCAGCAGTTTGACTCTGCAGTGGGTTTGCAGGATGTGTTTTCATTCTGTGCCCAGATTTCTTTGTGTGGCATGTAATTCAAAATGCTGACTCCATATATGCTTTTTTTGTGTTTTCTGGTGTGAAATTCTGTTTTGAAAGGGTCGGGCTTTGATGCCGCTAATGCTAAGATTTCAGTTATGTATTCTCTGGACTTTCCCAGCTATTGTGTCATCGCCTGTGCTCATGTAGACTTTTGCTTGATTAACACTGCAGGGATGGTAAGTGCTTGTTGGAACGTAGATAAACAGTGTTTTATTTCAAAAACTGCCAAACCTTTATGTGATTTTAAAAAGTTGACTCATAAAGCATCTAATTATTACGGTACCTATGTGCAAAAACACCTATTAGTTCTTTATATAGGATGAAAACACTGAAAATAGACTATGAAGGGCCTTCTCTTGGTTGCTGACATGTGCTTTTATTATGTCCAAAGTTCTTCTATGTGACTGACATGACATTATCCTGTTTGCTCACCTCCTGCTGGAATTTACTTACGTCTTTTCCTTTCTTGAGCATGCTTTGCATAAGGAAATGACCAAGGTGACCACAGATATTGTCATTTGTCATCAATAAAAAAATACATATATATTTATTTCTCATATCAGCAAAGATTTAGGTGTCAAAATATGTGAGGTTGTCCCGGAGGTGTGTCTGTGTGTGAAGAGGAGGTGGTGATGAAGGTCGATATTACCGATGTGCCCTTCTGTGCCTGAATGGCTCTCCTGTGCCATTGGGAGCTCAAGTCATTTTCCCATATACCCATATTTAAATCAACCCTGTGGGCATGGCAACGGTCCTGGTGACTGGAAATGTAAAACGTTCATTGAAGGTGTAGTTGGGTTGTATATGACATTTTACTGGGCTGTTGGGTAAAATACAATAATAAAAATGCAAAGCTTATGAATATGATATGTTATTTGTAATAAAGGTTGAGAGTCATATGCATGGGAGGAATGGAAGGGACCAGGGACAGAAGACAAAACTAATTACTAGCATCAAAACATTTAGCATTCATTGGAGCAGTGCTGTTTGTATGCTTCTGTTTCTGAACAGCGTGAAGATATTAATTATGTTAATAGAAAATAGGATGCTATGCTGCTGCAGTGGTTTGTCATGTCCTCTCACAGGAACCCGCAGGCCAGCTGGGGCCTTTCTGCGCTGAGTTTGTCTGTCCTTCCAGCTGGACCCGCGTGGGTTGTCGCCCATTGCTCTTCCTTGCTCCTGCAGTCCAAAGGTTAGGCTGACTGGCGACTCCAAAACTGCCCGTAGGTGTAGTAAGTGTGTGGATCAGCGCTTGTCTGTATGTGTGTGTGTGTGGTGGCCTGTCCAGGGCGTACACTGCCCTTCACCCAGGGTTAGTTTGGGTGAGCTCCAGTCACCCTCACACTTTCTGTCATCATGCTGGTGGCCTATACCTGTCAAGTTTCACCTTTTACTCACTAGACTCTATCTTGATGAATTAATATATTGTGTCGTGCACACTTTGTGCAGGTATGCACAAAATAATAGATTACATTGCATGACTATTTCACACAATAGAATTTGACTGTTGGTATATTCATAACCAGAACAGGAGTTCCGTTTACCATCTTTCTGCTGGGCCAACCTGTGCACGCCTGTTACTACTTTTTTTCTGTTTTGATAGTAATATTGCCTAATGTGTCAGCTGATTTCTCCAGAGAATCTTGGCATCTGACGATAACCTCCCTGTCACCGAGGGTGTGTAAGTGCGGCCCGTTTTCACTCCTGATTGACAAGGGAGATGACGAGCAGCTCGGTGCTCTCATGCCGGGTTTTTTTATTTCGAAGCGGAGAGAGCGGCAATTTGTTTATGCTGATCTGTTACACAGCGACAAGTGAGGGCATCATTAAAACACTTCATGCTTAACAGACGCCGTTCAGATTAGCTGGAGGGTATTTATGTATGGATGTATATGTTGTTGTTGTTGGTGGTGGTGGTATTGTTGCTGTAGGGAGATGAAGCGACCGGATTTGTTTTTAAAAAAGGAATTTTATGGTCAGGAAAACACACATCCATCGGAGCGAGGGCATGGAGACTGACACACTCACTGCGCGCCTGAAATGTAAATTGAATACTAACAGCCAGTGCAACCACTTAATGGTCACTCTAGAAACGCTGAACGGTAGAATGCTGAAGAGCAGAGCAATGAAGGTTAACAGAGGCAAACTCACAGTGAAAGCTGAGACATGTATAGGATAAATGAGTTTATACACATTACATTACACAGCATGTGAGGTTCTTCTTATCAATACAGTAGCAAAACCATATATGAATAAGTAATCATGCTTGAACTATTTTCTGCAGAAATCCCTTTTGGGGTACAGAACAGACAGCTTCCTCAGAGCTACATACAGTTGTAAGACTGTCTGAGTGCTTGCTCAGCAAAAAAAAAGTATATATTGTTATGGCCCCTAGAGTGTTATTAGTTCACCACTCTTTATTTTTCTGCTTCTAATGTGTTTTATTTCATTTAAAACCAAATATTTCATTGCAAAAAAGGACAAAATTAATACCAAGGTTGGAGAAATTCCATCCACAGTGATGCCATTTATGTGGCAGATATCAGCAGATATATGGTGCAGTTAGCTTGTAACTAACACTGAGAAATTTAAACACTTCTATGTACAGTAAAAAAATATTTATTGAGATAATTGTGTTTTTAGACATAGCAGGAGGAGCAGCAAGTAAACAATTCACATTTTACTGAACTAAACAACCCTTACAGTCCTGAATGTTGACGGAGAATCCACACATTTATAAAATATTTGCCATTAACAGGTTATCTAGCAAATATGTTACCTGATAGCCGGTGCAGAGCAAAACGTTTCCAAATGTCCTGCAGGTCCATAAATCACTGTTCATCTTAACAAGTGGAGAATATGTAATATATTTTGGAGAGAATATTATGTGACCCTTGCTTCTTCAAACCACAGGTCTGCAGGGTTATTGATGAGGACACATAATAATCCAACATTTGTGTTCACTACTTGCCTACATGTAACAAGCTACCTTGGGTTAAAAACACTATTGTGTCCTCTTTGCCAGGCCAGGCACTAAATTTGAACTTTGATGTTCAGGGCTGTTGGAGGCATTAAAATGAATGGATCAGAGCACATTACTGCCATTGTTGCATTGTGTCTGAAAGCTCCCTTACAGCCAGGTTCAGAGTGAATATGTTCACCTCTCTCTGCTCTGTGCTCTCTGCTCTGTGCTCTCTGCGTGGCCTCTCGTATGAACATGAGTTTGCAATCAAGGTGATGACAACAAACTCAAGTGAAGCCAAATTTGCCAGTGAAATAAATAGTAGGCGTACTATTATTATTTGACAGCAAAATTGGCTCGTCGGGCACCAAGCTTCTCTGCAGAAATCGACACAGTTATGGAATATTACAGCAGTGATGTTATAGTGTATTATAATAATTTAACCCCCTGTTGAATGAGCAGACCAAAAACTTGCAGATACATCCTTCATCGTGTCTGCACCTTGTTTTGGCTGTTTTTTAGATACTGCATGAAGTAAATCCCTCCTTTCCAAAGGACCATACACCATATTAAGATTAAGAAACCTTTATTAGTCCCACAATGGGGAAATATGCCTGTACCCATTAACCACTGCACTTTGTAGTTATTGCATTTTAGGCTGAAGGTAGACCATCATCCCTCCCATCATCCCTCTTCTCCTGCCTGGTATTATTTAGGCTATATGTTGAAAAAGGGTATTATAGTAAATGTATTCTAGATGTCTAAAGATTGATTTTATGTTGCAAAATAAATGTAATGTAATGTAAAAGTATTTGAGTAAGAGTCATATTGGATGATTAAATAAAATTCTAACAAACACCATAGCCTATAGTGATATTATTAGGAAAATCTCAGTTTACATCTCTTCTTAGCACTTTTCTTTCTTCGGGACATGAAGCAGTTTGCATGAAAATGTACTTTTGAAGGTGAGGAAGAGTCCAGGAGTTTGACGTGTGACAGAGATGTCTGACACGACAAAAAAAACACTGTTCAAAACACCACCTGCCGAGCTCCAGGTTGTTTTTACCTTTTTTACACGTCAGCAGCGGCGCTGAGTGTGTGTTTGTGTCGGCTTTTACTTCATGACTTTTGCAACACCCATTGCAGCAAAGTCCATTTATTTTTGGCCAGAAGCACTTTGAGCTGCATTTACAACTTGCAAGCTCTCACACAGCGTTAGAGGGCTGTAATAGACTTGGATGTGTTTCCTGTTTTCCTTCACTTCATGCCAGCCTCAGGTCGTTTTACTTGTCTTCTCCAGGTTTGAAGGCTAGCACATAGATTCTAATGCCACTTGTGAACTGGAAATATTCGGCTGTAACTACATTAAGATCATGTTTGCTCATTAGTGCGTGCTGTGTTCCTGCTTTTGCATGGGCTGGCTTGGTGTTTGCCCTGTGTGCACTTAAGGTTCTCTCTATAGACTGCTTCACTGATTGGCATTGACCCTACCTGACCTTAATTTGTTTTGATGGGTCAGCTGCAGCAGGTCCTCACATGCATGAAGCTGAGTGCTAGCTATAACGTTATATGCCCGGGACAACATGAAAAATGACTCATCCATCTTATCCACAGTTTAACCTAAGCATGACTTGCTCTTAACGTTTTTTTAGCCCCGGATGCACAGCAGTACTCATTTGTCAGCCGTGCCCCAGTGAGAGTTCAGACAGCAGTAATTAAGAGTGGTTGTTTTTTGTCTACCCGGCGTTGACCGACATATTATCAGCAATCTGTAACCAGTGCAAAGAGGGTCACTACTCCGGAGGTTGAGTCAACAATTTTTAGCCTAAGGCAGCTGTAAATTACACATTAAGGTGCTGCATGTATCAATCTACATTTCATTTCAGCCTGATTATGTTCTGTTGTGTGTAAATATAGTTGCCTTAAATTAGAGTCTCTCTGACACAGACGCTTTCTTATCCAATTTATCATAGTTTTCCGGTAATGTTGTTTCCCAATTTGCACCTCTTTTGGAAGCAGTCACTCATAATCAAGTCAAAACCCAGGGCACGAGTAATTTGTTAATATGCATTGTGATGCCAGTATGTTTTTTTCTCCTGAGTGGGCACAGACAAAAATATACTTTTGTTAAATGATTGTTTTCAGGGAAGGGAAATATTGAATTGCAAAAGAGTGAGTCAGAGCCTGAGTCATGCCTTGGAAAATGCACTGAGCTGTGATTATGACTTTGATAGCGTGATAATGAATGAGCTGAGAAAGGCGTGTGGCAGTGTATAGATCACATTCAGGGTCACACTGATGAGGAAATGAAAGCACAAAGCGCCCTCAATGGCCGCTACAGTGAAATAATAGACATCTCTGTTCCGGTTGGTAAAATGTCAAAGTTGAGTCCAACCAAAGGGACGTTATCGTTCACATTTGGCCTGCTGCAGTGAGTAGGTCACTACGTTACTGAATCATCTTTGCTTGGTTTGCATAACCTGACATGCCTTCTTAAGAGTTTACTGTTGGCCCAGATCAGGACCTGACATTTAAAGCATGACATCCATTTACAGATTGGACATGTCTGCCGCTCGTGGCTCTGGCCTTCTTGCCTTCCGGTGTCTTTGGTGACGATCTCGACAGTCTAATTGCTGTTTCGTTTTGGGCTGACAAAGAACTTGTGCCCCTGCTGCTAACTTTAACTTGACCATAAGAACCCTCATAAGATGGACGGCAACAGTAATGGCCCCAATGTGTGTGGGAACACAGGGCAAGCTGCACATGCTGGCCTTTTCATATGGTAGCAGTGCTGACTTGTTCTTGCACTGTCAGCCCAGATAACTTCATTGTCATGCAGAACTGCTCATCCCTGTTGGCTTCCTATTTAGCCTGACATTGGGGACAGGGAGAGGATCTTTTTTTATTTCTGTTCTCTTAAGGTCAGACTAAAATGCTGACTTTTTGTTAGTTTTGCATTCTCCAATATAGACATATAAATAGACCACATGACAGTAATTGAATGCAACTTCTTTGACCAAAATACCCTAGATTAAAATGACACAACAGGTTCTTCCGCTGCGTCAGAGGTGCCTTTTGGCTCTCCGGCCAGGGCTAATCTTATTTTGCTCCGCCAGCTCCTTACGTTCGCTGGGTCTGCCACCCATGCCTGTTGAGAACATGTTTCACACTGAGCAAGAAACAAGTCGAACCACTGACACGACACCATCTGCACACACAGGTAGCAATCTGTGCTGTCCCTTTTTCTGTCCTGGCCTGCAATCAGTGCCTCCACTGCTCTGCTTATTGATTCAAAATCGCTGTGGTTTCTAAAGATGGCCACCAGCAGTTAAATAGCAGCACACTTTCTATCTTGATTCTGTCTTTAAATTGTGCAGGGAAGTGAAAAGAGTAGGTGACACCACAGAAGCATGTAAGAAATCATCCAGATTTTGAGAAAGGACTTTTCTGCTTTCATCAAAATTAGTAAAAGATCTTAGATGTATGATCACATCACATTAATCTATTTATGTATAAGTATCTCAGCTGGTATCAAACACAACACATGAACCCTAAAGAAGAAATGGCAACACGTGTGACTGTCATGCATTACACAGATCCGAGACGCTCCCCAAGGAAACGTGGCTCAAATGGCCTCGCTAAGCAAGTTCTGCACGACTGCCCCGCACAACACAGCCAACAGAGTGCATGGAAGTGGTGTGAGATGCGGAACTTAATATCTTTCGCTCTGGCAAACCGCTTTAATAGAAGCTGTCCATCCCGAAGAGAGTAAGAGCCAGAAAACAACAAAACATGCTCGGCGCTCTAATTTAGGCGTTGTCACATTGCGTCTGGTTATACGTACAAATACATGTAAGCAGATGTGGGACTCGCATGCTTTTCTTGGTGGGGGTAGACGGGTCTAGTGAAGGTCACCAAACCAAAACATGTTATCACACAAGAGTAAATTGACTGTGGTGTCTGTGCAGAGTCATATTTCCATATGAGCGGAAATTGCATTGGTGATGGACGGAGTTGTGCTGTGAGTGTCCAATGAAAACCTCTGTTGGGTTTGTTCTAAAATATCTACGACTTCTCTAATGTGCAATGCAATTTCATGTCAGGAAGAAAATAAAATAAAAAAACGTACTTCTTTCAAGCTAAAACAGTTCCTTTGACCTTCATACTATTAAATTAAACATCATTTCTGATGTAAAAGATAAACAGAGGTGACATCACAGCACATCATCCAGGCTCTCCATCTTCGCTGCTTTCACTGTAAAGAGATCAAAGACATGGTGTGCATTCATTTTTACTTTTTTTTCTTGGCAGCTGTGAGTATGTGGCAAAGACAGCATATTATTACCCTTTGTATTTTGTTTTATGTACACATCCGGAAAAAGAGTTGACTCGCAAGCTTTAAAACATGGCCGTGTGTCAAAAGTCAGGGAGACCTCCCCCAGTGTTTTTCACTCTTCTCATACAGTGTTACTCATCTGCCACAGGCACGGAAATGAATTAATAATTACAGAAAAAAAGCAAAAGAAGGTGTCCAATGACAGGTCATTAAAGACTACTAACGCCTTAAAACACAGGTGGTGAATGTTTGGCTTTACTGTCTCATTTCTTCTTTGTCTACATGATCCAGCTCCGATCAACAACACTGTCTTAGTAAACTCAACACTGTCGTTTTTAAAGCAGGTGAACATGATTTTTTTCACTATAATTTTACTCAAAATAAGATAATAGTTTTAAAGGAGGAGAATGAATTGTTTAGGACAAAGTGAGGCTGAGAGCCAAACGGCAACATCTGTAGTATCATCAGAAAATTGCAACTTAACCCTTTCAACCCCACAGCTCCCTTTTAACAACAACAACAGACGAGGGGAAGAATTGTTCAGTTTTTGCTGTGTGCCATCTTAATTTACAAAGAGCCAGATGCATACAAACTAATGCTAACACATCTGAGCAAATGTACCAGGTATTCACGATTACCTTGATTCCAAGTATTCATATACACCTTGTGGTTGCTGAGATATACTCTATTCATTTTGGGCCATTTTCAAGCTGATGCCTTAAAAAACAACAACCCATTTAACTATGACATGATTTTGGGATTTTTCCACCTATTTTTCCACTAATTGGCTATTCCCACTTCCCTGTGTCTGCGGTCAGCCATTACATTCTGCTGTGGCCTAGTTTCTTTGTGCATTGCTAACCAGTGACCCATTATTCACAGAGGGAAACAGGCCAAAGTGTTTTCCAGAACATTTTGTTTGTTTTTGTTTATTTGTTTTTTTTCTTCACCATTGAGATTTTTGATTGATTATCCATACGGAGTGTTTATGTCTAATTTCTGACTAATTGTGGAGCCATCCCCAAGTGGCCACTTGAGGAACTGCAGTTTTTGAATTTGTACTTTTAGCTCTCCGGGTGCTAGATGAGAATACGATTACAAAGGCGTATGACTCATTTTGCAGTCAGAACTTGTTGGTCATGCTGTGATGTGAGTGAAGAGATTTAATGTTACTTTCCATTGCCTTGCACTCGGGGGTAACAGCCTTTTTTTCTGATTTACCTCTATATTGATCCAATCTCTTTTCTTGTTGGTGGCCATTGTTTCTGTGGGTTAACACATTGGCCTGGTTTATAACGACAGTTAAGGTGAGTCTAATGCATTGTGTGGAGTCAGTGCCATTTAAGATGGTATCTGTGTCAGAAGCCGTAAGCGTACTTTTCTTCTGCTAAGTCATGAGGGTGAGTGTCAGGGAGAGGCACAGTCTGAGAGGGACAGATGCTGAGGAGGGGCTGCCACATTTCACTTTGATTCTGTTTGTATATTTTGAAGTGACATATGCCCACGTTAGGACTAGACACACAGGAGACAGGTTGCAGTGTCTAACTGGCCGTAGACAAAGACACCCAGACGTGACCTTTGTACTTGTGTCAAAACGACCCGATGAGAGGACTTACAACAAGGCCGTGCATTATTTTCATATTGAAATGCACAAAGTGAAAAGCACTTTGAAGTGGTATTGGTCTTTGGTGGGCCATTTTTATATCGTACAGAGTACACACCCAGGGGTTCAGGTTAAGCCAGCCTCAAACACAGGCTTCCTTCCCTCTTTTATTACCTCTGACATTCAAATATTCTTCCTCCGCTCTTAAAATTGGTATGTGTCAAGAGTGAAATTACTTATTGAACAGGTAAGATTCAGGGCATTGGATTAAATAATATTGACTGGGTGTACTTTTTGTACAGAGTGCGAGTCCTCAGAATGGACTGCTGCAAAGAGCCTTTCTGAATATTGAGTGAGTTTTGTCCAAATATGTAAAAGCAAACGAAAAGACGGGCATATGCCACGTGGCCACAGTGAGGCGATAATCACAACCCTGCCTGACAGGAACTGTTTACAAATTAATGGTGTTGCACAGTTCACATTTTTTTCAATTATATATGCGCCACCAATATTCTGTGTGTGGCTATAATTCCTGGTTGGATAAAATCCTAGAATCATTGCGGATAGTCTTGACTTTGCCCACATCTCATGCATTTAATTTCAAATAGAGTGTGGTGGTGTACAGAGGCCAAAAGTTAAAAACACAAAGATAATTGTTTCTATATTTATGAAACTGACTGTGAAGCATCACATATAGTGAGCTTGCATGGATCTAGGTAGTTTTTGCTGTTTGAATTCCTAGTTCTGTAGGACAGAATGTCTCCCCTAGTAAGAGAACACAGTTGGAGAGCCCCGAGAAAATACATTAACACGGAGCCACTGTATGGCACAAAACAGAATGATGGATGGGCTGTGGAATAGCCGCCTGTAAATGAGCAGACAGGCCCTGGTAAATGGAAAGAGAAGAAGCATAAGACCAAAGTGAATAAAGATGGCGACAGAATATGTGGGTCATCAGGCCTGCAGTGAGCTGTCCCTCCGGCATTGAACCCTGATAGAAGACTTTGAAGAACTTTAAAGATGGATGTCGCAATGAAGACGGCAGACTTGGCTCACACAGAATATTGAAGGATCTATTTCAGATAGTTCTGAAGGAATTAAGATGGAAGCAGGGAGGTCCTGGCCAGACTTATCATCTTTGTGGAAGACTGCTGATCCAAGATATTGCCCTAGTCTCCTCAGCACCCCCCACACCCCCCATTTAAAGGGATCCAGATGGAAAGCGTTGGTTTGGAATCAATTGGCTGATTAAAAAGCATTTGATGTAGACAACAGCACTCTGTAGGAAGTACAAACAAGACAGATGAAGTCTCCAATGAATCACAGTATCATACTGAAATGTTGTAATTAGTCCTGATAATATTTAATTAGAAGCAATTAGGTCCTGGAAATGGGCAAAGAGAACAGTTACAAGTCCGTGCAGCACCAACTAACAGAGTAGAAGCCTGTAAGACGTTACGATATCCGATAGATTACAATCTGTTTTTTTTAGTTTTGCGATGGATCCACTTTCTTCCATTGTGTTGTATTATGATATTATACTGTACAGTATGTACTGTACTGTTGTGTTGTCCATCATACGGAGCATTGAAACAAAGGCGCTGCCCGTAGCTGCTTCTGGATTCTGGATGCATCAACCTCTCCAGAGATGTGGCAGCTTGTGAAAGGTACAACTTGTCACACAGGCGAACAAAAAGCCAAATTCAGAATTCACGGCCTGTTCACTGAAACTGATAAAGCTTTTGGCTCCATGACAAAATCCTAATGGAAAGTCATGCCTGTCAACTTGCAGATGGTGAATGTGTTACACCTGTCCCGTTTCCATATTAACTACTATTGTTAACAGAGCTGGCTTCAGTGCAGCACAGTTGCATTCACATGGCTGTGGGTTTTTTTTTTTTTTTTTTTTTTTTAATGTCTTAAGAAAACATTAATATAAAAATCCAGACACAACATGCAAATCCAATTTCATGCAAGTCCATTTTTAAAAGAGAGACCAGACCTAATCTCAAGATGAAATGCAAACGTATAACGACTGTGTTTCACATGTAAGTTCCCATTTTGCTAATCTCAAAGTAATCACTGAACATCAAGTAGGTTTCTAATTACAGAACCCCTGAAGGACTTTTTTAAATGACCTCCTCTCTGGGGGTTGAGGTAACCTGCAGTCAACTATCCCCATTATGATCTCTATACATTATATAGAACTCTCATGATAATACAACCATGCTGGAGATACATTAATCAAAGTGTTTGTGCTCCTAGGGGAACCCTGAGGGCTTTTCATAATTATGACCTTATCAGCAAAGCAGAGAATTGAGGCCACACTTTCCTTTTTATATTTGAGCACTTACAGAACAGCATGCTGCAGCTTTAACACATAACGATACAATCACTGTGCTATTACAAATGGCCTGTTTTGGTAGTTCAGACTTGTACAGACACACACTGTGTATCTTTTAGTGGGATGTCATTTCAGACATGCACCGTCTGACCAAAAGTAAACAAAGGAAAGGCGAGAAATCTTAATGCTGCAGTCTACCGGATCTGCAACTGATGATTGATTGCATTATTGATTAAAAGTCCATGAATATATCTTGACCTCTTATGGACAAACCAGTTGGAAAATGCCCTGAACGTGTCCCTAACAGTTTTACACTTGCATATAATAAGTATATAGATGATAGCTACCTGTGTGTGTCAGCTTCTCAACAAAATGATCTTCCCTGTTCCGTGTGGAAGCCTTTCCTGACCTCAAGGTCACCTGACCCCTGACCTCTTCACCTATATAAGTCTTTACTTAATAAGCTGGACAAACAAGAAAAGTGCTGGCCGGCAAACACACATGGCGCCTGAGTCTGCACAGTTTTGTTTAAATGTGTTTTGAGAAGAAGGACAAAATGGGAGAACTTTGTCACATGACCCAAGATTCTTCTGTTATGACTGAAGATATTACAGATTCTATTTGCTGGGCTAAAATATGTATAGTTTTATTTTTGCAGAGATGAACTTCGATTTAGTTTGCATTGTTCAAAAAAAAAAAATCTGTCTTGTGTGTGTCTCTGGAAGCAAAATGGTTCCCGTAGTTTAGAGGGTCACATATGACAAAGTGACAGGGAACCGTGGCCATGATTATCGCAGCCTGTCTGACACAACACTGTGTGAGAGAAGCACCCACGGACAGCGGAGATCACAAGTGACTGACCATGTAGCAGTCCATCTGGTCCCTGCAGAACTTTTGAACCCTTTTCAAACGAGGGTCCACTTCTTAGAGCTCTGCCTCTTGTCTTCTTTGTTTATTTGCTCCCTCCCTGGAGGCCAGTTTAAATGTCACAGACGGGACTGCAAGATGAGGTCTGTGTTGGGGTCACTGTCATCGCCGCAAGAAGAATCGGAGATAACTTTGGCTCCAGATTCGACCTGATAGTAAGTTAACGCAAACACTGCAGCCAGTGATGGTCAACATTCACCAGATAGAGTTAAGAGGCTGTCAAAGCTTTTGAAGATGAAAGCTTGAGATAATTAGGTGCCCTCTTTTTAGGTGGTATTTACATTTCAAATCTAAATGTGTAAATGGAGTACTTCAAGCAGATTTGGCAGACTCCAACCTTTTATTTCTTTTGGCAAATCTTAAAGGTCAGCCTGTTTTTCGTCTTTGTTTATTCGACATCTAAACCGAGCAGAGTAAATGTATCAAGTAGTGAATAACATAGTAGGTCAAAAAAGCAGTCTCTCGATAATAAAACTGTTGTAGATGAACAGATTGGGGAAAAAAATGATTTTTACACAAAATACCAAAAAGTGCAGATGAAAGGTGAATGTGGAGGAGTTATGTTTGAATTAAAAAAAATGTTTAAAAAAGTTTTTTTCATGGTATTTCATAAGATTTGTGTTGACATCATCACACTGTGAGAGTTCAAAATCTTAAGCAGAGTTTGTGATAGGTAAAAAGAACTTTTTTTTTTTTAAGGAATCAATTACCATCCAACATATTTGCCACCCTGGTGTCATACTTTGTGTTGCCAAAAGCAGTAAACTGGTTAATGGTAAAACAACTTTGCCAAGTTTGCCAAAAAACACCCTCAAATGTTCAGTTTCTGTTTATGACCCCTACTGATTACTGGAGGTTCCTTGCTGTGCTGTCCTGCAAAGAACGACACTAATGATGTCGGCGTTGCCTCTGACAGAGTCAATATTAAAGGCAATTCTCTAAGTAATGTAATGCAGTGATATTAAAATGAGTTGTTTTATCAGAATGCTAGTTTATAATGCAGCATGTGTGAGTAACCTGGATAAGAAAATGCACTAGAACTGAGCTGCATCAGGCAGTTTTCAGGCACAGTTGACCTCACAGTACATCATACATGCCGCCATTTCTCTGTCAGTGCAGGTCACATGCTTTTCTTGTGCATTATCTTCCTAACTGTGACTGAAAGGGTTGCTGACGTACAATGCAGTTGTTCTCATTGATGCTCAGACGTGATGTTGAGCTATAGGAAAGTCTGTGATCAAAAGCATCCATGGAAAATGTGCAGACTCTAACCACCACCACCACCAATGGAAAAGCAGGTTCATGTAACAGAACATATGAAATTGTAATAACTTAAGCAATTTAATACAAGAAGTGTTGCCAGGCAAGTGAAGTGGATTACCTTACATTGTATTAAAAGGCATGAAAGAAGCACTGCAGGTTTAAAGGGAAAGCCACACAAAGTCGTAAGAGCTGTAGGGTTTGACCTTTAAGAAGTCTTAAGATGAAGAGCCACGATTTTTTTCCCCCCCGCACACAGCAGCTGTCTGCTGGAATGCCAGCCAGTGACTGTGAGGAGACAGATAGCTGCTGTTTTCCACCAGAGATGAGGAGAAAAACGGCAGGATAGGATGGCTCCGTCCAATCTGCCTTGCCCTTAAGACCCTGCCGGTCCCTGCTGATGAATTTGGCCAATATCAAAGGTGAGGGGTCTGCTGAGAGGGGTCTTAAATGAATGTGGGACGCTGAGGAGAGATTGTGGGTTGGATGGCTAATATTTGGAACTGACTGGCTGGAAGGCAATAAACTGGTGGTGCAGCAGCCACGCCCAGATAATCTTATTCCAATAATTGGATTGCCTGTAGAGTTCTTAGTAGTGTTTGGGGCTGGAACAAGACAAGTCAGGAGTAGACAAAAATCTGTAAGCCCTAACACTTGTATATCTGTGTAAGCTAATTATCACTCAACTGGACAATCTGGCAAGATAGCTGTGATTTTGTGAAACTACAAGTCTGTGTAATCATTGTGAATTAGATGACTTTACTTTTTGGTCTTCTTCTGTTCTTCTCACTTTAAATAAGGTTTGACAAACGGTCTGTCTGTCTGTCTGTCTGTCTGTCTGTCTGTCTGTCTGTCTCCTGTAGCATAGCTCATAAACCCTCCATGTTAGTGGATGAACTAAAAATTAAGCTAGCGAAAGCGATATATATATATAGATATATCTATATCTATATCTACAGTGGCTTGCAAAAGTATTCATACCCCTTGAACTTTTCCACATTTTCTCACATTATTCCCACAAAAATAAATATATTTTATTGGAATGTTATGTGAAAGACCAACACAAAGTGGCATACAGTTGTGACGTAGAAAGAAAGTTAAACATGAGTTAATTTTTTTTTTTACAAATAAAAAACTG
Source organism: Parambassis ranga (assembly GCF_900634625.1). NCBI lineage: Eukaryota > Metazoa > Chordata > Actinopteri > Ambassidae > Parambassis > Parambassis ranga. The sequence continues at coordinate 18,489,996 of NC_041039.1, forward strand.
AAAGGTGCAGTGTGCAAAAGTATTCAGCCCCCTTTTCTCTGAGTGCATCCAATTGCCTTCAGAAGTTGCCTGATGATTTCTGACTGATCGAATGTTGACCTAATGACTAGATACAGTCAACCTATGTGTAATTTAATCTAAGTCCAAATACAGCTGTTCTGTGACGGCCTCTGTGGTTTGTTGAGAGAATATTGGGGCGCAAACAGCATCATGAAGTGCAAGGAACACACCAGACAGGTCAGGAATAAAGTTGTGGTGATATTTAAAGCAGGGTTAGGCTATACAAAGATTTCCCAAGCTTTGAACATCTCACAGACCACTGTTCAGTCCATCATCGGCGAATGGAAGGAGTATGGCACAACTGCAAACCTACTGAGACATGGTCATCCACCTAAACTAACAGGCCAAACAAGGAGAGCACTGATCAGAGACACAGCCAAGAGGCCCATAGTGACTGTGGATGAACTGCAGAGATCTACAGCTAAGGTGGGGGAATCTGTCCATGGGACAACTATCAGTCATGCACTGCACAAATCTGGACTTAAATTGAAGAGTGGCATTAAGAAAGCCATTGTTAAAGTAAACCATAAGAAGCCATGTGAGTGACCTAGCAACCATGTGGAAGAAGGTGCTCTGGTCAGATGAGACCAAAATTGAACTTTTTGGCCTAAATGCAAAACGCTATATGTGGCAGAAACCTAACACTGCACATCACTCTGAACACACCATACCCACTGTCAAACATGGTGGTGGCAGCATCATGCTCTGGGGCTGCTTCTCTTCAGCAGGGACAGGGAAGCAGGTCAGAGTTGATGGGAAGATGGATGGAGCCAAATACAGGGCAATCTTGGAGGAAAACCTGTTGGAGTCTGCAAAACACTTGATACTGGGGCGGAGATTCACCTTCCAACAGGACAACAACCCTAAACATAAAGCCAAAGCTACAGTGGAATGGTTTAAAATGAGACATATTAATGTGTTAGAATGACCCAGTCAAAGTCCAGACCTAAATACAATCGAGAATCTGTGGCAAGATCTGAAAACTGCTATTCACAAACGTTCTCCATCTAATTTTGTCTCAGTTTGAATTGTTTTGCAATGAAGAATGGGCAAAGATTTCAGTCTGTAGATGTGCAAAGCTGGTAGAGACATACCCCAAAAGACTTGCAGCTATAATTGCAGCAAATGGGGGTTCCACAACGTATTGCCTCAGGGGGGCTGAATACTTTTGCACACTACAGTTTTCAGTTTTTTAATTGTAAAAAAAAAATGAACTCATGTTTAATTTTCTTTCTGCTTCATAATTGTGTGCAACTTTGTGTTGGTCTTTCACATAACATTCCAATAAAATATATTTATGTTTGTGGTCATAATGTGAGAAAATGTGGAAAAGTTCAAGGGGTATGAATACTTTTGCAAGCCACTGTATATCTCTATCTCTATATCTATAGAGATATAGATATATCTATATCTCTATATCTCTATCTCTATAGAGATATAGATATATCTATATCTCTATATCTATATCTATAGATATATCTCTATAGATATAGAGATAGAGATATAGATACACTCTGAACACACCATACCCACTGTCAAACATGGTGGTGGCAGCATCATGCTCTGGGGCTGCTTCTCTTCAGCAGGGACAGGGAAGCAGGTCAGAGTTGATGGGAAGATGGATGGAGCCAAATACAGGGCAATCTTGGATATATCTATATCTCTATATCTATATCTATAGATATATCTCTATAGATATAGAGATAGAGATATAGATATATCTCTATCTCTATAGAGATATAGATATAGATATAGATATAGATATATCTCTAGATATATCTATATCTATATATAGATATATATATCTTTCATGGGAATCATATCTAAGGACAAACGGAGCTGCTGCTGTCATCTCTGTCCACCGTTTACTAGAGTCCTCATATGGAGCCTCTTCATCAAATGCTTGCGTTATTGTTTTGGTGACGTCATTAGCTGTTGCCTCTGTCTGCATCTGATGTACACACGCGGCCCTCCCACTACACACACACACACAGGTGTAGAAGAGCTGCTGACGGCAGAAACGGCATCGAACCTGAATATAACGAGCTGGTATTGTTCAGAGAGGTGGGCGCGTACGTGCTCGTAGCATTATAATACACGCGGCCCTTCCACTGCGACACACACAGACACAGGCTTAGAAGATGCGCCGCTGCTGCCGGCAGAAACAGTACCGAACATAAAGGGGGAGTTCGTTTTAGGGACCAGTTGCTCCGTTCTCTTTTCGTTTTCAGCCGTAGCTTCCTAACAGGGAGGCTGTCATTGGCTGGTCAGGTTCACATTAAGCGCACTGAGAGTTGGACGAGTGAAAAAACTCCTGCATCTGTGCGAACATAAGAACTGCAATTAATAGAACGTGCTCTATGGACGATAAAACGATCTGTCCGTATCTGGTAGATCGCCGATACGTTCAAATCCTTCACGATCATTTACCGTCAGATCGCACAGCCCTAATATATATATCTATATATAGATATATATATCTCTATATCTATATATATATATATATATATCTATATATATATATATATATATCTATATATATATCTATATATAGATATATATATATAGATATATATATATATATATATATATATATATATATATATCTAGATATAGATATATATATATCTATATATATAGATATATCTATATATATATATATATATATATATATATATCTATATATATATATATATATATATATATATATATATATATATATAGATATATCTATATATAGATATATATATATATATATATCTATATATATATATCTATATATATATATATATATAGATATATCTATATATATATATATATATATAGATATATCTATATATATATATATCTATATATATATATATATATCTATATATAGATATATCTATATATATATATATCTATATATATATATATCTATATATAGATATATCTATATATAGATATATCTATATATAGATATATCTATATATCTATATATAGATATATATCTATATATCTATATCTATATATCTATATATAGATATATATCTATATATCTATATATATATCGATATATATATACAGTCATGTGAAAAAATTAGGACACCCTTTGAAAGCATGTGGTTTTTTGTAACATTTTTAATAAATGGTTATTTAATCTCCGTTTCAACAATACAGAGAGATTAAAGTAATCAAACTAAACAATGAAAACTGAAGAAAAGTCTTTTCAAGATCTTCTGTAAATGTCATTCTACAAAAATGCCTATTCTAACTGAGGAAAAAGATAGGACACCCTCACATGTATTCCCTCTTAAATTGGCTCAGATCTCACACAGGTATATCACACCAGGTGCACATAATTAGTAGATCGTTACTCTGCATGTTGAATGAGGCTTGCCCTATTTAAACCTCAGACATTTAGTTTGGTGTGCTCCTGACTGTTGAAGTGAGAGTGAGCACCATGGTGAGAGCAAAAGAGCTGTCAGAGGACTTCAGAAAAAAGATTGTAGCAGCCTATGAGTCTGGGAAGGGATTTAAAAAGATCTCAAAAGATTTTGAAATCAGCCATTCCACTGTCCGGAAGATAGTCTACAAGTGGAGGGCTTTCAAAACAACTGCCAACATGCCCAGGACTGGTCGCCCCAGCAAGTTCACCCCAAGAGCAGACCGCAAGATGCTAAAAGAGGTCTCCAAAAACCCTAAAGTGTCATCTCGAGAACTACAGCAGGCTCTGGCTACTGTTGATGTAGAAGTACATGCCTCTACAATCAGAAAGAGACTGTACAACTTTAACTTGCATGGGAGGTGTGCAAGGAGGAAACCTTTGCTTTCCAAGAGAAACATCAAGGCCAGACTGACATTTGCCAGAGATAAAGTTGACAAAGACCAGGACTTCTGGAATAATGTGCTTTGGACAGATGAGTGCAAAATGGAATTATTTGGACACAACAGCAGAGGACATGTTTGGCGTAAACCAAATACAGCATTCCAAGAAAAGAACCTCATACCAACTGTGAAGCATGGAGGTGGAAGTGTCATGGTTTGGGGCTGCTTTGCTGCAGCAGGACCTGGTCAGCTCACCATCATAGAATCCACCATGAATTCTACTGTGTATCAGAAGGTGCTTGAAGAACATGTGAGACCATCAGTTAGAAAATTAAAGCTGAAGCGGAACTGGACCATGCAACATGACAATGACCCAAAACATACTAGTCAATCAACCAAAGATTGGCTGAAAAAGAAGAAATGGAGAGTCCTGGAATGGCCAAGTCAAAGTCCAGATTTGAATCCCATTGAGATGCTGTGGGGTGACTTGAAAAGGGCTGTACGTGCAAGAAACCCCTCAAACATCTCACAGCTGAAAAAGTTCTGCATTGAGGAGTGGGGTAAAATTTCCTCAGACCGATGTCGGAGACTGGTAGATGGCTACAAGAACCGTCTCACTGCAGTTATTTCAGCCAAAGGAGGTAACACTCGCTATTAGGGGCAAGGGTGTCCTATCTTTTTCCTCAGTTAGAATAGGCATTTTTGTAGAATGACATTTACAGAAGATCTTGAAAAGACTTTTCTTCAGTTTTCATTGTTTAGTTTGATTACTTTAATCTCTCTGTATTGTTGAAACGGAGATTAAATAACCATTTATTACAAATGTTACAAAAAACCACATGCTTTCAAAGGGTGTCCTAATTTTTTCACATGACTGTATAGATATATAGATATATATCTATATATAGATATAGAGATATATATCTCTATATCTATATATCTATATATATATATATAGATATATAGATATAGAGATATAGAGATATATAGATATATATCTCTATATCTATATATCTATATATATATATATAGATATATATCTATATATCTATATCTATATATCGATATATATATATCTCTATATCTATATATATATATCTCTATATCTATATATATATATCTCTATATCTATATATATATATATCTATATCTATATATCTATATATATATATCTATATCTATATATCTATATCTATATATCTATATCTATATATCTATATATATATATAGACCCCTTTTTACAACCCCTTTTTAACTTTTTGCATAGCTTGCATGGAACTTAAGCTGCTGAATATAATGTTACTTCCATTTTTTTTTTGTTTCGCTTTCGCTAGCTTAATTTTTAGTTCATCCACTAACATGGAGGGTTTATGAGCTATGCTACAGCCAGCCAGAATCGGAATGTTTTGTCTTCTGTCATATCATTCATATTTATGTACAGCCTCTGCCGTGGATTGTTATGAATAGTTTTTACCATAAAAGAGAGACTTGAGTCATAAAAACAGACGTCATGCCCTCATACCCTGAGAGACTGAAGATGTGGACAGATGTCCTAACAATGTATCTATGGTAACTTTCTGTCATTCTTGATGTCTTTGACCATATACCAGATATTAATGACTATAGAAAGGAACTAATCATGAATTTCCCACACACATTTACCACGGACATCAACCACTCCCCCGCACACACATGCACAGATCTAAGTAAATCACTCCCACACCTACACAGGCGATTCCACGGCTCTGCTCACTTAATCCTACCAAAGATATGGGCTGCTAATCAGTAACAGTGTGTGTGTGTGTGTTTCATCAGATCAGCAGTTAATATTGTCCCTGGTGGGTGGCTGATCCGCCTGTGTTGTCGTAATTCACACCAGCGGGATGCAGGCGTTGGCTACTCTGCTGCTGCAGGTTGGTCCATAAAGATCTGTAGGAGGATGGGATGGGATGCGGTGGGGTAGGGGGGTGATCTACAGTTCAGTCTTCAGCACTCATTGTAGGAAACTTCTCTCATGTACCTTTCCACCCCCTCCTCCTCCTTCCGCTCCTGTTGTTGTTGCTGTTATTGCATAATTCACCTTAGAGTGAGAGAATGGAGACCGAGCAAGAGCAATAGAGGGAGAGAGAGAGAGAGAGCATGATTCACGGGTCATGGCAGGGCCTGTCTTTCCTGTCATATTTCATAGCCTTTGCAGGTGAACTAGACACTGCACAACACGCACATGGTTAAAGGTTCATGCAGGGTTTTATCTTTAAATGGCCAAACTCCTGGCTGAGGTAGATTGTCAGTCCTCATCATGTAACTCGGCAACTTTGTTTATATGACTGTAAGTTTATTTTACGTTACACTAGTCGTCTCTAACGCCTTTTTTCCTTGGAGCCCCATGTTCCTAAGGAAAGGCACAGTGCCTTCCAGCCCTCACACACCAAGTACAAATACAGTACAATTAATTTCATTTAAAAATGAACATCAAATCCTTCTAATTTCTTTGTGACATATTTTATTAGCTTAGATGTTGTTCCACTACATTGTGCAGCTTCACTTACATGAATAGATGCATCCTAACACGCTGATGGTGTTTGTGGTGCGTGTGCTTACATGTCAGACATCAGGCCTGCCCTCGTGGCACTGCAAATTGGTATTTCCAGCACAGTGCATTCAAAACTAATATGTAGTTTACATCAGTACCGACACACCATTAATAACTCATGTTATTATTAAGTATGAGCATCTGCACATGTAAAACTCCAACCCGTTATGACTTGTGTGTCCCTGTCAAAAATGTTATCCGTGGGCCACCATGCTGCGTTAAAGAACACGCAGCAGCACGTGTAAAAACACTGATGCACTGACAGATCATTTATGCAGCATAAGTTGCAGCTAACTAAGCCTGCTGCTGACATTTATGGCTTGCTGCTATCCAAACAAAGGAATCCCAGAGGACGTGCCAAACTGCCACCCAACACTTAGACATGAAGGCATATTCCTGAGTAATAGTGCTCGTGCCAGACCGTATGACTTCTCCTGCAGATTGAAGTAAAGGAGGGTGTTGCTCCATCTAATTATCACATGTTGACTTAATTAAAGCGTTGTTGCACTGAGTTGAAAATTAGGGCTGCAGCGATTACTCGAGCTACTCCACCTGCTGCTAGATGCAGCCGTATCTATGGAAAAACTATGATATTTACGCATGATCCGAGTACTCGAGTAATCGCAAAAATAATCAGCGAGTATCAAAAACACTTGTTTGTTGCAGCCCTAGAACACACCATGTAAATGGAAGACTTGGAGTCTAAGGTAGAAAGCTTGACATCTGCCTTCTCCTTGACAATAACTATCATTTTAGTATGCAGATGTTTGTATTTAATGTGGTAAAGAAACCAATGTGACTCTCCTAAGAACAGGCCCAGCCAATTTGTATGTATAATTTCCATCTCTGCAGGTTGTGAGGGCACTTGGCAGGCCTCACTTTCACCTGTAGAGCTTCTAATAGCCATGCAGCGTCTTCGTTATTTTCCCTTCAATGAAAGATGTCAGCTTCCTTACAATTCATGTGTTATAATAGCATTAAAAGCTTTGACACCGCAGTGAGTGACGTGGTGGAGAGAATCTAAAGCTGTTTGCTTGGCATGCCTTACAGTCACCTCCATCACTCTGCTCCTGTTCTCCAATCCCACTCTGCGGTGATGGAGAGCTCCTCTCTTTGTCCTCAGCAGTCTCTGTGGCTGCCACCTGCCTGTTTCTAATTCTGCTCAGGCCAGTGTAAAGCCATGGTTCAGTATTTTAGCATGCTTTTTTCTGAGACAGATGTCGGCTTTCTACAGAGGAATTCCCAGAGGTGCAATTCAAAATCACTTTTTTTAAAAAACCTGAAGTTATCCTTTGCAGATTCACTGCATCAACATTTATTCTTAAACATCTTATAGACGCTGGGTAGACTAGGTGGCGGGCTAGGCTGAGGATAGGCTTATTTTGTTGCTCTGCAACATAAAAAAGGTTTTTTCCATTTTTGCTGAATGTGTCCATATAATATGGCATGAACAGGACCAGTCTGTGGTTTCAAAATCTCATCTTTCATCTTCTTTTATCAAACCAGTAGTTTTTACAGCCATTGAATGTATATTTATGTTTTAGTATTACGAATAAAAATTGTGGTCCTTGGTGTGTCTGATGGCTCTTTTGATAGCGTGCTAGACAGATGAAAGCTTGTTGATCTTTAAAGGACAGTACCACCCCCAAAATCAATTTAGTTCTTCCACATGGGGGCAAGAGAATGAATAGAAACTACTGTTTGTGCCATCTGACACATGGCACCGCCTCCACTTATGTCCACTGTTGTCCACACTCTAAAACATGTATGATCTAGCCCAAATCTTTTTTTTATTGTAAATGTAAGATTCACTTTTCATATAAATTTAAACTACCCACATAACACCACAGTCATACTAACAAAAATGATTTATTTTGTGCAGCAAAAATCAAAGGTAGGCGCTCCTAATAAAGGTGTTTTAAGCCACAAAAGAAAAATGGATGGTGACCACGGTTTCAAAGATGGACACGGCAGTATGTTTTCGGGAGTTTTGTGGAAGCGAAGCGGCCTGATGCACGAGGAAAAAGTCTCCGTCCTAAAGGGAAACAATCTGAAGCGTGATTAGTTTATGGTGTTTATTCAAAGAGGGAGAGAGAGTGTGCACACTTCGGCACATAGCACAGACACAGCCCCCACCCCCTTGTCTATTCTGATCAGTCATTTTATAGGTAGTTAATAAGTTCATGACAGCTGCCAGTGCCCCCTTTGCAGAGAAGTGCAACTACGCTTGCATGGTTACACCGATTACACATTAATCAGTGTGTTAGCTTGAAAACTGGAAGTGTATCTATACTGAGCAACACATCAAGATGCCAAAGCCATGAACATTACCTTCAACAATACATAATCAACCAGTGTGGGGGACACTCTAATCTTATCAACCATTGTGAATATATTTAGCAAGTCAGGGAAATTGTCTTTTTTTCATGGCAGATATTTTGATCTCCTTCAGCAGGAGCGGCACAACTGTGACTAATAATATTAATGATGGCTCAGTATAATTTAAGGTGTGCCAGTAAGCTCTCTCAGTGAGTCAACACAGACAATACCAGGATCTGACACTGGAAAAGCAAAAATGAAATGAAGCTGTTATTAATGTTATTAGTTACACCTGTGTTTGACAACTTAACGTATCCTCTTTGGGAAAGGCTTGTAACACTCTTCATCAAGAAATGTGTGCCATGAAATTTGTCTTGTATTTAGAGGTAAACATCATAAATGGATTGAAGCTTTTTTTTCCCCCCTCCCTCTGTTATTTCGTGAGGGTTTGATTTGATGTGTGTTTTGCAAATTTGTCTGCCTCTTCTCTGAGTGTTTGTGCCATTAATGAGCTTGGATTGGAAAACTGAGAGCATGGATTTGATTTCTCAATGGTCCGTAATGATGTGTTAGGAGAGCAGTTTAGAAACGCACACGGCCAGTTATAAATGGACAATATTTTTACTCACTGAAAATTAAAAGCAATTCATCACAGAATTCTCTTAACATCCTTTCAGGATTTCAGAATGTTAACAGTAGGAAATGATCTCTAGCATCACAGTGGAAATGTTATAGTTGTACTCAGATGTATTTAACAGCAGTGTGTATAAGAACGCCATGTGTTAATGGCTTTTTTATTCTTCATACCTTTCATCGAGGTATTAGCCTTGACTCAAATTTGTTTTTATGCAAAGTCAAAAATCATAAATTGGTCAAATCATGTGCTGAGGGTTTTATTTATTATCGGGCCATCTGTTGCAGCACAGATTACCCTACATGACACTGGCTGCAGAGTGATCACAGCTTTTGTTAGATATGTTTTTTTGCTGGGGCGGCACATTGGTGCAGTGGTTAGCACTGTCGCCTCACACAGGCTCCTGGTTTGATTCGGTCTCCCTGTGCCTGTGTGAGTTTTCTCCGGGTGCTCCTGGTTCCTCCCACATTCCAAAATGCATGCTTGTTGTTGGTTAATTTGTGACTCTAAATTGCCCGTAGGTGTAAGTGTGAATGGTTGTTTGTAGGGCTGCAAGTAGGGCTTGTCGACTATTTTTGCGATTACTCGAGTACTCGGATCACACGTAAATGTCATAGTTTTTCCATAGATACGGCTGCATCTAGCAGCAGGTGGATACCTGCTTTGGACCGCTGCAGTGTCATTGCTTCGGCGCGCGGCCGCCTCCATGCCCGGCACCAAAACTCTGTGTGTGTGTCTGTGTGTGTGTGTGTGTGTACGCCTCACCCACATCCCGAACCCGGGCCCTCTTGCGCCCAAAACGCTGATCAACTCGCTACGCCACAAGAGAATCATCCCCAGTGACGTCCCTAAACGAGTCATCGAGTACTAAATTAGTTGTCGAGGCATTTTGCCCTCAAATATTACTTGAGTACTCGAGTAATCGTTGCAGCCCTAGTTGTTTGTCTGTTGCCCTGTGATGGACTGGTGACCTGTCCGGGGTGTACCCCGGCTCTCTCCTGTTGATAGCTGGGATAGGCTCTAGCCCCCCGTGACCCTGCACTGCAGGACAGAGCAGGTTCAGATGATGGATGGATGGATTTTTTGTGGTTAAAATTTGGATCAGCTAAATGCTCCCATCTCAGGCTGCACATGATACTTTTAAAGCCATTTAACATACAAATGCACACTCTCATGCTTTGTTTTTATATTTTATGTGATGTAACACAACAATCTAAGCACGGTAATCTGTGCGCTATGATCACTAACTGGTTGTTACTTTGTTTACCTATGCAAACACAATAGCTGTGTTCAGCAGTTAACACACAATTTGCATTTTAATAGGCAATTGAAATGTACTTAGTTAAGCAAAGAGCTGTAGGAAAATAGGTATTACCCGTTCAAGCCTTAGCTCTGAATCAACAAATTATAACAGGAAAGACTCACTGAGCTGTGGATGCAACTGACAGGTGTACAGCCATCTGTCCTTAATGACTTCACCACTTTTTGAACTTGAATGAAGGTTGCAAGAAATTCAATATCTTCTTTATTGTCGTCAAACAAAGTCCGCAGCATTTTCTTTAAGAGGTTTTGTGCGAAGCCAGTAATCACTACAACTTACCAACTTCACTGAGTGGATGTAATTAATTTATTGACTGAGGTCTAGAGGAGGCTGAGAGATGGACAAAATGACAGACAAAATCAAGGTAAAGCCTTTTGACAACCTGTTTATGAGGTGTCAGTTTGGATTTGGATCAAAGCTTGTAAGGGCTCCACAAGGGCAAGTGTTGGCCGATGTTTAGTGGCTCCCGCTGGCCCGCATGCTGGCCTGCTGGAGAGGCTCGGGGTTTTGTTGCTCTTTATGCAGAACCGACAGGGTGCCTGGACAAAAAAAAAAAAAAAATAACAAGCTGAGCAGAAAATCAGTGGGGTCTGAGGAAGGATATTACAAACCTGAAGCCTGAAGATCACGAGAGAGAGAGAGAGAGAGAGAGCGAGCGAGAGAGCAGGTTAATTTGATACTGTTTGTGCATTCCTGCATTTCGTTTTTTGGAACGTGACGATTAAAAAGTAAAAATTATTTATTGAATTATTTACTGTGATACAAAATGATGATAATGATGAGCTCATTCTCTCTTAGAAAGTGCCATGCTCAAGATGTCTTCACCAATAAATGCCACATTGGTTTGTGTTGGATTTCCCCCTGGGATTAATAAAGTATTTCTGATTCTGATTGCTAGAACTAAACATATGTTGCCTAATCTTGTGTAATCCCATTACAAATAGGTAGAGGGGTTAGAGGGGCCCTTGGTGGCTCTAATCCTACACTTTCACCCAAGAGTCTGGGATTTGAGTCTCAACTGAAGTTTTGGTTAAGTGCTTCATGAACATTGTGAACTTCACTCTGGGTTCCACTCACCGCTGAGTTTCATTTACTAGTTAGGGTCAGGTGTTAAAAATAGGATTAGGTTTAGGTAAAGATCATGGTTAGGGTTAAAGCACACGTCACAAGGGAGAAACGGTCCCTTCTGACACCAACGTTCTGAGCTACAGTGGTGAGTCTCACTACCAGCAATACATGACATGACATGTGCCCAGCGTCAACCTCATGTAGCATTGTTCCCTGTTGATGGAATGCCGTATAAAGGCCATGACAGGCAAGAAAATGGCACAAAAGCTTGTTGCAGATGGGAGAAATTTGCCCCTTAATGCGTTTAATGCTGTGAAAGGATCAGGAGTAGTTCCAGTTTGTGATGTACTGTATAACACAATTTGTATATCAGTTTGGGTACCTGAGCCAGCACTCATGTGTAACAGTACCAAGACTTTTATTCAGACAACATTAAACCTCATATCTTTAATTTTTACCCATAATTCCCTTGAACAGAAAAAAAGGCTCTACTCTGTACTTTTCATTATATTTTGTATCTCGTCCTAAACTCGAAGTCATGACTCTTGTGCGACTCGCAGGCTTTCCAAGGGGACAGTGACTACACACATTAATATTCTAGTGTTCTGCCTGTGCCATTCTTGTTTTTGTGTTTGCCTCTGTGCCTCCTCTCTCTCTCTCTCTCTCTCTCTCTCTCTCTCTCTCTCTCTCTTCCTTTTCTTCACTCATCTCTCATTCTCCCTTTTTTAGTTACAAATGCTAAGTCAGCTGGATTATTCGTGCAGCCCTTTTAAACGAAAGCCTGCTTCATTCCTTGTGACATGTCATTTGTTTTGTTTTTGTGGAGTTGCACAAATGCTGATGCTCTACTTCTGAGTCCTAACCACCCAGCACTGTAGTCCTCTGAGCAGCGTGTTCATAATGCCCGGCGTGTAGACTTAATTAAGGGTTTAATTAATTCTCCATTTAGGTCATGTGTAAGGTAGAGAGGCGTGCAGATTGAGCTGCTGGCCAATATGTGTTACTGTGATGAAATCTTTATCTAATATCATGCAGGTTTTATTTGTTTATAAATCCACATTATACTGTGTAAATTCTGATTAGTCGGTGCATGGTCTGCAGACTGGTAATTGTGGGGAAATTTAGTTTAGAAGAATAAACGATATCTAAATTTGCCAAAAGCACAGAGAACACCTGCACAAGCAGCTGGCCTTGTGTGTAAGTGAAGTCAGTTGAGTTTCACCTGTCCCATTTCATCCAGAACACCCAGACTGATAGCCACAATTCCAGCAGATTGCAAAGGCTATACAGGCTACTTCCTCACTCTGCAAGATATTTGGTATTCTGATGTTCAGAGCATTCCCTGAGGCTGTTTTTGGTACTCAACTGAACCCAAAAAAACCCCTCTCTTTTCTGGTCCTTCCTCCTACAGCGAGGTCAGAGGTCGGGTGTGTCTGCAGAACAGCCTCCAAGGAGCTTGCTGGGATTCTGACACTTCGGCAGGGCAGATGTCTGTTGACAGAGACGTTTGGACAAATTTGAGTTCACAGCCGTATGAGATGACCGGCACCGTCTGAGTAAGTAGTGATTTCTTTTGCCAAATGCACTCTGAGTGTTGGTCTATACATTATGCAAAGTACTATTCATAGTGTTTTTAAAATCAGTAAATGGCAATTTGTAATGGCAGGTTGACAGTAGTGAGTGGTCTGAAAGCCCTGATGTTGTCTGCATGTCATTATTATGACATGATGACTCATAGGTTTAGGTACTTAGTTGGTACCTGTCAAAAACAAACAGTATGCTAATATTTATGTGATAAGTTTAATACATTAATGTGGAAAAAAAGAATATGAAGCTCCTTTCACACTGGCCAAAAAGCCACCTGTCTACCAGCAGGTTGAAAGGACTCAGTCGTCAAAGTGTTGACCTGATTTCAGAAGGTCGGTTGGAAATTAAAGGGCCACGCCATGCATGGACATTATGGACAGTGACAGTAAATCAAGCCCTTTTGATTGTGTTTTGTAAATTAGAGTCGCTGCATTTGAACATAATGAAAGACTGAATGTTCATTACCAGCGACAAAAAATAGGAGAAACACAAAGGTTACAGCTTGTTGCAGAACATCAGTTAGCGAGGATGGCTCTTTGAGTAATTCTGTTAACGCTTATCTGGGGTTTGATTCATTGTGTGTCATTTGGAGGTGTTTCATCACGCTTTTCTTTGATACCACCAAGGTTGGCTCTGGGGTAAAATAACACGCCTGAGATCCATGGCTGTAAATCTATCCATAATTCTCTTCCTCCTCTCTCACTCCAGTTGTCTGCCTGTGCAGCAGAGATGATAGTTGACAATTTAATTGAAGAATTGCTAAGGGAAGAGAATAGGAATTAGATTGGCCTGCATCCTCTGCTTTGTTTTTTTTTCCACCAAATGTCTTGTGCACACCCCCAGACAACCTTTGTGTTTTTGTGGACCTCTGATTGGGTGACTATCAGATTGTCCTTTAGGGTCCCTCCTCCATTGCGAGTGGGGAATTGCTTGTGACAAGTTATCAGGCCTAAAATGATGTCTATAATGGTGGATTAGCCGTTGACATGGCCTTTCATGAACAGCAGAGAGGGTGCCGGCATTGTGTTTAATGAAAGATTCTATCTGCAGTTACTGCTGTGGCTTCATCTGACGTAACTTTAAGAAGCGCCCATCAAACTGTCATAAATATCTTATTATGGCTTGTGATTTAGCATTTTGATGGGCGAGCTGCAGTTTTTATTGTCGTCTGCATGTTTCACAGGCTTCATCTAAACAGCCACATTTGACATTGATCTTAAACCTACAGATCTTTATGGGATCATCAGTGATATAATGAAAATGGTGCTGAAAATGCTCCCATATGGAGCGTGTGCAAATAAATCAGTTCACTGCCAAAGGACCTTAATTACAGTTGCTATGTTGGACAACTTTCTGTCAACAATATCCAGCATCCATCCTTCAGAGCACCTACTGCAGTGTAATAGCCTATAATTTGGAAAGAGACAGTAGCCGACAGCAAGGAGCTTCTGTGCACCATTAAAGGACTTATTCAAGATGGAAGAATAACATCTGCAGAACAGAGACAAAAACTGACTAAAGGCAAAGTCATTTTGCTCTCAACAAAAAAACAAGAGAAAATCTCATGAAGCAGAGACAGAAGATGGTAATATCAGAGGTTAACATTGCTCCCCAACTGCTGGGCAGCATTCATTTTTAATGTCATGCTTAAAGGAACAGCTTGACATTCTTGTGAAAGTCTGCACATTCACCTTCTTCTTGCCCATATTCTCACCTGCATCCATGGCGATCTTGCAGGGACACGACTGCAGGAAGTCACCGCTCCCAGCCAAACGTGCATGCATTATTGATGCGTTTTCCATCTAATATTCACGCTCAGCTCAGGTTGTCATTTGGGTAAACTGAGAAAGCAGAGAAACATTGTACCGTCATCTCCTAATGACCTGCGATAGCATACTCAAACATGCCTGCACACCCACGCTCATTCAGATTTAATATACATTATACGTATTTAAAGGCGTAATTGGAATACAAAGAAGAATTATTTACTGCTGAGCTGATTCCACTGGACTCAGACACACATGCTAACTTGACATCAATTAATTTAATCAATGGTACGTGAAGCCATGAAAGCCTGAAACATATACATGTGAGTTTAGCCTTAGGCCCTCTGTGAAGATCTGACAGATAATTTTCCTTTTTTTCCCCTTGTTAGTTATAAGCAGCAGCTTAGGAAAAAAAATGATGTATCTACAGTATATATGGGTAATCTACAGCTATGTAACATCAAGTGATGTGTGCTGAGGAGAGGTTAATTATGTAGAGTCATAGTACCTTTACTCAATGTTAAGAGCATTTATCATGCTGCATGCAGTGCATTACAAGGTGCTATAACTGATAGGAATGGTTGAAGTTAAAGCAGAGAAGTCCTTGTACTGCCTTATTATGTTAAATTGCTGTTAGTGTCCCAGCTCTGTTTTGGTCAGTGAATCACATTTGGCCACATCAAAGCAGCCAAACTAATAATGAGTCCTGTATATATTCTGTTAGTCTAGCCTTGAAGACCATATGCATATTTGGCTGGTTTTATGCCAAGATCCACAGCACTCCTGAGGTTGCAATATACAGATGGAACGCTCATTGTTGTCCAGGGAACATTTTATTTCACACCAGACATTATACTCAGGTTGCAATAGGCAGAGCTTGACATTTTATTTGCCTTGTGCAATCTCAGGAAATACCCCCTGCCAAAAGCCCTCCCGACTGGAAAACTATCTCTGCAGGCATCTATATCATTGGTGAAGACATCTCATCCATTTCTGACCCTCCCTTTCTCTCTCTCTCTCTCTCCTTCTTACTCCTTTCCTTTTTCTTTCTTTTTTTGTTCAGAAGGTTGTGGGTACTTTTAAACGATTGCTGGCACTGAGCCTCAATTACCTGTAGAGACTGACTTCTGAAATCCGTGCAGGGATTTCTTAATGTCTGAAATGTGGTTCAGTGAGGAACAGAACCTCTCTCTGACATGAAGGCGGTACAGAAATCAGCGGGTGGTTTCTGTGACAGCAAGGGGAGTCTGACTTCACTGTAATTTCCCCCCTTCAGCTATGTAATAATCATTGACAAATATAATATACACAAAACAATTCAAGCAGTTCCATGCATAACCTCTGCTCTGCCTCACACATTCTGAACATGAATGTCAAATTACACACTTGAGTGCAATGAAGCATAATGGTGGGAGACAACAAGTGTTTATGAGCCATCTTAACATGACATCTAAAGCAGGAATCTGTAACCAGTAGGCATCTAGACTTAAAAAAAACCCCACACCTGGACTCCCTCGAGTCTTTATGATCTTCAACATCAGTGCTACACATGATTCCTCCCCTGTGCTCTTCTCCATGCTCTTTGCTGCTCTTTTTCATGCCATACTCACAGGCCTGTTCTTCAGTGTGTGATAGAAATGTGCCAACATTAGACAGCATCACTTTCTCTGGGACCTAATCCCTTCCTCGCTGAAAGCTGTTTATATAATTACCCATTCTCTCTAAAAGATGGGATGAGGGAGCCTTGTGTCTATGCTTGTGAAAGGAGGGTAGAGCCTCAGTGTATATGTGTGTGTGTGTGTGAGACTTGGCTTGAACAGAAGAGTTAAATATATGGTATCAGACAAACAGACAGCCGGCAGCAAGGGACCAAAGTTAATGGTATTTTATGCCATTGGGGTATCTCACATTGCAGTGAGAGGAAAAAGAAAAAAGAAAACAAAGCCATAACTGCTGAGCATAATTTAATAATGTCACATAATAAATATTTGAGGGGAGTTATTCTGTCACCATTGAAAGTGTGGATGGGACATTATTACGCTCTCAGTGATGAATATGCTTTAGTGGCTAGATGGGAAAATGATGATTGAAGTTCATGTTAAATTGCAAAATGCATTTTCAGAATCTATTTTGTAGAGAATTTACTGCACAATATATAAATCAATAGTTGTATTAGGAATGTATTTTTACCGTGATGTATGTCTTTGGATATTTTTCTTCCCCCCTCTCCAAAATGGTTCTCCCCCATTTTGTGAATATGAATATTTATTCGGTATATGCACCCTGTGCTTTGACCTTAAACCGGCTCTGTAGCTCACTGGATGATATTTTATTTAATACCTTTTGTGGAGACACCACATGTTTGTTTCAGAGAGTCTTAGTAAGTAAGAGGCAAGGACATTGTGCTTTTTTTTTTTTTTTTTTTTTTGGTAAAAAAGTTGTTTTGTCTCTTTGACAGTCAGTCTTGATATTACTTCCAAAGACAAAAGTATATGAATACAGAGACCATAATGTTGCAGATATTTTAAGACCGGACTGGACAGGACTAACAGAGGACAGAGATCAGGATTTTTCACAGAAGTGTTCGAACTTGACCTTCTTGTCTCCTGTTGTGAATCGTCATGTAATCATGCAATTACAGAGAGAAATGACAGAAAACGAGGGGGAGGTGAATGACACGTTATTAAGCCCCATTGTTGGCCTCAGTCTCACAGTGTGGCAATTAATGCTCATTACCGTAAAAAGGAAATGTTTGCCACATAAGGCCTGACTAATACTGCAGAACTTATCTGGGTAACAAGTCTAACAGAAAGCCACTAGACATGCATGGATGTGGGAGAATCTTTTTTTTGTAGTCAAGGCAGGGGGGCATTTCAAGGTGTTCAAGGTGGCCGCCCTAAGCGCTGCGGGAAACCCTGCAGGTGTAGTGTATTGTAAAATATTGCAGCATATATATACAGTATTTATACAGCACATTTGCTTCCTAACATACATGAACCTTACATGTTGACTCTGAGTTTGCTTTCCCATGATCAGCAGATTGTTCAGCACAATCAGAGCTAAGACTGTCAATACACTGTGACTAGCTGTAGGTCACCAACATACAGAAAACCAGCTGCTGTTATTTTGGTAACCACTGTCGCCTTTTCTTCTGTCTCTGCCCTCAAGCCAGTTTTATTTTCTGGTGGTGCATTAGACCTCATTACCAGAGCTTAGAATTACTTTTGTTCCACTCGAGGATACCTTGTTGCTCCCCGGTGTTTCCATGGAACCTGATTTTATGCTTATGAGGGAGTTTTTAACGTTCCGAGGCTTCGCATGATAGTGGAGAGAACATTAAATTATATATATATACATATATATATATATATATATATATATATATATGTAAAACAGGAAGCTGTGACAGGGGGAAAAAATTATCTGCAATCAACAGGTCAGTTTAGGCCAATTTCTGCTGTAGCAAACTGGATCTGTGTTAAATGGAAAGTACTGGATACAGAATCTTCCAGTGAAACAGAAATGTCAGGATCACAGAAATTAAAACACAGATTGCACGAGGGGTTGATGTGGTCATAATCAAAGTAACCAAAAGTGGCCGAGCAAACAAACACAGTCCTTTGATGTAAGGCTGGCTTTCTTTTTGCCCCTGCTATTGAGATTAAGGAAAAATAAGATTGCTTTCATGCCTTTGCAAATATCTTCATGTTAGGAATTAATTTTCCCTTGGCCCAAGATGCAATGAATAATAAATTGGCAGAAAAGTTTCCCATCTGTGAAGATGGGTAGGAAGCATGAATCTCTTGAGGGAAAACTTTATGACCATAAAGTCTGCAAACTGTGTGTTTCAGATATAGTCTGGATTGTGCAACTGTTGGTCTGTAGATACAAGAGTGCGTGAATACAAAACAAGCATAATGGGAGAAAATGATTTTGTAAATATCCCTTTAATTGTGTCATTTTTTTTCTATGGGTGATGCAAATTATCCAGCAAATCATTTCATCCTATATCCAAGCTGGATTATAGGGGCCCTTGTAGGCTTGTTAAGTAGGTCTGGTGGTCAAAATGGATTTCACATTTGAATGGGCTTATAAAACCACTGGGCAGTTTGTTTTCCCACTGTAACAATTTCCTTGTATATGCTAACTGCTAACACTCTGGCTTTTAGAGTGGTGTGTAATTGCTGTTAATTTGCCCCCAAAAAAGAATGGTCCTTTTGTATTTGCTGCTCTCCTATTAGTAGTCAAACTATTGTGTGTGGGGAAAAAAATCCAGGATTGGATGGGAAGGTATTATACATCATGTTGAGCCAAACAGACAATTTATCCTGCATTTTGTCCTGCACTGTCAGCCGCGATAAAGTAAAAAAAAAAAAAAAAAATTACTGATGACTTTGTTATCTCTGATAGCAGAACTCCTTCGTCATGTAGTTGCTTGCTTAGCATTAAAAGACAGACCATTGATTTTTGCACAGATGGAGATGACAGTCGGCCGAGTAAACAAAGTTACTGCGATGCCAGCAAATATGGGAAACACCAGTTTTTGTTTTGTTTAGTTTTTTTTTTTAAACAATCCCAAATATTAGACTTTTTTTGTAACTCTCTCTCTCAGAGAGGGTCATAGAGAAGAAAGCAATGTTGGCCTGGCGTTAGATGTAGGGGGGTCACATCTTTTAATAAATAAAATGCTTTACAGTCAGAAAAATCTATATATATATATATATATATATCACACAAACCTCACTCATCAGGTTTTTGTAAAACCTACAGTAGCTATCTGAAAAAGCAGGCCTCATCTATTATCGTGTTCTGTGGTTGTCTGTGTGTGTCGTCCATCCATCCATCCATCCATCCATCCATCCAAGAGGCCACCTAAAGTCTTCGCTCGCATGCATCACTGTAGAGGCTCCAAGCAGCCACATAGGAGTCTAAGAAATAAATCCATTATCAAAAACTTCAGATCCCCATTTAGCCTTCTGGGACTGGCACTAAGAGCAAGTTTTGGACCTTCATCTTAAAATGTTAAGGGTGACAATTTCATAACCATATGAGGTCTCCTTAGTAATGCTAATCCTGTGCGAACAGGGTGAATTATCCTTAATCTGCAGCCTTGTAAATAAATCTTATATTGATTTATTGCACCACTGCTCTCAGGTTAGCCAGCTGTGATATTTGAGTTGTGACTGACTTCATAATGATGGTGATGTAGGCTACGGCAGAGTTTCTATGAATTTTGATCTAATGTGAGGATATTGTCAGTTTACGCGTCGCTCCGCCGCTGCTGGGTGTGACTTGACAGAGCGAAACATCTGTGGCATCCATCAGTGCTACTGACATGACTTTGTGTCTGTGCGGTTTAATCATTGCGATCCCCTGCCCCATCCAGCAGTGACTCATCCTGTTTGACTGAGACCTTCTCTCCACCCAAATTACAGCGCTACACTACCATATAATTCCCTCTTGCAAAAGGTGGATCAAAATGTTTTCTGCTGTAAGATATTTTTATCCACCAACAAGCCTGAGTGTTAATTATAGCAAATATTCAAACATTTAAATAAAGCTCCCTCTGTGAATTGACAGAGTGCAGCAGGCTGCACTCTTTGACACAGCAGTAGTGGTTAAACCATCACAGCAGTATTACCTCCACATGTGTGCTCCCACTGAACTTATTATCCTCAGCTGAGCACAGAAAATTGGAATAATCATGAATCCTGGGATGATAAGCATAGTGGAGCCTTGTATTTAACTCTGGGTGTAAAACCGATATTAATGACAGCCTAGAGTGAGTATCAACACAGAAACCAATCAGCAGCGGTTAAATGGTGAGCTGCCATTATAATAATGATTTATTAACTGCAGACGTGTTATTAGAGGTTTATTTCTATCTTTGTAAAAAAATATAATTATTATTCAATCAAACATGGATAACCTTTGTTAAACCTTAATTAAGTATGGACTTCAGCTCGCCCTGTGTATGAATTTCCATGTTAGATTTATATTTCTTAGTATAGCCACCAATAAACAGCTCTTTATTATGATGTTGACATGCCAGAATATGGTTGTTATGAGGACCATTGTCCCCTTTGGTCATCATAAAGGGCTGAATAACAGCACCGACTGTTTTATATTTTAGAAAGAACAAAACTGAAAAGCATTGAGGAGAAATCTATAAAATAAAAATGGACACATGGGTCAAATTATGGAAAATGAATCAAAACTTGTAGAGGAATGCAGTAATGCGATCGCTGTACCGGTCTGTCGTGGTGAAGAAGGAGCTGATTTACCAGTCGATCTGCGTTCCAACCCTGAGCTGTGGGTAGTGACCAAAGGAATGAGTGAATGAATGAATCGAAGGGTGGCTGGGCGCTTCCTTAGAGATAGGGTGAGGAGCTCGGTCACACGAGAGGAGCTCAGATTAGAGCCGCTGCTCCTTCACATCGAGAGGAGCCAGCTGAGGTGGCTCGGGCCTCCTGGACGAGGTGTTCCGGGCATGTCCCACTGGGAGGAGACCCGGGAAAGACCCAGGACGCGGTGGAGAGACTATGTCTCTGGGCTGGCCTGGGAACGCCTCAGGGTCCCCTCAGAGGAGCTGGAGGAAGTGTCCGGTGAGAGGGAAGTCTGAGTGTCCCTGCTTAGACTGCTGCCCCCTAGACCCGGCCCCGGATAAGCAGTCGAAAATGGATGGATGGATGGAAAATAAACTGAGCAGCTTCACCTTTAGACTATGCAGACTCTGGTTTCAAGATGGTGTCTGTTCCCAACATGGCAGCTCAGTTAAGCTACGATACTTTGGCTTAGTTTTTTGTACAGTGGGCAGAGGCGGAGCTGTGCCTTCAGTCTTTATATACAGTCTATTAACAGGTTGTGTGCCATAATGACTCCATATTCCACCATCATGAATAAGTGGCAGTCCAGAGGCAGGTCATTAGAACGCCACACTGGACTGCAGGGATTAGAATTACTGTACAATGAAGAATCCTGACGCCTGCCTGCTGTACAAAAACTATTCATCAACCCTCCACTAACAGAGTCTAATTGCAGCTGAAAATGACCCAGGCGCTGGCAGATTGTTTATTGAGCAACTAATCTGTCCTCCTCCTTCTCGCCTAAGGCCACCGAAAGAAGTAGAACTTGATCAATGTCCCATCACTAGCTGCAGTCTTTAAACCACACATACAGTGTGCAATACACTCCGCTCCACCCACAACACGTTTAACATGTCCTGGAATAGGTCTCTGTTAATCAATTCCATTAGCACGTGGGGGGGTGGTAGCTGGTGACATTGAAACAACCCAGGATATGCTGCTCACAGTATGAGGTACTTAAAGCAATTCTTTTTGAAGTTCTATTCTGGGTGTAAGTTTCTGTCTTATCTGTGAATGAAATATTAACCTCCAGACCGTTGGCTAAGTGTTTCATAAATATTACATGGTGCAGAAGAAGTAATTGGTTCCCTCATCCATAATGGTTGTCACCCCGGCATGCAGAAAAGTGAATGGCTGCCGAGGAGCTGGTAGTAAGGCTCATAATGGAATTTCACAGATCTCCTCTGCATTCTATATCATCAGGAAGGCTCTTACTGGATGCTAGTTTGTAATTTCCAAAGTGCAACATATCAGTTTCTGGGGTAAAAAAAAAATCATTACGTGCAATCTGACAGCTGAGTCTTTTACCTACAGTAACATCCTTCCATAAAATCACAGTAAATAATTGAATTCTTTGTTTTTTTTGTGTTTTAAACACTGATAACTCGCTAAGAAGTCAAACAGATTGCATTAATGTTCAAACACAATCAGGTTCTAGCTGAGCCTATTTCTGCAGACCTTCTGAAAGTGTCCTTGTCACAGGTCCGGTTACTCTCAGTGGTTTATTCAATACTGAGGATCGATGTTTTTTAATGTATGTCTCAATTGTATCCAAGCCTGAAAATCGTTCTTTAACAGGTTTCCTCTTCATCTACATCTCCCCTTTAGTGACCTGAATTTAAAAGATGAGGTCATGATGGATTAGAAAGCTTGGCACTCAGAGAAAGATCAGGCTTTTATCAATCTGCTGTACAGTGAAGTGAGTTTCTGTGTGCAGAGCTCTTACAGGATAATTATCACATAGACTGGGAAACTTAAAAATGGAAATAACTTTTCCTAAATACTTGTAAATACCTGAATTTAGTGTGCCGCCAAAACCTAAACTAGCAATACCTTGTGGCAGAAACAAAGTGCTACAGAACTAACCTAACATTTTTCTATGTAAAATGGATATAATTTTATGAGTGTGTGTTTTAAGACAATTATTGAAAAACATAGTTTTTTTAATGCCTAACCTGAACGCTGAGTTGAAGTGATATTTCCAGTGTTCATCAAGTGCTTAACTAAAATAAAACATGAGTGTTTGGGGAGGTGGACACAAACCCTAAACTCCTGATCTGCTGCACTGTTAGTGCCACCAACCCCAGCTTCATCAGGGCACGTCCTTATGTCATGTTCCATTCTGGCCATTTAGTGTAAATCAAGTAATATTACTGGGAGGGGCCGAAATGACAAATTTGGCATACTGCTCATGTGGACAAAACTGTGTCTTTTAGT
Organism: Parambassis ranga; assembly: GCF_900634625.1. Lineage (NCBI taxonomy): Eukaryota > Metazoa > Chordata > Actinopteri > Ambassidae > Parambassis > Parambassis ranga. The sequence goes on from NC_041039.1 coordinate 18,513,733, forward strand.
TTTTATAGTATTTTAACTTGTTGGTTACAGCTCCATAAGACCCCATTCATTCCAATGTAGCAGCTGGAAAACATGGCTGTATTAAGCAAATAACAGAATCCTGGAGTTTGTGTCCTTAGATCCTTAATTTTCTTCTACCTGTGTTTAATCCTGACGTTCATTTTCTGTCACTGCTTGTTTTAAGTGGATATTTCAGCCACATTAGAATTTACTGTCAGGACAGGCAGAAAAAAAGAGCAGGAGGATATTCTATTAATTGAATTGTAACCTTGCCTCATTTCAGAGGCGTACAGACAGACTCTGTGCTTCGGCTCCTATCAACAAAGGCCTCCGTGTATCGGCCCTGGGTTGACATGTTCAAACTCTGCAGGACTCGGCTGTTTTGTAACCAGCAGACGATGGTCTGAACTTTTGGATGGAGGGGGATTATGGAGCTGGGCATAAATTTCAGCTGGAAGAAAGGCTCATCGGTGTCAAACCTCCCGCTGTTGAGAGCACGCGTAACAGCTCATCCTTCTGTGGAGAATTTTGGATCCACATCCAGTTCTGTCTTTTATCTTGCCGCTTGCAGATGCCTCAGTCAACGTGAGGATGGCTATCTGGGACTTGGTTCCAGTACAGTTGGTCTTCTCGCTTCCAGGCTTTGTGTGTGTGTATGTATGTGTGATTTGTCATGACTAGCAGCACGTCGCATGTTGACATAATTTTTCTTTAGGCCTGTTTAACATGCACAGATGTAAACCTGCCTATGAGATAAAAATCTTGGACAAATTATCCCTACATGTATAAAAAAACAGTATGTTTTTATTATTATGCAAAAAGAGCTTACAAAGGCTTTATGAAATCCGGATATGAGCACACACACACTAAACTCGCTGAGAGATTTACTCGTCTCTCCAGAGACTGAATTAGATTTGATGTGACTGACAGACTGTGATATAGGGACAATGTGGTATCAATCAATCTCTTGCTAAATGCTACGGAAAATCCTGTCTGTGTGGATGACCTGCAGGGCACACATCTAATAAACAACTCAGTGCCCTTTTCCTCACAGAAGGCTGAGCTTTTCCATCCCCAACACGCCATTTTTGTTGTGTTAAATCTTACATCTTTCATATGTGCGGCACGGTGTCGGCTCAGGGTGACCTCTGCAGGAGTGAAATCCGTGGACGCGGTTGTTCCTGACAGCATGCGAATGCATTTATAAACACATTTTGAAAGCACCTATCATGTGAATTGACCAGCGCAGGTCAGATGAGTTTGATGTTTCTGTCTGTGTTGATATATGTGAACTGTGTTATATGTGTTATTCCTTTGAAATGTTGCTCAAAATCTTAATCCCTACTCTAACATCTTGAATAAAGTGAGAGCAGCCACCGTTCCAGTTGGCTGCAGGGCAAACCCCCAGCTTTCTCACATGACAGAAAACATTTTGACAGATATCTATCATTTACCTACAACTTCACAGCTTCACAGATTTCCAGGAATTCTTTCCACGTTCCACTTTTCCGCAAAAAAAAGGAGCATCCTCAGAAAAGCTTTCTCCTGTGCTTATCTTACAGTCTTAAATTGCTTCGAAGTATCGTAAAAACTTCACAACGATGAGTAAGAAAGAACATTTTATTAAGTTTAAAATTGATTTCATGATTTTATTGTTATTGGTGCTAATGCTGGTTATTATCCACCCATCTAATCCTCTCTAACATTGGAGTGAGATTAATTTAGTTCAGATTCAAATAATGTTCAAATAAATCAGAATTATTCATCACAAATTAAAGTTTGCACTTTAAAAAAATAGCAGAAATGTGATTAGGCTTATAAATCTGTGTAAGAATAGGTTCCATTATCATTAATGTAACACGACATTGATATCCCAAAGAAGACCAAAAGGAAAAAGAATTGGACCATTAATTATTATCCTAGTGTTCATTATAAAGTTTGCAATAGATTCCCCCTTTGAAAGGAAGGAACTATTCATGGCTTAAGTGAGGATATAGTTATTAGGAAGGAAATTAAGGTACAGTGTCTGAATAGAATTAACACTGGCTCCAGCTCGGCTATCTAATATTTCTGAAAGTTTCAGGTTTTTTTATTTGAACTTGCATGAAAAATATCTTTTTCCCTTTAGAAATGAGAGAAAATAGTGTTTGAAACCAACCTTCTGGATGTACAGTTTGCTTAAAATAAAGCCAATTACCATCACTTAAAGAACAATACAGACACATAACACCTTATGTAGACTTGCACATAAAGCCCTATCCTCACAGGGTCTTAGGCTACATTCAGAAGTTGTTCGTTCTGAAGTGACCCGCATGCACAGAAGAGGACACGACTTCACACAATGTGCGGCTCGTAGCCGACATAATTACAACCAAATAATATTAAGAAGAACGCTGAGAAGGAAGAGAGCAGCAGCTGCAACGTCTGTACAGAGATGCGTGTGGGTGCGGAGTGGTGGGATGGTGACGTGACTGCTTTTAGCGACTCTGACTTCATAATTTCAGAATGACGAGAACCTTTGAATACGTTTGCGAGTGCCTTTCTGTGTCACTTTCAAGGCAAGAGAGTCGACATCTCCCTCATCTGTGAGCGAGCGCGTTGGATTCGGGCTCTACTTCCTGGCAACAGGTGCTTGTTGCTAACAACACCGCTTGTCTGCCCGCTCCTGTGTCGCAGAATTGTGACGTCTGTCGTCTTTCACTGACGTTAAAGTCGGATATATGCTGCATAGCCGTTCAGACTGAGGTCGCATTGCAAAAAATCAGATACATATCTGATTTAGGACCACATATGAAAGTGACCTGGGTCTGATATAAAAAAAAAAACGAATTGAGCTGTTCAGACTGTCATGACAATATCAGATACAGGTCACATATGAGCCTTACTCTTATATTTGATTAAAGCTTCTCATTCTTTACGATAACTGTCCATCTGCCACTCTCATGTGAGGCTTTTGCGAGATGGAACCTCATTGTAAGTGACTTATTATAATCAGAGAGTGTGTTTTTGTTCCTTCTGTAAGCTGATTAAGAGCCTGGAGCTCCACAGTATGCTTGTCCACTGCCTTCCCAATGTCACATCTGATACTCACCACGCCAGCACATTTCTATCTGCACCATCAAGGTCTAACCATCATGCTAGCGCTGTAAGAGCGCTGATTGAAACAGACTCCAGCCTCATACTTATCTGATAAGCAAGTGGTGCATGTTGAACTGATTAATAACCTGTCACGCAGAGCTGTTGGGGATAATAATTGATTCATTTCCCCCAGCCTGGCGTTTATCCCACCGCTTTTCCTACTGCAACCTCGAACTGAGTCACGACCACCAGCGGCCCTCCCTGATGTCAGATAAGAGATGACTATGACTATGTGATCAGGAAAAAAAAAATCCAGGCTTGTCGGGGGACACACGTTTCCAATTTCATAGACAGACGAAATCAAGCTGATATGTTATTTTGTCACTTCATCTGCAGATGATGCTTCAAGCGTGATCTCATTCATATTGGTTAAGTTGCTGTCAGAGTGAGTAAATGCAGAATAATGTACACTAAATTCAGATATTCTCACACACCTGGCGTGAGTTTCACATGTCAGAATAGTATATATTGATGTATACGGTACATCCTGAGGAGAAGTGCATGGATGATACAGATGGTTGACAGATAGCAAGGCACCAGAACACTGCCACTAGAACTCAGTCTTCGATATTTGCTCCCTAAATGTGCTGAGCTCTTAACAAATTAGGAAAAATTGTCATCAAGCCAGTGCCATTGTGCCACGTAGCATGCTGAGTATAAGGTTCCAGTGGCAGGATGTCACAGGTTTTGTATTTTTAAATGTGATAGTTGGAAACACACTTAATGCAGACTGAAGATGAACGAGAGAAGCCGGGGGCATACAAAAAAGGACATTGAAGCACTGAGTAGAAAGACTGATGTTATTTATGTATAATGTAAACAGTAATGGACCAAGAATAGAGCCCTGTGGCAATCTATTACTGATGGTGAGTTGGCTTCACTGAGCACCATGATGATGTTGGTTCAGATCAAAACTGTAAAATTGCATGGATTGGATTTCGAACATATGGCAGCACGTGCAACAGTCTTACCTTGCAAGGTATCTAGGTAGTTGGCATACTGGGATTTTACATAAGATGATGGTCTGTGTTGGAAACAGCAGGATGTGACTTTACAAACTCAGACCTTTCTTTAAATCATGTACCAGCATGTTAAGTACTACTGGCTAGCTTCCAAAGATCCTCAGCAGCTTCGTTGTTTCCTCTTCTAAATTCATTCTCCATGATTGGAGGAATTTACATTAGCTTGTTTGAGATGGTGACTGGCTTACACTAGCTAAACACTGGTCACCCACCCACCAGTAAAATGCATTGATTATATAAGTGATAAGAGCTCAGCAGTTGGTGTGATGAGCAAGAAAATCGATTTGTTACTGACATCTGGATCAGAACGTCTCCTAACTGGAGGGTCTCATGTGGTGCTGTTGCAAAAAAATAGGCAAGAGTCAATAATGCATGTTGGGAGCTAGCCTCTGTGATCTGATCCCATAAAAGGGTCACTGTTGTTTAAATTGTTAAATAATGTTTGCCTAATACACAGTGCATTGTAGCTAGCTATAGACAAATTACTTTGCCCATGCTGACCCCTATCTGCCTTTGAAAGCACCTACAGTGGGTGCAACATGCGAGTGCATGTCTTGGCATTAGGAGGCTGGTTTTAATGCTGTGGCTGATCAGCTCTGCTCGTTGGCTCCTTTATGCTCTCTGTGGAGTAAAAAAAATAATAGAGTATAATGTAATAAGTGTAATAGTATATAGCTGTTTACCTGTTACCGTGTTCATTATGACTATTGTCAATTTGCAGGCTGGGTAGCTAATTAGGTATAAGATCACACTGAGCAGCATGCAGATGTACCAACAGGTGTCATTTGTGTGGTTGTAATTAAAAAAAATTGCAGATTAGCTTGTCTGTGCACGCTGTCAAACATGCCTCAACGCCTCATATTTCAAAGTTTAAAATAAACTTTTTTCCTTTTTTTTTAAATCCCAAATAGGTAGAGAATCAGGCGTAGTTTGTTATCTCTTATTTCCGATTTTTTGATTGATCACAGCCCTGTCAAACCTGCAAACAGATGCTCAGGGCTGTGTCTATCTAACTTTGATAACTCTGCGGCTCCCTCTCACATCATCAAGTATAAAACACAGACGTTTTTAAACATTAAATGGGAAAACTGTCAGGGAATGGACTGGGACATCATCACAAGTGAAGTGATCCATAAGTGATGTATAAAATCTAAAAAAAAAAAAATGAGACCCATAAATATAAAGAACAGTAGCTGGAAGGCACAGAAGGTCATACAGACTGGATGAGCAGCGCTATGAGTCGCCTGCTCTACGTGCTGCAGCAGCCTCATAAAAAGGCTGTGAAATACTGGCATCTAATAATTAATTGAGTAAATCTGACAGTGAGGTGTCAAAGCAGTTTTTTTTTATAATTGCAAACTTTAATTGTTGCTCATTGAGCAAAAAAGTATTCATTTTCCATGCTGCAGTGGAACACAGCTGAGTTTAAAATGATTGAAAATGTAATCCAAAGTACGTGTGGGATGGTTTTTGCTCAGTCAGCTGTGATGCAGATAGAGGCACTTATTTTGTAAATCTTAATAAACTACTTTGCTTAGTATCTTAATGTCACAGATACAGATGATGTGTATCCTGCATGTATACCCAGACAGAGACCTGTGTTGCCCATATTAGACTTTTTTACAGTTCCAACAAAAGTGACATTCTTCAAAGTTATTACCTATCATCCCGAAGATGATGCTGATGTCTTGTGTCACTGACGACCTCCTCTAACTTTGCCTGCCAGCTCCTGCAAGTATAAAAAGAAAGAACAGGAGACAAGTGAAATGAGCATGGAGGTTGTGTCGGCACAAATAAAGAAAATCCCACTCTGAAACCTGTGTACAGGGATATCTGTACCTGGTGCTTTCTATCTAACAGCAGCTCTGTGTTCAGACAAAGTTGGACTTAAGAATATATATATATATAAATATATATATATATATATATATATAAATATATAGTTGTGCAAATCATTGGCGCCTTGTGGCAGCTGGAATATCCGGGGTAATAATAGCTCGAACTGTCTTAATCATAGCCCGACGTGACATCAGTGTTGTCACAACAGGCACTGAAGCTGGGATATCTTATGGTGGAAGTTCACACCCTGCTGCTGTAATGTACTGTGGTGTCCTCAGGGTGAGTTCAGTGCATATACTGGCATCCTGGAGAAGTGTGACATATTGGCCTTGCGTTATCTGCACACACATATGAGCAATCGCATGATGTGATGTGCTGGCTGGAAGGGGTGAGCTCGTATGGTGGTGTAGGTGTTTAGCTGAGCCCTCATGAACCCTCTGCTGCTGATGTTTTCTTCTAATAAACTCTAATTGATGTGACATTTGTTGTTTCCTGTTAATGGAGTTTTTCATCTCCCTATTTCTTGTCTGAACATTTACGACGTGTAGTCATAAAGTGTGGATGAAAACAAGTCTTCACTCAAATTAAAACAATAACTCGCTTTTATTTGCACCCGCTCCTGTCTTTTCATCGAGGCTACAGGTCATTACTCCACATTCTCCCTTGATAAAAATGCAACAACAGTAACTACATTTTATGTCCTCTAAATATTTTTGGTACCTGTATTTAAAATAGAAAACACCAAGGGCATTTGCACAACAGACTAGTAAGAAATCCTGCTTTAATTTGTCAAACCACCATCTGGAGAAGGTTGAAGGCTGAATATTTGTCCACATCCAATAACCTTCATGTGTCCATAACAAGTGTGTGTCACTAGTTACTGATTCATGCCAGTAGTAACACAAAATGTGAGAACAGTTTATAACTCACGTATCAAATGACCAGTGGTGAAGCTTGGTACTTAAGTAATAGTACAATTACCCAGCAAAATATATACTTATGTAAAAGTAGAAGTGCTACATCAACAATCCTACTTAAATAAAAGCCTTAAGTACTTACTTCTAAATGTACTTAAACTACTCATGCACCAAATATATATATTATTGATTTCTATTGCAAAGGATCTGAACAGGTTAAAATAATCAAAGAAATCATCTTAAATGAAAATGGAGCATGTGTAGTTAATGTCCATGTTCAGTCCATAAGCAGCTATGGACAGGTCTGTGTGTCATGAGGCAGGCTGTGGGCATCAAGTGAACAGAGAGGCTGCTGATAAACAGGCATTCAGCATGTTTACTGTGTCAGTGTTCCTGCTGTAGATTCATGTTATGATTCATGTTCATCAGACATTAATGGATGGACCTGTGTTAGCAGACAGCAGCTAACTAGTTAGCTAACTGAGCCAGAGCACCGGCATCATGACTGAGGCTCATTATAGAAACACAGCTGGCAGCGTGACACCAGCTCCATGCAGAGTCTGACCTCACATCAGTCCAGCACTGTGTTCATCAAATGTAACAAGTAACTACAAACACTGTAGAAATGTAGTGGAGGAGAAAGAACAGGTAACAGCTGCAAAATGTGTAGAGTAAAAGTATAAAGTATGCACTATTATTTTTACTTAAGTAAAGTATGAATACATAAAAATTTACTTAAGTACAGTAACAAAGTACAAATACTTAGTTACTTTCCACCACATCACGGAAACCCCACATTTACCTGCAGCTTTATATTCTAATATGACAAATGCAGGATATAATTGACTCTAATCTTCAGTGTCATTGTGTGAAAATATGTATTTTATAGTAGGGATGTCCCGATCCGATCACATGATCGGAAATCGGGCCCGATTACGTGATTTCAGACTCGATCGGAATCGGACATTACCTCCCGATCAGGACTCGAACATATACTTTTTAGGGCTGTCAAAGTTAACGCCTTCTGTGCAGGGTGGCTCTGTGTCCTGTAGTGCAGGGGTGTGACAGCTGCTTTTGGTGCGACAGGTCCTGGTTCGAGACCTCGATGTGCTGCGTGTGTGAAATCTCCCAATGTGGCGGCACACGCACACACCGGCCTGTTGCGATAAACAATAAATCAATTAATTGCATGATAACTTTAAATGGGCTCGATGAGTTTTTTCGGCCGCGATAAATTACATTTGCACGCTTGTTTGTTTTCCTCTCTCTCTCCCTCTCGCTGCCAAAGAGGCTGGATGACAAAAGGCGTCACTCCGTGCGTCGTAGCGTATAAAGTGTGCAAAGTCTGGCCGTCAGATTTAATATGGCCGCGGCTTCTGTCTTTAAATGTGTCAAACCAACAGGTAGTTCTTATTTTTTAACTCATTGTGTGACGTTTACGGGATGTTCTGAGCAGACCACGGTCAGCTCGCGGTCTGCGTCGCCACGGTGCGTCACAGTGCTGCAGGGCTTGGACGTTACAGCAACACAGAGAGCTGTGAAGCTGCTCAACACCGTTTCAACACTTCGACACAATTCACCACAAGACTAAACATGCTTATGAATACAACGTGCCATCAGAGAGAGTCCGCGTTGTACAAGTGAAGTTCTCTGCCTTCTTACTGGCGGCACTCGCTGCAGCGCCACCTAGTCTAGTTCTCTTGCCCAGTCCTCTTGTGCCATCTCTGCTATTTTATGTGTTTCTGTCTACATGGTGGCGTTTTTAAAATTCGCTGATGCGCATACACACACGCAAACGCGTGCGCACACAAACACATGTGCGCACAGGTGAGCCCACTCCCAGCAGCAGGTAGAGTTGTGTTGTTTGGCTCTGTTGCTCATGACGTGCTGGTTGGTTTGACTTAACTCCATTGACTATGCTCAGATAAGCTATGGTAATAGGCCTACCACTACTCATAATAATAATATTAATATCATTAATAATAACAATAATAATAATAATAGTGTTGATAATTGGGGGCCTTACCAATGTTAAATGTTCTTTAGAAATTAAAGTTTATTGATCTTTGAAAGGGTGTACTTGCATTATATGTCATTATCATTATGTTAGTTGAACATTGATTTGACAATATTATCGCTTATCGCAATAATTTCTCTTGGCAATTAATCGTCCAGCAAAATCTGTTATCGTGACAGGCCTACACACACACACACACACACACACGGGTTTTGCCGCAATGAGTGCCTTTATAGAAAGTATCGGATCGGGACTCGGTATCGGCAGATACTCAAAATCAAATGACTCAGACTCGGACTCGAGGGCAAAAAAACCTGATCGGGACATCCCTATTTTATAGTTCTCAAAACATGACAATAAATAATACTCTATGACACACCTGATGCTTTAATATTCAGTGTGTTAGGTTGGTCTTTTCACATCGTGTTGCTGCTTTCTTTCTAGGTAAGTGATGCAGCAGGTCTCATGTTGGTGGACACAGGGGACATTTTAATACACAGGTCAGCCTTCCTGTCCTTGCTCTTTGGACTGTGTACGTGATTGCTCTATTAAACATGAGAGGTATTTTGCATTATTTTGAAGAGAGATAAACCCGCTGGGATCTAAGAATAAAGACTCCCTCATTCAGGCTCTTCCTCATTATAATCTGCCTGCGAGGATTGAAAGTCACACTGCGTTTGATTTTCTCTGATAAGCATTTGGGGAATACACCTTTTACCTTCTTTTTGTGCAGGAGCACACGCTGTTGAAAATGTCAGATGAATAATCATTCGAGATGAAGCAACTGCTGGGCGTAGTTTTAAAATGGAAAGATAGCTCGAGGAAAAATGCCGAAATAAACCTGACTTTTATGTTCTTGTTGTGTGTTTTGTTGTTGTTTTTTATTTTAAGCGTCTTTGAGCCTTGTGCTTCTTCAGAAAAACAGCTTGTAAAATGATCGTACTTGATAAGAATTTTAGGAACAAAATAATGAGACACTATAGGGACACCTGTTGTAGATGTGAATAATTTTATACTTTATACTAATCATAGTATCACCCACTTCTGTATGTCAATATCATTGCTTACATCTGAGCATGAGACCACTCCTTGCAGACTATATAAATTCTACACAATATAGCAACATGTCTGGTGTTACGATCACGCAATGAAAAAGGTGTCTGAAGGCTCCATATTTAAATTTAGCACCAGCAGATTCTCTTAGTCTGATACCATCCTCAGTGGATATATGCAGCCCTTACTTATTATTGAATAGAATAGCCTGATAGCTCAATTCAAGCCTTCAGGGAATTTTCTTCTTTCCTCTCACTAAGATCGACTGTCAAATATGGACTTATACAGTAAGTAAACTGTAGAGATGGCTGAACGAAATGTACACTGGTAGAAAGTGTTGCCTCTCGTCGAGGTAGAAAACAGCTTTGGAAAAGATCTGTAATGCCTGAAGTTTAGTGGTATTCCCCTAAAGTCGAGGTTAGCTCTGTGTGTGTGTTTTGGCGGACAGCTCTTAATAAGCAGAAATCTCCATCCCAGGAGCAGCGGGAGAGTGCTTAGCCCAGCACAGGAGAGACAAGAAAGCACGAGAGGAGAGGTTTAAATAAAGGTTTGTAGGCTCAACAACATATAAACATGGTGAGGGTTTTATTAGAGATGGCTGGAGAGCTTGTCGGTGCATTCCTGATCGAACTGCAGCTTTTTCTTTTTTTTTTTAACTCGATATGTTCAAGTACATACGTGGAATTCCCTGTAATTCCTGAGTGCCTCTGTGTAGTTTCTCCTGACCCTCAAGTTACCAATGGTTGTTTACAGGAAAGTGCTTTGGGCCTGTGTGGTGCAGCCACGCGGGCGTTGGGTTGACTTTTTGACTTATTTATTTATTTATATTGCTTTTTTTCCACCCTGACAAACATGTGGATGGTTTTCTCTGATTATGGGAGGGGAAATTGATCATATCTTGTCAGCTATTGCAACTTATATATCTTTATATCATAAATGCAGGCTGTTGTTTTTTTTTATATATAATCAAACAAATGAGTGTCTTTTTTTCTTCTTCAGATAACTGCAGTCCTAACAATCGGTCTAAATCCTCCCAAGCCTTTTCCTTTGTAGGGCTTCATAATCCTGAATGTCATGTTCATTATTGGAAGCAAGTCATCCATTTGCCGAACCACAGGCACTCAAATACGTTGCACTACTCAAGCACAAGTGCTACAGAGTTGCTGCACACCACCAGATGTAAAAAGCGAATTTAATTAGGTGCTTAAATATTCAATCACCACTCTCATTTCTTAAACCGAGAGGCTCTCTGTTCGGATTTGACAAAGAGCCAGAGCACACAGTGCATGCCTGCTAGTTGAAGATAGTAGAGAGTGTCTACAATTCAACCAAGACAGTAGTTTTCCCTAGGACAGGAAGCATACACCGGAGGAGCTGGCTGTTACTTTGCTAATTATCCACGACTTTGGTATCACATACAAGGTCCTCCATGTTAATGTTACAGATCACGTCAGAGATGTTGCACCTACAGTCTGGGACTGTTTCATCATTCTTGGCTGTCATTTCCAATGGGTGGAAGTATGTAGTTCATTATTATTTTCAATCTTTGCAAAGCAGACATGTCAAATATCTGAATATCAAAGTTGAGGAAAGTGTCGTCATTCATTGACAGATACTGAAATAAGTTCATCCATCCTCTCGTACTTTTAAAATAATCAGATCTTTGATATTCATAATCAGCACAGGAGCACCACCTCTACATGCTGAGAGTCTTTACAACAGTGACGCACCACCGCAGCTTTTTCAGTCCTGATAAAGATATAAACACTTTGCAATATCTGATATTGATCTAATACCTCTTTTCTTTGCAGATAATGCAAGAAGCTGTTGAGATTGTTGTCATAGCAGCTGTAATATATCTGTATAATATCTGGCTCCATGTTTGTGCTCTGTGGTTTCGTCATGTGTGTGCTGCTGACAGATAACTATGGGGTGGTGTCCAGTGGCCCTAACAGACTAGTGCCTTACTAACATGGATGTAAATAATAATGGTTTCAATTTTTCAAAATTATCAGTCCAACTTTTAGTTTTTAACTAGGAATGTCCTGATCCGATCATGTGATCGGAAATCAGACCTGATTACGTGGTTTCAGACTCGATCGGAATCGGACGTTACCTCCCGATCAGGACTTGGATATATATGTATTAGGGCTTTCAGGCTCGTGGTGTTGGGACATGATTGTTGGTTTGGGTGCGAGAGGTCATGGGTTCGAGACTGGGATGAAAGTTACCAGGTTGAATGGAAGTATTTAGAAACTGCGGCAATGCGTTGCGGGTAGTTTGTGGAAGTACTACCTGTGCAAAGGGGCAGGTCATGCGGTAAGTGCTCTTGACACAAACACACACAGAGTTTTGCACAATTCATTTTAGTAACATGTATATGCCCTGTGACAGTGCGAAGGTGCAGGACATCACAGCAAACAGCACAACTGAGCGCAATGAGCGACCTGCCATTTGCCTTTGTAGAGAATTCTAAAAGTATTGCATTGGGAAGCGGTATCGACAGATACTCAAAATCAAATGACTCGGACTCGGGGGCAAAAAAACCTGATTGGGACATCCCTATTTTCAACATTATAAAATAATTTGGCAGCATTAGCAACAATTTAGTATTAATGACAGGTGACAATTATGTCATCTATTTACACAATGTTCATATCATCATATCATTATCATATCAATACCATATTATTGCCAACATGCAGCTGCAATATAGGAGGCTTACAGAAAGTAAACAAGCACGCATTGCAGAGCAGATTTGTGTGCAGACTGCTGACTCCTGACCTCCATGTATTATAAATTAAAGAAGGGAGCGTTTCCCAACCCGGTGCTGCCTGCAAGTCTTTATTTTGCTGATGCCAGTATAGCCTCTTGTCAGACCACGGGAAGATGAACCTGCACTGCACTGAAGCGTGGCTGTTTCTTTAATTACTCTTAATTAGGTGCAAGGAAAAGCCATTCAACCCAATGTGTGTCTTCATCAATAATCCTAAGAGTCTGGAGACTTTGACTAACATTTACATTGAGGTCTTTACCTATCAAAGTGGTTCCCTAAATGCTGAAGAGAGTGCACTGTATAATATTTTACCTAGAAAAAAAAGAGCTTTGTGTGTGTATATATATATATATATATATATATATATATATATATATATATGTAAAAAAAAAAGAGTATATATGTATATATTTAAGGAGAAAACCATCTGGTACTGCATATCCACAGAGCCATTTTAAAGAGCAGCACAAAAGCCCCCTCAGCATCACATGAATATATGTCAGCTCCATGTGCTCTGTCAATATGTAGATTAAATGCTGTTTGCTTTTCTTTTTTTTTTACCTCTTCTTATATATGTTAAATCTCTGAAATGGTAAGACCTTTTCTGCGGCTGTTAGCATTTTGAAGAAGTGCCTATTATGCAATGTGTTTACCCTCGGGGGGGGGGGGGGGGGGGGCTTCTCCTCGCATCCTCTGACTTTTCATTTGCTCGGAGGCAGTCAGAAGAATACGAGAATGTCTGAAAAAGTGAATACTGAGCTTTGTGGCTCCTCGATGGCCAGGAGCTTATAATTTCCTCGAGAAACCGAGCTGATATTTCCATTTTGTTTCAGATTTATGGTCGGCGTGCTGTGGAGAAAAACAAGTCACCGGGATGGAAATAGTTTGGAATCAGAGGCCCAGAACTAATCTTGATCTTGTCACAGGCTTAATTAAACTTTATTAATAAATATTTGTTTATCACATGCATCCCGAGCTTTACTGACTCCCTGAAGAGTTTTGGTGGATGATACATGCAGTGTTTATTCAGTGGAAGAAAGACTCATAAAAGTTTTGCTGTAGGTTTCCTCCAGGATCACACGTGGGATCAGCCACGTGCTGAAGGTAAACTTCAACTTCACATTGACTGTATCTAGTGGATGGATTGTAATTAAATACATTTTTTCAGATAATGGATTGGCATCATATATAATTTTTAGGCATCAAGTTGCATTTCAGGCCACATCTTAATTGATCATGCTAAGTTTCATACATAAGGTTAGCAGGACTCGCTACCTTGCAGTTTGTTCATTAGATGTGTTAGTACTGACAGGAAATAGATATGATGTGCTGATCTGCTGCATCGTCTGTGTCGTTCCTCTCATGCTTACTTAATTTTTGTATTTATTGTTTGTCACGTTTTGACATGAAAACAATCCTTTCACACAACCCTCCATTTTTGGGTTGCCAGGTTGACAAGTTCAGTGATGTCAATAGCATGCATTTATATTTACATGATCACAAAGGTATGACTACTGTATGAAGACTGATGCTACATACATAAATATGTATATTGATGAAGAATCTCACTCAACATTGTATTCCAAGTTTGCTGTAGTTTGTTTGATAGCATACCAGTATACGGTGGACTTACACCGTAGGAAGGAAGGATCTTCCAAAGACAGGATGAGGGGAACAAAGGAGTCAACACCTGAACCACTAGGGGGTGGGGATGGATTCTAGACGCTTTGTGACGCTCTAACGGAGGGTGTGTGTGCTTGTGTGTGTGTGTGTGTGTGTGTGTGTATATATATATATATATGTAATGGCTAAAAGTAGCATTAATAGTAGTACTAATGCAAACACTCACACAGACAGGAGCTGAGCTCTGCATACAGTCCATCCTAAAATTCTGTTACATTACATATAAAGTTTAGTTTCTACAAAGACTTTAAACTTAATGTGATCTCTAAAAATTTAAAAATTAGATTGCAGGCCTGTGACTTCCTCAGTAAAATACTGAATATACTAAATCGATTGCATGTTTAAGTCTGGCTCTTTTTTTCCTTATTAGCCGGTGCGTAGGTGGCCATGACTAACTGAGGAAAAACACATATCTCAAGTCTACTCACAGCCCACACCAGTAAGTGGAAAAAAAAATGCTGAGGGATTTGTTGCAGTTCCCAGAGCCTATTCTGTAGCTGGAAAGCTGTCACTGCTTTTTGATAGCAGCACAGTATTAATTAGGCCACCTTTAGACCTGTATTTACTTTACCCTTCAGGCTCTAATAGTGAAAAGATTTTTATTGTTGGCACATCAGGGGATGTTGTCAACCTAATAAATACGTTTTTAGCCCTGTAATCATAAAATGTGTAGCAAAGAGACATGTTTGTAAAAGAAAAAAAATGCAGTGAATCATTTGCAATCCTGCCTTAATATTTGTCTTAAAGTTCCATCACTGTTTTTTTTTCTGTCAGCAAAGGTACAAACACATCTAACTGTATCAGCAAAGAGCTTATTTAAATCTATGAATGCTGAAAAGGAGTTTCTCTAAGGCAGTGGAAGCTGTGTGCAAATTTTAACCTTTTAGATTTTTAACATCTCAGCCACTATTGGCCAAAGTTTTATTACTTTTGGCAGGACAGGACTTAAAGGCTCTACAACGTTCATTTCAACCAGCAAGAAAGACATGAGGGCACCAACCTCATTTCTGCTGTCTCTAAGCTCTCTGACCCTTTGGGAGGGGAGGCCGCAGAAGCTATTCAGGCCTATTTTCTGATACAGATCCCACCCCATCACTGTCCCACTGCTACTGTAAAAAGCACATGTTTCTGCAGCAGAGTCTTTCCTCAACGTTTCTTTAAATTTAAGGTTTAATTTAATTAATTCAAATTTGGTCTAATGTACTTGATTGGGATGAACCGGATGGGAATAATTAGTCATGGTCAGTGATATAATAATGGCTGACAGGTCAGAAGGTGCATTATCAGACAATAAGAGTAAATAGAAAGTGACTGCTTGCATTCTTTTGGTTGTACGTTAGTTTTAACCTTTATATATTATAACCTGGGGACCTGCAGGACGGACGTGCTTTAGTGGTCAGCTACCAGTGGCTGCTCCAGGCTGGCTTGACTCTGTTTCTCAGCTCAAGGCATTTCTGCTTAGTTTAAACAGTAAATTATGAAGTGACTTTGTGTTTCTTCACAAATATTGTTGATTTCTTTGAAAAACGGCGGCTTAGTTCAGCAGTACAAGCTTTCACACTTACTTACTTCAGATGGGAACGTGATCAGCGTTATGCCGGTGACAGTGTGATGTCAGTGTTTAATAAGAGTCAGGGCAAAGAGAATGCAGACAGAGGCATCACTGCCACTCACTGTGAGGTTGCCAGGTTTGAATGTTTAGACCTACACCGGAATATAATCTCACTGAGCATATCTGGCAACCCACGCCGTCGCAGGAGACTCTACTAAGCAGATTTTTCTAAGCTGCTGTGGGCTTGCACGTCCTGCCTCTTTCTCTGTATGTATTTGAGATTGCTATTCTTTATCTCATTTCATGTTGGGACAGAAGGCAAATATGTGCTTTTTATTCTTTTACAAAGTTCAATCCTGGATTCTGGCAGCATATTTAAACTTCAGATTTTCAAAAATAAATATATATATATATATCCCACATGTTCGATATGATGTAATTGTTACCATGCTATTATCAATAGGCATCTAAACATACAGCACTTTGCTAGCATTATAGCACTAGCAGCAGTAAGCTGTCCTGTAGGTTTGAGCACTGAGGCAGAAATGGGAATATTAATGCTCCACCTGTGATCTCCTAAGGCCTGTGTAGCATACAGAGCAGATGTAACGCTGCTCTTTCCCTCTGCACACAAGAGGATTTCATTGTGTAATTCTACATCAAGGATCACTGTCTGGTCTTCTGTGGTTTGAAATACTGACATGTGTTAATGCATGTAAAGCCTGTATTAGCATACGTATAGTGATGGTGCAGCTAAAACATAAAGACAGCCTTTGCTCATAAATGCATGAACTTTGACGGTATACAGTCGTTGACTTGTCATAGAGGGAGAAATTTCATTCACAGTGTGAAGTGTGCAGGGCAGTGACCGTGCCTATAGGTTGAATAGGGTTGGAGGCATAAAGTGCAGTGTGGAAAATGATTCAAATGGATAAATATGCATGTTTAAATTGAATCAGATTAAAAAATGTGGAGTATGTGTATCAAGTACTTCACATAGCAAACATTGTAATAGGCAAGCTGTCAGTTTATAGTGGAGGAATTTGAAGTATGCGGCAATTTACCTTCTCTTAGATAGTGATCAGATCGGAGGTGGTAAAACACTGACATGCAATATATGTTTTATTATACATTCTGACCTTAGCTTTAGAATTCAAACCCATAGAGTTTGTTGTTGTTTTGGTTTTCACTCATTCGCTTATATATTACCTTTATTCATTCTCATTAAGCCGAGGTCAGCAGTTGGAGGAAAAACAGTCAAATATTCACTTTAATCTCAGAATTTTGGGAAAAAATAAAGGTCATAATTCTGACCCCAATTCATTTCAGATTTGAAGGAAGTCCTTCCAGCAGTTCCAGATGTGTTGTGACGTGTTGCATATGAGAACTCATGGTTAACAGATACACATACTGCAACAGACCATGGTTAAGAAAATGTAGCAATACTGCAGGTTCTTCTAATCTGCTAAAATAATCCGAGTTTCCCAAAATCCCGTAGCCACCCGAGCATCCTTCTCCTAAACAGGCCTTTGCAAATGCAGACTTATATTTTCATTGTTTTCATTCTAGCATCATAGTTTGTTATTCCATTCTCTCGGTACTGCTTTACATGACATGGGTGCATTGTACTCTTTTTTTCTTATACTGTAGGAAAACAATATGTGTCCTGTACTCCACAGTCCTCAGTATCTGTCAGTGTCCACTGAAGCAGCAGTCAGGCGTAGCAGCCAGAAAGTGAAAGTGACCTCATTCTCATCTCTCCAAATACCACAGGGGCAGCCCCCTGTCTTTTCCCGGTAAAAAGTCTGCGGGGTGTTGCCCCTGTGAGCCTTTAAGTGACAGAATCTAATTCTCAGCACATCAGTCAAAAGGAACACAGGAGGGACCCTACAGTGCGTGCGGGCCCCGGTGAAGGTAGTGCAACTAGCTGCAGGGGTCTGCTTTTTCCCTCTGTCTTCGTCCTGGCAGCAGACTTCCGCGCGGGTCATAGTGCAGCTCTGTGAAATGTGTGCCAATGGGCTCCGAGGTTCTCCAGAGGAAACCATGACGTTTCCATGATGTATCTGAGGCCAGCTGCACTGCAGAGTGCATCAGAGGGTTTCTATTACATTTCAACTGAAAATTTGTGATTTTAAAGAAAAATAAAGAATTAAAGAATTCCCCCTCGGGGGATAAATAAAGGAATTCTGATTCTAGCAAAGTCAGAGCAGTCAAAAACATCTTAAAGCACGCATGTTCTCATCTCTGTGAGGGTTTATATTATCTCTGTTTACTTCATCTTGTTTTTAACTTTTATATCTGGTAAATAATGTCTTTAAAATATTGTATAATACCTGGTAAATGCCTCTTTTCTTTGAAAACATATGCAGCCTAAACTGCATCTTTGATGCTGTAGTGAAATGCTACGGATGCTGATTTGTCATTCTGTAATTTAATCTATAAAAGAATAGAAAAAAATCCTGCAGCAAATAAATGTGCACTGAAATTTAATCAGATTTCAGACCGTTAACATCTGATGAGAAGTCATTGATACATACATGTGGTAGAAACTAGAAATATCCACTGAAAACCAGGAAACTACAGTGAGGAAGTCACGGTGAAGTTGAAGGAGTCAGTGGTGTGAGGAGAAGGGTGTGTTAGAGAGGTAGTAGCACCTGCTCTGTTTGCTTTTGGTAGGTTGTTCCATCGTCGTGGAACACATGGTGCTGGTGAACTATCAGTGACTCCAGACACCAGAGTGCTGACAGTGTCCTGATCATACTTTAAAGAAAAAAAATATCAGGAATGTAGGCCATACATTTATCAATCACACTCGTGCAGTGAGTAAAAAACACAAAAGGTACCAAACGAACACCTACACGGCTCCACCCACCTGATTTTAATTTAGAAGTATCAAAACATGTGAAAGCAAAGGCCCCATTGTCAAACTGTGTTATCCATATCCTGACAGGTTGTAAATTCAGTGAGAATCTCAGACTTTATGTTCTTATTTTCTAGATGTGATTGGTGTTATTATTATTTCTTTACCCTACAAGGTATCCTTGTAAACTAAGCATTCTACCACAGTTGTATGTATACTGGAAAAATTAATTTTTCCAACAATGAAGCTATTGTAGCTGAATATAATATGTTTCTCTGGATAGAAAGCTTTTTTTTAAAGTGGTTGAGGTATAAACAAGGTAATAACCTCAGAGGTCTGGTGTTGAATAAATAATGCTCTCCTTAGAGGCAAAGAACTCCCACTGGTGCCACCGGTGCCACTGTGTCACGTAGACAGCAGAGAGGGTGTTATCCTGTGCCACACAAGGAGAGCAAAACATGCTGCTCGGTCTGAATATGGACTCCTCCAAATAGCCGTAAGCTGAAAAGAAACAAAGCCCACCATTAATAAAAGGTCTAAGCCACAGAGTAACGCATTCATTTTGCAGTGAACCTGATGCTGTTTCGCCTCGGTTTGCAGGAAAATCATTCTTTTCCGTGATTAGATCAGCATAAACACAGCTCTGATAGCTGCTCCCTTCTTGTTTTTACAGCCCAGTAGGAATGTTAAAAACAGAGATGGTTTTATAACAATGATAAATGTGCATCCTCACTTGCAATGAGATGCGGCGGGCGAGGCGCAAACAAGCTCCTTGAGATGTGTCTCAGCCAGTATGAAGGCCTTCAAATGAATACAGATCAGAGGTTGAAGCAGATCTGACAGGTGTCTGGAGAAGCAGCTGCTGCCAGCTATTGCCTGTTGCAGCCTGTACGCCCATAAACAGTGATTACTTTGGGATTAGGATGACTCAAACTGTCGAAAATATACGAGCGTTGCGTTGGGGTTCAGAAATTGAACGTTAAGATTCAAGAGAAATATTAAGACAGCAGCCGCTTGTTTCCATTGACAACATAATGACAGCATAGAAATTAGATTCATTCCAAACGAGACCTGTGACGATGCCTTCAAAGTGAAAATAAGAAGAAGCTCCTCAGTCACAGGGCACATGGGAAATAATCAATATCTGAGGAAATAACAAAGCCCCAAAGAGTGTATTTAGCCACATTCAACCTGACATCTGTTGTGCTAACAGCCAGAGAAAGACCTGCTACCCACATTCCCCCATGTTCAACTTCAAATGGAACCAATTACTTTGCTTTCTGGTGTACAAAGTGGTAGAAGACACCAGGCCGTACCACATTGTTTCCCTCTGCTCCCTTAAAGCGGCTATAGATAACTTTACAGCAAGACGACCGCCTCTCTGTTTGATTCTGCCGTCCATAGACTCACAGCAGCTTCGGCTTTAAACAGGGAATGAAGTCGCATAAATGTAATTAATGCTGAATCTTCTATGGACAATGCAGCTCTGCCCCTCGATCAAACTAAAACATTCATCAGCAAAATGAATACTGCTTTGTTTCTCAATGCTAATGACCCAACATGGCATCAAGCGCATGGTGAATCAAGCTTCAGTGTGTATTGGAAAGTCAGTGTTGCTCCATTAGCATGTCTGCAAAGAGAAAAACTAAAACTGCCAGCTCATTCAGTCCGTGATGTATTCACCAGAAAAACACAACTTCTCTTTTTGTCGACTTATTGACTGAACTTCGTTTTCAGATGAGCAAATTGCTTCCCTGGCAAAACAGAGAGTCAGTTTGTCACTTTAATTGATGGCTCTCGAAAGGTTTCTGCTTCCTTTTGGCCTCCCTACTCTAGAATAAATAAATAATAGTGTGGTGTTATGCAAAATTCAAGCATAATTCAGTAGGATCATTTATTTCACTGGCAGTGTTGCTGGTTAGAAATGAAAGCTTAAGTATGCTCTGTGCTTATAGTTAAAATTGTAGATATTTTTTCCTGTCATTTCCTGTCATTGGCAGTGTTGCTGGTTAGAAATGAATGCTTAAGTATGCTCTGTGCTTATAGTTAAAATTGTAGATATTTTTTCCTGTCATTTCCTGTCATAGGCCCCACGAGAGGTGGATCTAGCCGGATTGGCTCAAATGTGGCTCAGGTGTGAACGCAAATGTGGCTAGCGAATGGTGTGAAATCAAACTGGATACAGCCGGATTCGAGGTGTTCACACTAGAAAAAAAACATCTGGATAGGCCCGAATCCCGCTTTAGCCAGATTTTTTTCCCCAGTGTGAACGGGGTATTAGAGTTAGAGGAGGGCTGCTGGCTACGATCGAACCTGCGCTGCTTCAACTATGGCCTTTAACGGGGTCCCCACCCGACCCAGGTGGGTGCCCTCACCCTAAGACAAACTTGTACTCCAGTAACTGTGCAGGCACCTGTTCTCTTGATACAACTGCTTATATATATATATATATATATATATATATATATATATATATATATATATCCTGTGACCCTATACAGGACATAAAGGGTTAAGAAAATGAGTGGATGAAGCAACTAAACCCAATTTTCATTTATTTGATTTGCTGGTTGAACTTATAAAAGTATAAAATTGTATTAAAGGGCATCTTTGCTTTGTTATTTTTGAAAGTAGCCACCCATATCTGCTATTAATGACACATCCCACTTTGTGTGTGGCGGCGCCTTGTTTCTGCAGCATTAAAGACTGTATTAGGTTTTGTTATTTCTACAGCTGACAGGTAGTAAGTAGCAGATTTGACAGGTTTAACTGACAGCTAGCACCCCTCCAGGTATAAAGCTTTTGTTTTGAATGCAGAAAGCTTGAAAACAAACTCAGGCAGTCGTCCCCAGTCATAGAGAGCAACAACATCATGAGAGTGTGTTTATTCCCTCAAACTCTGCACTTTACAGCTCGTGGTCTGGGATTTCCCTTCCGCCTTCTAGTGTAAAAGCGCTCCCTCATAGCGTTGGAAAACAAATTGCACCGACTACTTTGATATTTCGTTAAAAAAAACATTTAATTAAACTTAGAAACGTGTCCCCGAAGGATGGAACAGGACATGAAAAGGTCTTCTCTTTGACATATCATGTCACCGTTAATCAAATCTGGAGTGCTTCAGTAAATACCCTGCAATGCTCTTGAAGTAGGTCAAACTGCACCCCGAGAAGCACAAATATATGTCTCAGTGCTGGCAGAGAAGCTGCATCAGATTATCAGACCTTCAGCGCTGTTTGGCTCCTATCACCAGGAAAATGATGATACTTGCCAGTAATTTCTCCTGCTTTTGAAAAAAAAAGTCACAGCTTGCAAGGTTTAAACACACAAAAAGGGTTAGGGTTAGGGCATTCGTGTGATTCCCACTGCTTTTCGGTGCACGCTGGTTAATTTAGAATTTTTAATTTTTTTACATA
The DNA here is from genome assembly GCF_900634625.1 of Parambassis ranga. Classification (NCBI taxonomy): domain Eukaryota; kingdom Metazoa; phylum Chordata; class Actinopteri; family Ambassidae; genus Parambassis; species Parambassis ranga. Next base: position 18,536,003 of record NC_041039.1, read on the forward strand.
AGTTATGTAGTTAACCTTTATTTCATCAGGAATGTAATCACTGCAGCAAGCGGAGAAATGAGTGTCTCTGATTTCAGTTTGTTTTCGCACTTCATCCTAATTGTGGTGTCGCTTCCTGATTTTTCAACCAAAACCAGTTTTCACATTTTTAGCTGGAGTGCAATGGTTTTATTGTTTTTAAGGGGGGGGGGGTGGCATTTCAAGGCACAGATGAAAAATAAATCCCGCTTATTTGTTCATGATTTAAATATTATAAATATGGGTTACAGTATATAAAGGGCTGTCGGTGCATGATGAATGAAATGATGGTCTTTTACTTGTAATGCTGTAATTATCCAGCAGCAGTGAAACATCTTCAGAAAGCGAAAGCATTTGCATCAATTTTCAGTTCTTTTCATTTCATTTCAGTCTTTGAAAGTGGAACATGTGGAACATGTGTGCATATATGTGCTCCGGATGCATTTCTACATGTCTATGGAGGTGGAGGAGGATTTGAATTTGTGACCTTGGCTAACCCCTTCAACTAGTTTTCATTATTTATTTATTTATTTATTCCATTCTATGCCATACATTTTATGATAACATTTACAAATTGTTATCATATAATATTCACGTTGTCGCATGCTTATTGATAAGTGCTGCTCTAGGGCAGGAATACTAAAGGAGTTTTTTCTCCTAAAGTCTGATGCTAATAAATTGTATATATTATGTAAAACAGCGTATTGAAACATCTTACTTCTTTTATAAGTGTGTGATCAGAAAAAAAACGACAACAAAAGAAAAACACAAAACAGCAGATCCTTGGTAAACAAGTTTAAAAGACATTTGTTTGAAGAGTCATTTATTGGCTAAGACTTCTGTCTGGATCGGGTGATTGACAGAAGGAAGTGCTGTTATATGGCACTAAAGCATTCAGCTAGGAAGAATTAAATAATCAGGAAACTGAAAAAAGCAATCAAAGACTTGTTTACTTGTTTACTTTAATGGCTTGTTGAGTCTTGTTTTTGTGTCTTTGTATAAATGAATGTCAGGAAATAGCCTGTTTTTGAGCAGAGTTGCTTAAAAACAGGTTGGTTGCTCAGTGCTACTGCTTCTTTATAGTGAAGAGAGAAATGATTGCAGTGTGGTTTAAAAATGTTGATAAATTATATTAGAAAAGATGAGCCATTACAGTTCTTTAGTAGTAGCATGGGTACTTTTAGTATGTGCCATCTGAGGCAGAGCAGCACCCTGCCTTCACCATCATTCAGCTGGATCGCTGTGCTTCTCTAGATAATTCTCTTTCAGATGACACAAATGCATCAATATGTTTTTATTTTGACTAAACAATACTTGATGTTCAATAACGGAACCATCCAAAGCAGATAAATATGTCACGATGGTTATGTAGGATTCATATAACATGGCGCCTCCTTTCATGTGCATATCAAGCTGCACATTACTCCCAAACCCAAACATTCCTCTGTCTTGTATAATTTCTTATTCCAAACACTGAAGCATCAGAAATGATCATGTGCATTGATGTCTCACTCTCACTTCAGTAATTAGATGCTAATCTAGTTCTGTTTGGGTTGCTCTTGTCTAATTAGGAAGCCTTATTGACTCCTGTCTTTCTGCATGTTTTCCATCAACAGTGTTTGTTTACTCTCATCCATATTAAAAGGCATCATATGCATGTCACCGGGCCTGATTACTAACAATCAATATTTCATGTGGAATCATGAATTAAAATGTTGACCTAACTTCTTGGCTGATACATTTTTATGTAGCTTAATATGCTCAATGGTATTGCATACATTGTGTATTAGTATTTTTTTTTTTTTTTACATGGGCCCCTGCTCGGCCCTCCAGGCTGTGATAAATGTCTGTATTTTATATATAAAACTTGTCGGTCAGGTCAGTCAGAGCTCTTAATGTAATCTTCAATTCGAATATAATGAATCAATTCACATTTATAGTTAGAAAAAAATGTCCGTCCTCGTCCCTTTTTGCTTTACAAAATGAGCTGCTCTGAGCTATATTTTTCAGTGGAACATCTTCAGCTCCGCATAGAAGCAATTTTCCGTTTTAAAGTGGTTTCGACAGTTAAAACTAATTTAATCTGACCTGCTCATCTGGGTGGACTCACTGTCACATCTACTGTATGTATGTACTCCCTTCCAGTACCAGAGAGATAAAAAAAAGACTTCAGTCAGAACACTTATATGTTTGTGTTTGATTGTGAAAGAAAGCTAATTGATTGGGACAGACTGAAGGTACGGATGTTTGGACAGAGAGAGGCTTGTGACCAGAGCTGAGTCTGTGTCTGCCAGAACTGCTGCAAAGCTCTGTTAAAGATCCCTGCTGTTAAGTTCCATCAGCGATCAACTGTTATCAGATGTTAAGATGGGACAGTGCAGCACACACCCAGCCTAAATAGGGTGATGCCACTGTTTTACGCAAAATTTAAAAGCCAATATACCAATTAAGGCATGTGTGAGTTTCTTGAGCCCTTCCTGATTTATACAGCAGGTCTGACTAAAGCTGTAATCCTGCACTTGGTTCTATGCTATAAAAAAACAGGCTGGTTCCTGTCCTGCCCGTTTGCCTTCTCCTGAGATCTCCTTCGCTCAGCTGCTCCTCATTCACACTCAGTGATATGATTTCACTTTTCAGCCAACATTTTATGGCGGATCTCTGTTGTGCGTGTTGCAGCCATTTTCCTGCATACAAACTGTTAGTAGTTTGAACTGCCTGCTGCAATTCCAAGCCCATACATCTGACTTAAATAGTATCTTTTTCCATCCATCCATACATCTTCAAAGCGCTAATCTGGAGCGGGGTCATGGGGGCAGCAGTCCCAGAGACACCCACACTTCCCTCTTTTGTATTGACTTTTGTACAGTGATACAGTGCACGTTTTCCCCCAGAAAGCAGTGCTGCATCTAATTCATGTCTCATAAACAACCTTTTAAGTCTTACAGTGCTGCTCGAACGCTTGTGAAACTCTTAAATTTTCTATATTTCTGTGTAAATATGACAGTGATGTGTCAAAGTCTGATCCTTAGAACATGTGTTGGGTTTAATGGCAAAATTAAAGGACAGTACTCAGGACATGATACAAACAGCTGTTGCTGCTCACCAGGCTAGAAAATACAGCCATCTCTAAAGGGGTTAGACTCCACAAATACAGAGACAGACAGATTATTAATCACTGTATTAATGTAGCCAATAGAGTGATGACAGTGCTCCAGCAGGGACACGTTATTGTAATTAAAGACTGGCCCTTTAAGTAATTCACACTTTGGGTCCCCACTTAACTGCTGACTGAACAGTATCTCTGTATGCACTTACAGTAAGGCCCCTGAGGAAAAATAAAATCATCCTCCTCAGCCCACAAGTTTCATCAAAGTCCAGTGTCAGGCGTGTCCCTTGTTTAAAATCCATTTCTCTGCTTTCTATTGCACAGGAACAGAATGTGCACCCTGAACCGACGGGTGCAGCATAAGGACGTCGTGATGAATATTTATAGTATATTAAAAAGTTGATATGCATTCACTTACAGTTGATACCGTTTTTTTTTTTTTACCATTCGTGGTGCGAGATGAAATTTGGGTCATATTTCTGCGACACTCCGAACTTTTGAAATTGTCAAGCTCATTAAGTGCTAATCTTAGAAAGTGTGCAGTAATAATTTTCTTCATAGTGCACTGGGAGACTGACAGTTTAAGATTCATGAGGTTGCATAATTGCCTGGTTATTAAACAGTTTTGAGACATTCAGAAAAAAGAGCTGTGTGATATAAACAAGATGGTGGAGACCCCCCCCCCCCCCACACACACACACACACTCTCTTTAATTGATTAATATAGTAATAAGCAGGAGCAATTAAACAAGATTTTAAAATACTGCGTGTCAAAATGTAATCATCAGTTGTTTTATGTTCACACTGTAAATGTTGAACTGGAATCTCATTTCAAATGTTGTGCAATAAACAAGTCTTGCTAATATGAGATAGAGATACATTAGGTTTCCTTTAATCAAAAGTAGTCTAATATTTAAATGGTGCACTGAAACACTGGAAGGGTCTATTACAGTGCTACTCTCACCCCTTCTAGAAGTACAGCACACTCTTTCTCTACATTTTAATGCCCTCACTCCTGAGACCTCGCATTCTGCACAATAAGACTTACATCTTATCTTAGTCCAGCTTTTCTTCTGGTGTCATTAACCCCGTCTCTCTCACTTTGAATTTCAATCATGCTGGGGCCCTAATGCCACAGAAAGGGACAGTGGATTACAAACAAAAACACATCAAAGTGATGCATAAATCCACATCATGGCTTTGACTAATGTATGCAAACTGGATGTGCGACTTGCATGGCCAGGGGGAGAAGAGAAGGGAGCTCTGACACGTTCAAGTCACATGTGGCTCTTTAATGAGTGGAGAGGCCTTTTTGATTGTTACAACAACTTTAAGCAATCTCTCATAGATCGATTTCAAATAAAACTTTGTTTCTATGTGAATTTAGTGAGAGGAAATAAATTAGAAGCTAAAGATTAAATGTGATTTGGCAACCCTTTAGCTTGGATGTTTTGCTCGGAGGCCTTCCTGTTTATTTGAAACCGCCTCTGCAAATTCTGAAAATTGCGGCAAAAAGAAGTGTGATAGCAGCTGCTGAATATGCCATGAAATGTGACACATCCTGCTGAATCCTTTTGCATTTTTAATAAATCTATAGGATTGACTGGACAAGCCACAGCACACCACTGTACTGGATTAGAAATATCATATTCATATACCGTAACTGTGTCGGTTTGGCTCGTCACCAAATGGTATATTAACATTTTATTTATGTGCAACCATACTAACTGTGACAAATATATTAGGTTGTATTATAGCAGAGGTGAATGTGATAAACTGTAAATATGTGACATCACCCACTGATTTTTGGGCCTTTAGATAGACATGCAGTCAGAGAAACCAAGCATGCCACACGGGCAGAGTGACAACCAGACTCATATCAACGAAACACTTTCAAAATGGCGCGCAGCAGAGAAGGCATGTCAGTAAATCTAAAAACTCCAACATCCAAGGTGTTCTTAGCAACTCAGCAAATGCTTATGAACGTCGTAGGCAGCAGGTTGCAGCATATATCGTCACTTAAATGGTTTCAGTTTGTGTGGCAGGGTTCTACTAAGTGGAACTGGCTGTGAAGGGGAAGGATGTTAGATCTATTTCACTGAGAGGGTTTTTTGCAGACTGTCTGAGTTATACTAGCTGATCAGGCTATAAGTCTCATGGTTAATGCAAATATGGGCCAAGTGGTGGAGCAAAAAAAAAATGGAGCTGAGGCCATGTAAGCAGACAGCCAGCACTCACTCAGAGAGGTCATGCTCTTAATTATGCATCAGCGGGTTACATCAAATATTCTTTCTGGAAAACAAACACAGATTTGTACAAAGCTGTAAACATTTTTTATTTTATCTGTAACATTGATATTTAAAATGCAGTTTACAGGGATTGAGTGTTTAGCAAATGGCCGTGGAATAGACAGGACACGATGAGATGAGAGATGATTGATGGGTGATGTGGGAACAGAAGTGCTTTTTTGGCTTTTTTAAAAGTATTTTGTCTGAAACAGACGCGGATTCCAACACCACAGGTTGTAGACAAAAAGTAAGAAGACATCAAGATGAATTTTTAGCCCATCATGTCTTCATGACGTGAGCTGCACAGGAATATGCTGCTGCTGCTGCTGATGGTGCTGCTGCTGATGGTGTTGGTGGTGGTGGTGGTGGTGGTGGTGGAGCAGGAGTTAAGAACAGGATCAATGTTGTGTGGTTGATGAGTTTAGTGGAAGGACCTATCTGCTCTGTTCTTGATGAAAACTGAATGGGATGAAGGGCGCATTGATCTGACACTGAAATGACAGCTGACAGCAGCAGTGAAGGGAACAGTCGTAAAACCATCGGCCCAGCATGTCATCCAGTCATTTGTCACTGTCAGTTATATATAATTCATTCCAGAACATAAAGCAGAGCAATTAGATGTAAATATGCAGTTATTCATTTGTGCAGTATTGTGCTACTTTCCACTCATTTTGAGCCTCAGTGTTTTCACAGTAGCTCTCCACGTTCCTTCAGTCACCCAGGGATGGTGTAGCCTGAGGGCGGCGGTTTGAGCTGCCTCTGTGGAGCGTGGAGGTCAGGACTCACACCGGTCTTCTTTGAAAAAGGGAGACATCTTCTCCAAGTGTTCGAGAAGGCCATCGGGAAATTTCTGTTGGGGTGCGGAGGATATATCCAATTATATGCTGTAGCCACAGCGGCTCTGGTGGGAATCTGTTGTCTCGTTGTCACCAGGAGAAATCAGTGTTTGTGCGCCTCCCCAGTCACTTGCAGGTTTGAGGCTGTGGCTAATGAGGCTTAGCTGTTATGTAGGCCAAGTCAGTCTCAGCTCAGCACTGGTGATTGCAGGGGCCTGCTCAGCCAGAAATCAGACAATAATTAACACTTTATTGTGGAAATGAAAACATGTCTGGTTATGTGCTGCTGATTTTTTTTTTTATTAATTTATTTATTGTTAAATTACACCCCTTGCCTTTTTATTTGTGACTTTACATTGCCTGTACACCGTTTGGTTCCAGTGATGATATGCTCCATCTCATTAGTAACTCACAGCCAAAGATACTCAGTGTGTGTGATACACAAGGATTGTTTGCATACCAACTCTTTTTTTTTTTTTTTTACATGAAAGACATCTGTATCAAACTGCACTTTCTGGGCTGTAACTTGTGTCCTAGATAGTTTTTCTTGTGGAAAAAAAGGGGAAGAAGCACTTCACAGCTTTTGACATAATCCTGAATACATTCATGAATGAACAATCACTGACAGCTTCATTCCAAGAATACAAAACAGGTTTTAAGCTATAATATATATATATATATATATATATATATATATATAAATAAATTACAACAGTGGTTTGCTTGGGACTATTTTTGCATTTTATCCAGAAAATCTTACACTAAAGCGATGCTTGATTTGTTATCACAGTTTTATATTAATATAACATTTTAGGCAACTTTTAACCTCTAAAGTTAGACGTGAACAAAACTAAGGTTATTATAGTTCTACACAGTTTACAGGCCCACACTCCTAAGAGAATAAAGAGAAGTGTTCAAAATGTAAATTCTTCTTCTGTATTAGGTTAAGCCTGATCTCTACTCTCTGAATCTACAATTACAAAGGTTAGTATGCAGTTAGCATGATGGTTTTTGCCGTATTTTTAAGGGAAATATGCACATTAAATAAACTCACCATAACATTGGATTTGTGGAAGTTTAGTACTGAAACAACATATATACAGTAAGAGGGAGAAGAGACAGTGACACCCAACGTGTGTTATTTTGATTGAAAACCAAAAAAATGTTTCACAAAATTTGTTGTTAAGAAAGAAAGCTATATATTATTATGTATATTATGATTAATCCAGCGTGTCTGCAGAGCTGAAGTTGTCTCAGTCTAATTTTTTTGCAGTCTCAAGCAGTTGATCTTCTAGGACGAACATGTTCGATTCACAAATAGATTGCAGATCTTTTTTTTCCCTTTAAGTTAGCGACAGAACAGTGTGTGTCAAGCATGGACGGTAAAGACATGCAAACAGATGTGATGGCTGTTGTTTCAAAATAAAAGACCCTCCAGACTCTGATAGTTAAAGTGTGAAATAATGTGATTCACAATGCGGCCCAGTAGTAGCAGACCACTGCTGTAGTCTGAGATTCTCCTGATGTGTTATATGACTGAACCCAAGTAGCATCTTAAAGCTTCAGTTCTGCATGTGTTGCTTTTGTTTTTGACAGAAATGTTTTTGCTGTTATGTGTTTTTTCTCTTTCTTTGGTCTGCCCTTTGGTAGGCTGGTGTGAAAAGCACATCTTAATACATAATGCATGCGTGTTTCAGCAACAGCAGCAGCAGCAGCGGAGTCACTGAGCTGTTATCCTCTTTTGTGTCAAGTGCATCATTTTGCCATAAACGTGGCTATAAGCAATCGTCCCCGTAAAAGGACACTGATGCTTGACTTTTTGTCTCACGTGCAGTGAATACAGAGAAGGATGGAATTACTAGAATTTGCATTAGTGTTAATTTATTATACATAATCTATAAACTGCAGCGGCGTTCCATCATAACACCTTTGCAGCATCTACATGCTGCTTTCCTGGATGACAGAGACATTATCAGCGTTCCCCTAAGATGAAAAACAATCCAGAGATTGAGATTAATTTGCATAAATAAATGGGGTGTTTCCTACAAACACATGACACAGCATGATCTTAGTTGAGAGGAGGCCCTCCTGCTTTGCCGGGTGTGATAGATACTCACTATTAGTCAGACATCAGCAAGCACTTTAATGTACAAGGCTAATTGCAGGTAGTAAAAAGAGGAAAAGCATTATTTAGCATGGAGGGTGCCTAAAGGGAGAAACCCACCTCACAAAAAAACTAATGAACCATGAGTAAACAATGTTCCCCTCACGCTCCACACCCCCAAATGCATCTGACGCTGCACAACAAACCTCCTACTGCCTTCTAACCAAATGTAAAGCAAGGGGTATCTTTGAAAATTATTCTTAGATGAGAGTGAGCCAACGGTGGTGATATATTAAAGGAAATAATCTGTACGAGGCCACATTAAAAATGCAAAATGCCAAATATTAAATACATTTTTATTACAGCCATGTTATGGTGTGTTGCCTGTACTGCCCACCAGCAAACTTAACATATTATCTGAACACCTATTTTGCAGCCTTTGAAAAGATTTGCTTCATATTTAGATGGAAACCAGGATACACTGAGGATGTGTGCATTGTACTCAGTATTCAGGCCTGGGTGTGCCTATGGCTGTAATCACATTTAGTAACTAATAGGCCAGTACTTATTGCCAGCTTTGCATCAGAACTGAAAACATTGATTTGCTCATGTTGCCTTTAGATTTCTGTTTGACTTCAACAATTGACTGCCTACTCACAGCACTGTGAGAGATGATCAACAAAGACAAATCTTCCAACTTTGACTGACTTGATTGACATTTTTTTTCATGTAAAAATCATAGTTTTTTTTGCTGGAAGCACATAATACACAGACATTGGGGGTATTATTTGTGCCAACTTTAATAAGTAGAGTGGCTGGCTAAGTGGAGAGTTATTCAGGAGGGTAAAATAATACACAAAATATTCCCTTAACAACATTATAACAGTAGTGCTTTGAGTAAAAAGAAAGCACATGAAACTTTAATTAATCTGTTAAAATGGAACCTGGTGTTTACTTAAAGACATTCAGCATCTGAAAAACATAATAAGCACCAACAGAGACGAGGGAACATGTTTGGTGAACTTGTTAATTGACGTCTTTTTAATGTCTTCGTTTGTTTTTTATACTCTCACATAATGATGAAAGGAAGTTTAGGTGAACATGCCATCTTATACAGCTGTGTACACTGTGATATTTGCACTGTTGACAACCTTGAACACATCCTCTTTGTGTGAGACTAAACACAATGGCGCAGAAACATGAATGATTTTGACATGAACAAAATAGAAACTCCTCTAGTGCTGCTTCAATCTTTATAACAAGCCTTCATGGCAATTATCAAAGTGCACCGGAACTAGAGAGAGAAGGCATTTCATTTTTGCCTAAAATAGAGAGCTGTCATGAAGGTCCACGCATAGCCCTGGAGGAACAGTGGTCTGTCAGTTTGGAGGTAGTTCAAAGGAAAGGGAGCCAGGTGAACAACTACTAGGGGCTGATGCCTACAAGGTCTCTGTGTGTGTGTCACAGGCAACCGGAAGCCAGGTGCCTTTGTGGAGTGACCCCAAATGTTGAGGTAGTTCAAAGAAAAAAAAACTGTTCATGTGAATGATTTAGTGAGAACATTAAGGCCTTTGTTCAGAAACTATAAATACAGTTCTCCTGAGGTAAAGTCCGTTGATTTGATAGAATGAGTCATTTGAAAGCACTGCTGAGAGTTCACTCAACTCGTTGACTTGAGTTTCTAAGAAACATCATCAGCATATTAGCAGACTTCCCAGCATGCATTTTGTTCCAGAGGGAAAATTCTTTAGAAGCCACTCTGCAATAATGATAGAAAAACACTGTGCTCATGGTTCATGAGTTCGGGTTGTTTTTTCTCATTATAAATGAAACATATAAAAAAACATGTGAGTTGCTTGAATCCGGTCCTTCCATAGCTCAGTTGGATTGGAACGTGCAACATGAACTTTTTAAGCATTCTTTTGTTTGTGTTTGTTGTCTTGCTGCATGATCCACTTACTCTTGAAAGTCAGTTCACAGATGTCCTGACATCTTTCTTTAGAATTCACTCTTGTCCCCTGACCCTAGATGCAGCACCACAGGCCGAACAAACCATGGTACTACCACCACCATGTTTCACAGATAAGAAAATATATTTATATTGGCATGCAGTGCTTTACTTTATCCAAACTTAATGTTTCTTATTTAAAGCCAAATAAATATTTCTAGGCCCTATAAAAGCCGTTTTATTTTTTCCTGCGATTCCATAATCACGGAAATCATAGGAGGCCCTACAATTTGGTCTCAAAGTACTACACATTATTTTTCTTCTTTGTTAAAATTACAAGGCAGATCACATTTGCCTGTTTCCAAGGTTCACATTTGTATTGCATGGTCATGGGTCAGATATTTAACTAATTTAGGACCACACCCTGGAGGGACTCAAATCTGGTTCGAACACCAGGATTCGCAACCACATTCGTGTGTCCATATAGAGCTGAACAAATCCAAATTTAACACTTCAGCCTAGCTGTCATCCCATGACATCACGGCCCATATGGTGGCACACTTGCATGCAGCATATTACATCAGTGTGGAAAGATGACTGTAGAACCACAAGTGTCTTTAAATTGTTACAAAACAACAAAGGCTTATTTCAGTGAGTGTGAACGTGATGAGATCTAATTGCTTCTGAATATTGTGATAATCCACTACAGATATAGTGGTAGGAAGAAGTGTTACCAAAAGAAATATGAAATGACGTGACATTTGATAATCCTCATCCTCCCTGAAATAAAATCAGGACCAGCGGGGGTGGATTACAAAGGGCACGCATGATTATTTTGGTCAGACGTTACACTTTTACAGTGGGTATGGCTAAATTTATCAACACATCAAACCATTTCAGGACCCATCTCACACCTAAAGCAAATGTGCAACAGTCCTGACTAATTAGGACATAGTCATTGCTGTGTGTATCCAGATTTAGAATGTGAGTGTGCAGGAAGGGGCCTTGCGATAACCACCAGCGAAGCCCTGGCTGGCCTCTTAATTGCATTTTTGAGTCAAAGGCGTCAGATCAATGACTGTCTGCAGCCTTTTAGCGTGTCCTTCACCCAGAAAAAACACCAACGTGTCTGATAACGCCATGATAAGATCAGTCGGGGTCGGGGATGTTCCCATGATACCATTTGTATCAGTCGTGCGGCACCGTAATGACAGAAATTTCATTACTGCGCCAGAGCCTACTGCATGCTGACGGGCTAATAGCATGCTGTGACTGCAACTAATCATTCACACATTGTTGTGTCACCGGTAATATTTACTTTCAAGTGGAGGTTTCATACAGAGGTCAGTTATTATGGTTGATGTCTTGTTCTTTGAAAAGGTTGTATGAAGCTCTTTGAAATTTACAAAAGTTGGATTAACACTGCTGAAGACATGAAATAACAGCTGCACCAAGCTTTAGATAAAGAACCACTATACTCATGTTTGTAATGGGTTTATTAAAAATGTATAAGGGAACATCAAGTCACCAGATGTTAATTGCAACTACCGAGGCCAAGTTTCCATGTAAGCAGTCCCCCGGGACTGCGGTGCACAACTAATTGCTTGAATGGCACGCCTCTTTAAATCACTCTCACATCTTCAGCCACCCCTGATATTTCAGTCCCTGTCAGCTAATTCAAGCTCGTCACGTCATGAGGAAACACCATAAAACGACAGAGGTTCATTAGACCGAGTGCTGTGGAAAAACAGACACAAGAGGAGCCTAATGAAATTTAATAGAAATCATTTTGCATGTATGTGATAAATACATGATGTTTTCAAGGCTAAATGGAGAATAACTGAAAATGTGAAGATGGACATTTCTTGAAACTCCAACAGATACCCAGAGTGACAGCATCAACGTTTTTGTAAGGCGAGAAGTCATATTACACGAAAAAGTTGAGTTGTGTTTTCATCTCCCAATCAATCTGCCATGAACATTCAAAATAAAGCAATTTAACTTTGTGAGATTAGATATAGGAAGAGGATACTGGTAAAATCTAACCATGAGAGGGAGGTGATACAAAGAGAACAGGGTTTTAAAATGAGTTTTCAGCCTGTGACAGAGGATTTCGTGTTCAGTAGTTTTGTGCGAGACTCCATCTTCAAATCAGTTTGATGCAGCATACGAGCTTCGGTTTACTTGCTTATTCAAACCTATATTCTGTGTTCATGTTAAGGTGTTAGTCACCCTAAATGTTGGTAAGTGTTCTCTTACCATGGAGTGGATGAAAATGATCGGATGTTATTCCCAAAGTGTTGTAAGGTAACAAAACAGAAACCAACAGACGTACATGCTGAGCTGTACAGATTGTAAACCCTCTCTGACATTACTCATAGTTTCCCTGATGAGTGCTTGTGAAGCTCCAGCCATCCCTTTTGTCAGTGCCAAGGTGTCTTACTGTCCATATGTGTGCACTAGGATCCATGTGAGCCTGTGTGCATGTCCACATGCCTGTTCATTTGTTGTGTCACCCTGAATATTGGCGACAAAATCATGAATGACAGATGACAGGCTGTTTCTGCATGTAAAGCTCCATCATTGTTGAATGTTGACTGTGTACAAGGTGTGTACACACATCCTATGTGCTTGTGTGGGATGGTTCTAAGCAGACTAGAAAGTGCTACAAGAATAATGCTCCTGTGTGCTCCCCTGATCCGCAATCCAAGGCTAATCCAAAAAGCTAAACGTGTACTGAAACATACCTAAAAGCGTCCGTCCGCTTAGTTATATGCAGTGTCATATAAAACTTTGGGTTATTTTAACATGGAGACCGTTGAACAGTGACTCACTTTCGTAGCCAGCCTCTAGTGGCTACCAAAAGAACTGCAGTGTGAGTACATTTGTGTTGAAGTGCCACTCCTCATTCCTGCTGTTCCTGCAAGAATTCCAACATTTTGTTGGGAGAATTTCATACAATGAATTAGTAAACCAACTGTGTTTAATAATCAGTGTTTCAAAAACAATGGTACAAACACTTTTCAGGAAATTTGAACAATAATCCCCTCTAAATAAATACAATAATACAACTGTCTGCTGCTGCGTTTATTCTTTTCTCTGTTTAGACAAACAGTAAACTAGCTGAGGCAGCAGGAGGAAGACATGTGAGAGACAGCTTAAGCACACTGACCACAGGGCAAGAGATGTTTGATGCTGTCATCTAAACACAAAGAAATAAGAGCAAGCACATTTCAGTACGTGCTGTCAGGACATGTCAGACTGTAGGTTTAATGTATCTCAGCATGGAATGCATCATGTAACAAAGTCCTCACACTGACACTGGATGAGAAGGATAAAACATACAAATAAAAACATGTGATGAGCTGCAGAGTTTTGCAGGTGATAGTGATTAATTACCTCCTGTGAGCAATTTTGCAATGTTGCACCTTTTCTTTGACATCACTGAAATATTTTAGACTTCCTGCTGAACTGAGCAGAAGCATCTCATCAAAAACAAAGTGACATTTCTGATTTAGAGTGATTTAGCAACCAGGTAAAACAAGCTGACATGCGTCAATCACATTTCTCATAAATACTGAAATGCACAAAGCAAGAAGAGACATTTTATTTGCTGAGAATCTCCCCGTTAGGTGCAAAATAAAATATTTCCTTATGTGCAAAACCTACTTGTTCTTAACTCGTGTCTGTGTCTATAGTGTGTGATTGTCAGTGTGTGCCTGCAGGCATGCTGTGATTGTTTATGTGTGTGTGTGTGTGTGTGTGTGCCCGTGAGTAAAACAACAAACTCCTTTTCTTCTCCCCACCCTTGTTTACTTCCACTGCTTTCTGCTCAAGAGGTGAGAAGTGTTAATGAGGGTGCACCAGCCCTTGCCACCCGATAACAAATAACAGTCCACAAAACCCATCAATACAGTGATAGCGGCTGCGCACAGATTTGCTGGTAATTATGCCCTCTGGATGCTCCTGAATCCGCCCCACCAATCCACCAAACTGTCCAGCCCCCCTCACCCAGAACCATGCTGCCCAGCCCCCAGGTCCCCCTCAGTATGAGAAGTAAAGCCACTGAGAGCCTAAGCATAGGGGTTGGACCAATTAGAGGGAGAAACGCAGAGCACACGCTGCTCTTAGATCAGCCAAGCACAGTAGTGCCAGGCGGTGTTTCTCAGCTCTCATTCAGAAGCTTACCGGTGTGTCAGTTTGAAGAGAAAAGACCACTGACTACGTGCAGCCCTCTGAGAAGACTGTTGTTTCCTGTTCTACTGGACTTGGATAACAAGGAGCCATAATGAAAGAGTCTGTCTTTACTTTTTCCCTTCACAATAATTTGCTGCTGCAGATCTTTGTCAAAAGCAAAACAGCCCATTAACAGTGTCAAAACTTCCACAAACAGGGCAAAAAAAAATCACACCCGGTGACTCGACACCTTCAAGCTGATTCTGCTGCCGTCAAGCAAATTTAGTGGGATGACCTCCATCCACCCATTAGTGTGTAGGACAGTTTCTCCCAGACAGCAAGGTGAGAAAAGACCCTGACGGTGGTGAGAGCTGCGTTGCCTTCTCCTCTCCCGTAGGATGCTCGCAGGTGGCAAAGTGGCAGAGCTGTTGTCATGGCAACCCCATTTATTTCATCTGTCCCTGGCAGGTTCTGACAGATGTGTTAAGCCTTGTGGGCAATTGGAATCGAGAGGATTGACCCTTTCTTGTCTGATTTCTGTTGGGAAGTTCTGATAGGCTTAAGAAAGTAACAAAAGAGGGAGTTAGGAAGTGAAAGGCAGCCAGAGAGAGAGATAGAGAGAGAGCGCACAAACGTGATCAGTAACCTCCTTTCTGCTCATCCCACTGTATAATCAACATGACATTGCAGGTGGGGAGCTCTGGGAACTTTTTTTTTCCCTGCCAATGGACCCTAGGGCGAGCTGCGGGGATCACTGGCTGACAGAGAAACCCCAGCTCAGGGACTTGTGATGTTCTCTCTCAGTCCATATCAGTCTCACACAGTCCGCAGCATGAACCCAGCTCCTCCACCATTCCTCGGATCGCTTCCAATAAACAGGCTCTCTAGTCAGCACAGTCGGAGCATGGCATAGAGAATATCGCTTCTGTCGTAGCGCACAAGTTCAGTTTGGATTTTTTCCCTTTGCTTGCTTTTGAGAGTTGAAATAGGTATTTACACGTTTCAGCCTCAGATGTGTTTCACAAGTCCATTTTACACCTGTTGGAAATAAAAGCATGCCAGCCGCAGGTTAAACATATGAATTTTGAAAAATATCATAAATTTACTTCAAATACTCAAAATGAGAAATTTCACCCAGGTGTTTTAATCCTAATTAAATAAATACACAGATGTGGTTTTAAATTAATAAATAAATATGCCATTATAATATAAAACTGGCATGAAATAAATTAATGCTTATTTGTATTATTTATTCATGTATTTATTTGTTTAATTGGGGCTAAATAAGGCTGACAGGTGATGCACATGATGAGCCTCTGAAGAACCAATTCAAAACTTGTCAACAAGTTTAGATTCATACTATTATGTGAGTAAATAGAGTATTTAACTAAAATGTTTACATTTTACACACAAAATCTTCAAAAAAATTCAAATCAAACTTCAAAATAAGTAATAAAAGCATACTTATTATTTATAGCCTAGAAGTTATAACAGCCGCCTCTCTGTATCAGTTAGTATAATCAATAAGAATTGATCAAAACATATTTTTCAAATGTGTGCTAGCTGCGACTTTAAATGTAGAGACGCGCAGCCCTGTGTGCTTCAGTCGCTCCCTGCCATGCAACAAAATGAGCTTAGACTGGATATAATCCCCCAGAAAAAACTAAAAAATAATAAAAAAAAAGAGCATCAGCTGGAAGCCAGACTTTTCTACAGACCCAACACGCTGCAGATTTTGATTTGTTGAGCATGTCACTAACACATCCAAGGTTAACAGTTCAAACCCACCGGGACCACATATACAGAAAATGAAAGCACTCATCATGTTTTACGGCACTTCCAATAAAAGCACTGAACAAACGGCATATGTTCTGTTACAAGTACAGACTCGCAGGGAATATAGAGTGTGAAGTGACAGCAGTTATGTTTTGAAGTACATCATGCAAATCACAATTGTGTGTAAATAGAAATTTCTACCAAAAAGCCTTATATACCTTGATGTCCCAGCAGCCAGGAAATGAAAACACAATAAATGAATGATTCTGTTGAGGAGAGGCTCTTACAAAGACAGACGTGGTGACAGGTTAGGCTCAGTGTACTGTATGTTTATGCAGTGTTTACACTGCAGGCATGGAGTGATAAACATCTGAGTGCATTATTCCTGCCATGTTTATCCAGCTGAAGAGGAATATATTCTTCTTCCTTTTGCATCTAATATTAATCTGACCGATTGAATCTGGTGATTCAGCTTGCTGACATCGACACGTCGCCATTACGATGCATGGGCTGCAGCGTCTGGTGCAGTTCTAATGCAAATTAGATGCAAAATACACGAGATGCTGTATTGGCTACAAGAGTCACCCATTAGGTGCCTGAAGTCTTATTAGCAACTGGCATTGCTTGGAAATGTGTCTGCCAGCGTGTAGCACACTTGATTAGAAGCCAAGAAATGTGAGGCTAGATGTCCTCAGTGCTGCTGCTTCTTTGCAGCAGTGAGGGTGTTCCAGGCTGCAGACAGACAGATGAGGTCCGTGGTGCGGTTGTGAACATTCTGTTCTCTCAGTGTTTGTGCTGCGATTTTTAGATCTTGACTTACAGGGCGTCAGATGCCAAGCAGATGTCCATCTGCTGCAGTTTGTCAGCCACCTCTTAACCCCATCGGATGTGACACATCACGTCAATTCAACAACACACATACCCCCCCACCCCCCGAAGGTCACAACTGATGTATGTGCCAAACCCCTGCTGGTCTCTGTATGTGTGTCAACATATCCTCACTGATGTCTCTGCACCAGAGACAAAGCAGCACCAAGCATGCAACTCTCCCCACCCTCCTCCGCCCACCCCATCTTACGGGATTCACTGCTGCTGCTGCTGTGGTTGTTGATGTGTATCTCACCGCATAGGTGCTCGATTTTTAATGTGAGGAGGAGACGGAACTGAGCCTGTGGTTCTCAGCATCATCCTGTGATCAGACTGAGATGATAAAATGGCTGCATGAGTGACAGTGCAGCAGTGCAGTCGTTAAGTCTTCAGCATGAATTAAACCTGTTTATGTCTGTTGCTCCTTATTGCACATCGCTACATTTAAGAACCAACCACTTGTAATTAATTATGCATGAGGCTGCAGTAAAAGTATATACGGTTTATTTACCGTATATAAAGCTGGCTATAATATGTTTATAAATATTTATATATATACACTCTACATTGTCATGATGAACCTGTTAAACACTGCCAACAATTGATTAATTATGTGCTGCAACAAAGCAGCATTCTTTGATACCAAAATATCGCAGGCTTCCAGCTGAGCTGAGCTAATGCACCTCATCTGAAACGAAAGTGACATTTCTAATTCAGACAAAGCCGCGAAGAACCGAAACAAAACAAACTCACATGTGTCAATAAAAGGTATAATAAATTCTGACAATGCACAGAGTGAATGGAGGGGAGAAGAGAAGCGAAATAAACTATTTGAAACTAATTGAAATTCCCTGTAATGTGAGATTGTCCTTGTGTTTGTCGAGCAGTAAGAATATAAGTGTTGCTGTGGCAGCAGATGAGGTTTCCACACCCATAGAAGGATTTGTGCTGAAGAAGTTACGCAGTTCGGTAACCCTGCTCTACACTGACCAACACATGCTGCAGAGCTGTGCCTGTGGCAGGATCATGAATGGCTCCGATCTCATGAGCCTATATCCTGGTTATTCTGCTGTGTTAGCTTTGATGCAAGTTTCTGCAGCAAGATAGTTAATGAGCAATGAAGCACAGATGCTTTCTTCATGGTCACTTTAGTGTCTATAGTATTAAAAAATCATGATGATTTTCATCTTTTTTTTAATTTTTTTGTATTTAGCCCATGCTGTACCTCTATAGAGGGAAAACAATGCATACACTGAGGCTGTGCTGCAAAGCCACTTAAGCAGACTTTAAAAAATTAGTGCTGGAGGAGTTTCTTTTCCATGTAACTAAATTATTCAGGAACTTAAGTCTCAGCGGTTAGCAAAGTAAGTGTTTCAGTTTCAGATCTGATAAATCTTAAGTGTGTTAACAAAAACAAGGAGTGCATCTTTCTGAGATATGAATATTCTGGCAGAGCAGAAGTCTTCCTCCATTATTTCTCTCTAATTTCCCATTTCTCTTTGCCCCCCCCCCAGCATGTTATTTGTTCAAATAAATAATAAGAAAAGTTTTACAAAGGCCAGCTTACACTCTAAGTGATGAGCAAATAGTGACTATAATTTTAGAAACATAAAATGCCTACAGCTCGTCAGAGTTGTACAAATATGTAAAACTTAGAAGGTTAAGAAAAAATACAGAGAAAAACCCAGCTCATTGAAAAAGTGCAACCAAAAAAAAAAATGTGTGTTTTAAGGACACTGTGCAGTTTATCATTTCTACCATGGCATGCTGGGTATGGCCCATAAATTACAGTCACCAGACGGCAGAAGAGAAACAGCCTCAATGCTCCATCAGCCCCTCTGCTTTCTTAGAAGGTCAGAAGCGACTTCATCAAAGGCAGCGATTACACTTGTAATACCTGTGACGCGCGGCCTCTGACAGGTTGGTTAACCAAGAAAGGTGACAGTTAAATAAAAAAAAAAAAACATGTCAGTGTTTTCCAGCATCATGATAATCACCCCTTCACAGGTATTTATTTCACTCCTTTTAACTAGAGTGGAAAAGTAAGAATTAACAATGAAAACAATTGTCTTGAACACATTAGTCATTCACCAATATTTCCTCCCACTGAAACAGCAGCGGTTGGAAGCAGTGTTGAGTGGATTTGCTGATGGGAGGAAATGGTTTCAGAAGAGCTCAGTATCACTCAGAAGCACTCCAGTGACAACACAGTGGAAATGAGATGTGACTTGCATAAAGTATTATCATAATACAGACTCACACAAGTGAATGTTCGGTAAGTCCCTGTGCTGCACCTTGTTTTCTGACATCTTCCCCTGGCTTAGCTAAAGGCAGGGTAAGGCCAGGCTGAGTGATGCCGGGCAGCAGGGAGCAGGGAATGTGACTGCTGTGAATACTGCTTTGCCACTGTTTGTCAATGATGTATCGTGTGTAGAAAGAGGCAGCGGCTTGGGGGTAGATTACTTTCCTAAACAAGGCAACGGTCTTAAAGGGGGTGAGTTACTGCCCCGGCTATTGGCCCCTCTTCCAGGGCCCCCTGACAGCAGTAGCATCTTAATACTGGCTACAGACCATGGCAGCAGATTCTCTGCCAAGTGGAAGCCACCTGGCTCTTCTATCCTGCTGCTGCAGAGAAGCTAGACATAGTATACTGACTGTCCGTGTATAATGATTCTCAACATTCACTGCTTAATATGGATCTTGCTTGTCTGAGTTAATGCAGATGAAGTGCATGCAGAATGTCATTAAAGGTCACACACACACCCATGTATAATATCATGTTTGCAGCAAAGACACAGAATCTGACCCCCCAGGAAAGCAGATTGACTCTTAGTTAAAACCTGGCACATTGCTAATCCACCTGACATGATGTGGTACAGCGACATCTGGTGAAATGCCAAACGTAGACCTGGCTTTTGTAAGGATTTGTGCCTGGATGTCAACCGTGCATCTTAGCTTAATTTAAAGTTATACGTGGGTTACACAGCACAAAGTTCCCACTATTTCTAGCCTGGACTGTGTAGGTCCTTATATTGCTGTGTATAAATTGACAGAAATGCCACCATCCTCCCCTGACAGATGCAGAAACAAGTCTCCTACACTTTCATCAAAGTGCAGGATTATTGCAGCTACTGTATGTACATTTTTCATGTCTTTTCCTCAACTAGAATTGCAGATGATTTTGTGTGTGTGTGTGTGTGTGTTTATCAAACAAACTTCAGCTGAATTCATTTTCTTGCCCTCAGCTTTTCTCATATCCCTAAATTCCTTGGTTGGCAGACTCACCTCACCCTAATATAAATTTCCTGTATTTATTTGTTTATTTTGGCTCGAAATAATTGCTTCACATTGCCAAACCTTCTCCCCTCTCTCATAGACCAAGGCATCCATGTGACAGACTATATTCTCCCATTGGCTTGCACGTGGCCATGATAAATTAGCTTAATGCCGTGCAAATATTAATCACATTGTCACCGCAGCTGAGCAGGGAAGCAGTTTAGTACTGCAGCCGCCACGCAGCCTCATTTATCAAACCCCGGAGCTCTCCTCCTATGCTAACCCTCCTGCTTGCTGTCTCCAAAACACAAGCTGTTCCCACCCAGTTTTTCTGTTGCCAGTGCTGCCTTTAACCGTTTCTCGAGTGGCACAGTTTGCATAGGTGTGATACTGCTGCCTCACAGATACTGTGTAGTCTGCACGAGATAAAAAAAAACTGGTGCAGGATTTCAATATTTACCAAAATAAATAAGTGAGATAAGATTCAAAAGAGACAACATTAAAATATAGGAGACAAGTTGATATTTAAGTATAACATTCTAAAGAAGTTACAAATACCTTACCTGTCCTAGGTGCCAACTCATCATACAGCTGTGCAGTGGCTCGTCCCACTGTGCCATGGAAAGGTAATGCCAACTGGTAAAAATATGTCAAAAGTCACCACTCACAAATGATGAATGCGGGGATGTGTAAGGCATGAATGATTATCGCTCGGCGTTGACATTCCAAGATGTGCAAATGGGCTGTTTACGCTTGAATGTGGTACAGGCATTTTAATGTAGACCTCAGCAAATACCACTGCGCCTCAAGCATCAACCTCAATACGAGCCTTTTTTTGAGTCGGAGAGCGAGTAACACTTCCCACAAAAATAGCCTCGCCTCCACATGTGGGAACATTCTGCAGGGCAGGAATGTAGTGGGTTCAGCATGGGCTGTCTATCACTGCAGGGATGTTCAAACTTCCACAGAACATTCATCAAATAGATGAAAAGGGAAGCTGTGTTTTCTATTTGCTGGAGCTGCTTTTGTTGATGCAGAAGCACCAGAGTAGGTCACTTTTGTGTGAGTTGTTCCATTGCTCGTTTCAAATGTCTGGCATAGAAACTAACAGTATCAAGTGATTTAGGTTTTACATTATAGAATTTTCCATTGACAGTTTTCAGTTTTATCTTGTGTGCCACTGAATGCTTGTCACGTCGGTCATGCCTGCGTCTTTTACCTGCTGTTTACTAACTAGGCCCCACCTCATAATTGTTGACTTGGTTATGTCAGGAGGGGAAAGGGGGGGGTGATAAAGTTATGGAGGGATGAAGGGGTGAGGAATGACAGGATGGAGGAGAATAAATGAATGATGGGTGAGTAGAGAGGAAGAAGATGAGTGCTTGAACTGAGGAACCTGGGAGGTGGGACTCTGGGTGGGGGTGTGTCTCTGCAGCTCGAGATCTTTGCCCCCTGGTGTTCCTGAGGAGAAGGAAGGAGATGAAAAGGGGTTGGGAGGGTTTTGGGTTTGCAGAGTTGAACTGTGTAGGAGGGGCAAATACACCTATATATATATAACGAGAGGGAAGTGACGTGTAGTGAGGCGTGGCCTGTTCCTGGAACAGCGTTCCACTGTTTACTGTTTCCCTGCATCTTTTTGGATTGATCCTGTTATACTTTGTGACAATGAGAGCACAGAACAGGCAGGGAGGATGCTAACTGCACTGATAACGCCCATCAATAATGATCACGTAACTGTTAATGTGCTGAAAGCGCCGGCTACAAACAGGGACTCAGGGTCATTTAGGAAGCCTCAGACAGTAAAGGACCTGTCAGAGGTTTTCAGGAACATGTGTGGTCCTCTGGTCCTGGTTGTCCCTCGAACACAGTTGAAACCCAGGGCTGACAGTTCACACACTGTGGAACAGTTTGTCTGTGCATGTTTGTGTCCAAACACATGTTTCATTGTCCAACATTTAAACAGTGGACTTTAACACAAGAGACCACTGTTTGCTGTTGACTGATTTAAAGTGACCTGTGAAAGGTACAGGCATATAACTGCTATATTTTCATCCTCTCTTTGTCTGTTTATAGCATATAGTAATTCTTGTAGACACTATGTTTTGGCAGCATGTTCAACACGCCTGTGGCTGGCGAATTATTTTGGATTTACCACCCACAACGTGCTGTGGATTTAAAGCCCTGTTTTCATAAAGCTTTTGACCTCCTTTGACCTTGTGGGTCATTATAATCACTGCACACTTTTCACTTGCCACATTTTGGTTGTTGTTGGACAAATGCAGCAGCTGGAGGTTTAAATGGTTCAGAATGATGCTTAATAAATACAGACCATGCTCCGTGCCGGGGTGTAGCACACCGACCTTGTGCTTAAAGCACGTTCAGTTGTAATCTTCAGAATACATTGTAGGCCAAGAACTCAACCTATAGCTTCTTGTCCCCCAGGCTGCTACTGGATTCCTCCTAATTTTCCTTCATTGTAGGAAATCACTGTTCTAGAACACGGACTTATTCAGTGGTACCGTAGGGAGTGCTTTACCCATTAGTGGGCAGTGCAGTGACCTTCAGACAGTCCATTCATTACCCTTTTCTTTGTTGGACTCTTTCCTTGGGAATGAAAGTATTTGCCAAAATGAATGAAGCTTGCCAGTTTAAATTCCTGCCCAAGGTAGATGAAAAATCTGGCCATACAGTAATACATTGAGTCAGAGCGAAAACCAATGAGCTGCAGAAGGACATCGCAGTGATGGGTATGAATTTATTTTGTACATACGTGTTTGAAGGCACAACAATACAAAACATCATGTTCTTTTTAGTGAAAAACCAACATGGAAGTAAAACAATAGTTCAGCTGCCAAATACGAACAGTGTGTGACTGAGGTGGTTCATGACCTAGAGTAAGTCAAGACCCTGACAGAATAAGAAGACAAAGGCCTTCCTTGTATTCATCCTACTTGTGTGTTTGATTTGTAGAAAATTTTCCCCAGCGGTGATTATGTCATTATTAATGTCAGAATGGCATCTGCCTGAATTTTCCTTCATCTCGGGACAGAAGTAGCAGCCTAAGTGTGTGTCAAATCAAGTAAATAGGGCAATTTTGATTTCAAATCTGCAAATGTAATAATCAAAACAGAAATACCAGAAGCTTCTGACTAGAAATGTCTCCTCTTGATTATTAAATGTTGAATGTATCCACCTATCTTCTACTACAGATTTGCCATAAAAAATAATATATGAATATGGTGATGGAGATATATGAATATGGTGATGCAGTAAATTAGTATGATTGATTTTATTTTATTATTATTATTTACAGTGCATTGTGTCAATGTACCAAATGGACCCAACATGAAATAAATAGCAGACCTACTGTCTGTCAGAAGTTCAGAAGCAGTAAGTGCTGAATATTTAGCCAAGCCAATAACGTCCCACAATACATGACAAACGACTTTAATTTATTCCAGTGCTTGAATAATACCAGGATGGTGCTGCTATTTGAAGGTTATACAACCATTTAACACACATTTTTCTTTCTTCATATAGTATTATGCTTTTTTTATTACATGAAAATGCATTCATCCTTTAAAAAGTTTGATGTTTCTGTGTTTTGGAATGCTTGTCTTTTTTTCAGAAGGCTTGTTAAACTTTGTTGTTGCTCTCTGCCAAACCAATTTCAGCTTTGGAAAATAGTCTACCAAAACATAGCTCCAATTTTGAAAAATCCACAACTCCAGGAGCAGAGGTAACAACAGATGTTAGCTGTGATGGCTCATTATAAACACTTCGCTTTAAAAACTGCTTCAATCCAGTACTGAGCTGTGCAGAAATATCAGATTCTTTAGCTCTGCTATACAGTGCTCCAGTTGTCACAACCTTCATACATAATTATCTAAATAAATTATATGGGCCAAGCTTGTTGGTGACATATACATATATATATATATATATATATATATATATATATATATATATATATATATATATATATACTGACAGTATTTGCATGGCCGTTACAGCTGCTCACAGTATACATGAAATGGTATGTTCTTATGTTCACCTCAAATTATTTGACAGTGGCTGTGTTCGAAATCACTCACTCACTCCCTACTGCCCATTTCGGACACTACCTTCCCTAATGACGTCATTGCTGTCGCAAATTAAAACCGATCTCTGCCAACTAAACAAACTACATTGTTAGCAGATATAATTTGTGCCGTTATAGCCCAATAAATGTTTTATGGCAAAACATTAATAAAGCAAACACAACCGGTAATGATACATTCTTTAAACAATCATTATATTGGTGACAGGTGACGTAACGTCCGTTCCTGTTCTCTTCGCTGGTCTGTGCAATGGTAGATGGTACATATGGCTAAAAGTTGTGACCATCAGATGGACACTACTTTTCAAGATGCATTGTGGGATACATTGAGGGCCCTATATGTGGTCTATAATTTCTCACTAAGATTTCGGATAGGGCTACAAAATGGCAGAGGCACTGTATAGGGCCATATGTAGCGATTAGGGAGTGATTTCGAACACAGCCAGTGATTCCTGTGCTGGAATGGCTTCTTCTCCTGTACAGTATGAGTTGAGACACTGCTGTAGTAAAACAGAGCTTTCTTTACACAATATTTTGGTCCACTGCAAAAATCTAGCTGGCAAAATTACAGGAACTGCCCATTTAGAAATGGTCATTTCATCATCTACATTTACATTGCATTACGGACCCAGACGTTCAAATTTTGTGGGACAGAGCAGATGTTTTTTAGATCTTCATGAATCTTTATGTTTTTTCTCCCCTAAGAAGTGCCCCAGAAAATACTACCGAGATGATCCATGCAGTCAGAACATGCACAAAATCAGAGCAGAGCAAATTCCTGCAGTTTTCTTGCAGTGTCCTGGATTCCAATGCAGGATTTCATGTGTGCATGCATGCATTTTAGATGAATATACATACAAGGTATCAGGTGTTGGGCCAATGCAGGATTTGAACAAACAAACAAACAAAAAACATCAAATGAAGTCCAGCCCAAACTGTGACTAAAGACGATTACAGTTACTAAATCAAATTAGCCTGAAAAAAATGACTTGATCTTTATGCATGTGCTTTGTCAGTGTGTTTTGCTTTGGCAGAGCTCACAGAGAAGGGAAATGCTTACGCATATAGTCCAACTTGTGCTGATTAATCGCTGCTCTCATCGCAGCATGGCAACTCTCGATAGGGTTTAGTTCGCTGCAGGTAGGGACATACTCAGAGATGTACACAATAAACAAACATGACAGGGTAGAACTTCTCACATCTGCCTGTCTTCTGCCTGTCTCTGTGTTAAGATTCATTAATTGGTTTGGAGATAGACGGCTGAGATTAGGCTCCCTCTCACCACTTCACCTCTCCCTTGTGTTTTTTTTTATACCCTCGCTCCCCCCACCACCATTACTGAACTTTCCACAAGCAAATTGAGTCAGGCACCTCTTAATTAGATTGTTTCTCACTGCATTTCTAATATGTGACTAATTAGAGGAAGACAAAAAGAAGAGGAGATTGCTCAGCCTTGCACCAGAGGTGAATGTGAGGATTTATTAAAGAGACACTGATTCAGTCAGCAGTTACTGAATCCAGATTTACACAAAGGCGGTTTTCACACTGTTCTACATGAGCATCCATGTGTTTTATAAGCTTTTATGATAATACATGTGTTTAAAGACAGCTGACGGGAATAATTCTGCATGTAAAACAAAAGGATTGGTATTTCAGTCCTCCAAAACATGTGCAGATTTTTTCAGCTGCATCTCTACATGTCTGGAAGAGCATGCTGAGCAAGCTGGGGCTTTGTCCCTATGGTAACCAAAAATGGTAACTACACAATGGTAATGGTTTTCCTTGAGGGAGTGGGGTTGAGTGTGTAGAGAGTACAACATGCTTTTATGTCACATTTTTTATGTTTTTTTGCTGTTTAGTCTTTTTTGTCGATCATGAAGTGCAGCACCCTCTTTGCCTGAGTCACATTTCTCCCATTGGAGCCAAATAAAGTTGACTTTGACAAATTTGTGTGATTAAAGTTGATGTTTACCTCAACCCTTACCCCAATAGTCAAACTTTGGCCAGTAGTGTTTTTTATAAATATACCAAATACAATACAATACAAATATACCAAACTCACCTACGATTAGAAACAAGACAGCCGTGAGCTAAAAGTAAACCACCAGGTGAAAACAAAACAGCTCATAGTGTCAGGGGGGCTCAAACTACAGACTCTCGAGTGAAACTCCTGTGTCCACTGCATTTTATTTATTCTCACCATCTTACTCTGTCTTTTTGGACTTTAAAGGTCTCCTTTCACACAATATGTCCATATGTTCCTTTATTATAAACATGGCCACCTATTGTATTTGGCAGTATCGACCAAACGTGCCATTATTTTGTGAAGATGTGATGTATAATTAAATGTCAAATAAGAGGAAAAACTCATCTAAACAGCTCCCAGCTGACTGCATGTGTTAATAAAGGCCAGTTTTTCAACCACACTCAGTGTAAAGTCATAGTCTATTAATAAAGGGTGGGAAAATTAAATAAGTAGTAAGTAAAGCAAAATAATCACTCTAATAAAAAAACAACCAGTCTGTTATGATAAATATTTAGGATCACTAAGGGCAAAGAGCCACTTCACTCACTGTATATGGGCTGAATCATTTAAAATGTTGCGTGTCATCCCTGTGTTAATACATGAAGTCAAAAGAGATCCCTAACCGACCAATTAGTCTCCATCTCTACGCTCATCAAGGCCAATTAATTATGGAGGCTGGAACAAAAACAACGATACACAGAGGGCCTGCTGGAATACCATGTAATGCAGCCACGGTGCACTTAGCGCCCTAAATGAAAGCTAGCGGTGATGGGGGTGAAGGCGGTGTCAGTCAAGGTGAAGGCTCGTTAAGCTCGGGGTTTTGGGTGTAACGACATCCTGCTGATTCAGAGTCTCTCCCCAAGATAATCAGCACCATCAGAGCTCTGACTGTCTGCAAAGCTGTGAGGGCTCCAGAAACAGAAGGGGGAATAAATCAATACAAACACGCCAGGAGCAGCACAGACCACACATGCTAATGATTTTCACAACTGTTGTACATGTATATGTGTCAGAGTTGCTATAAATGGAAGCAAAAGACTGATTTTCTAAATAACTAGGCACTTATATATATTAATTGTTTAGGACTTTGCATATTTACTTTTCATTATGTGATTTTAAAACCTAAAATGAGTGAACGGTGATGATTTGAAGCAGGTTTGTTGATGAATCAGTTTGATAATGCATGTTGTTTGCTGACAGATGATTGTCTGCCATCCACATGGCTTCTGATCACGATCACAGATTTTCCTTGTCAAGTCAGATGCTAATGAATTGATTACAATGGATTGTGGAGGTACACCTCACAGGAATGCAGCTGGAGGGGTCGTTAGTTCAAATTAAAATGTCCCAATCTGATCTCAGTGAGCAGGTATTGGACAATCAAGGCATTAGTTAACTGATTGGGATCTAATTGGCTTTAATGAGGATACCCCTGACTCCCACCCTTTGTTTTACCCCAGCCATCACACAGGTGTCAAATGTAGACCGTGGTTTAACAGCTAAAACCTCCTCCTCCTTCTTGGTACAAGACAGAGGGAGCTAGAAGGAGAACACAAGCAAGAGCAGCGGTGGTGAGCCAAGCTTAAGAGTGAGTGGAGAGCGGGGGAGTGCCTTTAGCAAAAACAAATAGGAAGTAAGAAACTCTCTCTCTAATTGTTTTATGGTGATTTTATACAAAGTACCAACAAGCAATGGAAACACAGCTCCGCCCACTAACCTAAAGGAAAGTGATGAATCGCTGGTTTATGGATTCAAGGAGGTTTTTTCCCTTCATATATGATATCAGATATTTGCACATATCAATGTCTTCCATGATGTTTAATGGGTGTCCCTTTGTGTTTCAGGATAATCCTTACCTAACCACTTAACAGGTTTTAATCTCTACTCTTAGCCACCAATAAAAACAAAACTTTAACTTGACTTAACATCGAGTGAAAACAAAACAGCTCATGGTGCCGGGGCACTTGATCTGCAGATTCCTACTTCTTGTAAATGTATGTCCTCACCCTCGCCAACCTACTCCAGCACTTGGACATTTGTGGCTGTGTCAGTCCCATGATTGGATGATGCCAGGCAATAGAATCACATATTCCATTGATGTAAATGTGACCTAATGTTGCTGGGAAATCTGTCTGTTTTATTTATTTAAATGCCATTAGTTGTATCTGGCAGCTGTATTATTGACCAGATGTGAGTAGAGGAACTTTCCAGTCCTACATATACATACATGCACGTCTAAAACATATGTTACATTTGCTATATTACAGCCATTTAAATTAAATATTGCCTTTTTACTTTTGGCATTTGCATTGCTTTGTTGATGAAAGGAAATTATAGTGTACTCTGTGGACATTTATATATAAGGGACCATTTTCAGACCTTTACCAGAAACTGTCAGACTTGTGGTGTAACATCATTAATGCTCCTTCCTGCTTCAGATCAAAGTGTGATGTTTACAAATGCATCAAGTGATGTTTCACTCTCTAAACATGATTTTGCCTGACTGAGGAATAATTTAGATGCTTTGAAAACTCTTACTCTGCACAATAAAAAATATTATTCTTAGGGGAGTTTTGTTTGTGCTGTTAGCATATTGTAGCATATGGCCTGCGTGTTTTGATGATTTGACATTATCACCCTCATCTGTCCATTATCTGAGTATTCGTCATGAGGCGAGGCATTTTGTGTGGCGGCAGAGGACAGATGTTGCCCAGTGTGAGACTGACAGTGTGCAGCATAATTAGGTTGTTGCTGAGTCAGATGGCTGTGAGGTTTTTTTTGTCTGGATCCTTTTATTATTTAAGATATAATGCAATAGAAAAAGGATGTTAATATGGAAAGCGCTCTTTTATTCAGAATCCAAACAAAATCAGTGCTAGTTCTTTAGCTAATTTCTGAATGATACATCCTCAGATGCGCTGGGACACATCTTCAGTGATGTGCCTGAGGTCATTGGGTGTTTTGGGACTTTCAGCGTCATACACCTTCACTCAGGTGACCCAGCCAGGGTTTATCAGACCCTGACCTGTGTCCCAGCCCATAGATCACTCCTCTTGAGCCACAACCATCTGGAGGACTTCTCTGCGGCAGATTTTGTGGCTCTTCTTTTGGCAGCCCCTGTGATTCTGAGTAGAGTAAGCACCCTAAAAAATGTTTCCACAAAGATTATAGGCTCTTCGAATTTTGTCCCATCAATTTGCTCTCTATCTGTCTCTGCAAACCTCTATAGACTCCAGTGCAACTTCAATGCCTCACATCCCACAAACATGTAGATGCAAAGCTTTTCATATTGATTCTCCTCTGGCAGTTCTGTGAGAGTGTACCAATGAGCAGGATGGCACCGGAGACAAATCATTGGTTGCTGTGGCAGTAATCACTGAAGAGTATTACTACAATTAAACTGTGTGACATTGATATAATATAAAGCACAAATCATAACCTAATGTACAATTACAGCAAATGATACAATGCATGCGGTTCAGTATAATTCTAAACATTGAAAGTAATAATAATAATATAAAATATAAACATATAATTAATGTGTGTGTTATTCTAGAATATCAAATAAAACAGGGTGAAGGGATAAAATGAGAGTATTGTCTGCTCTGAGTAATTACAGGCACAGCCTGAGGTGGTTCAGGGAGAAGGTCGGTTTTTATGTGTGTGACCTCTGTTTTTAATAACATACTATAAGTTTGTTTTATGTTAAATATTTTATGCATACTTTACAAATTAAGAATTGAAATAATAGAAAAAAATGCAGTAAAAATATCTTTTTCACAATGAAGTCAGTTACCAATAAATGCATCAGAAAATTTTACACATAAATGTAGAAAGTAGCAATTATTAATATGAAAACATGTGACATCAGCTGACTACCTAATTAACTTAATGTAAAAAAAAAACATTATGTAAGTCTGAGTTAAACAATGGCTTCCCTTTGACTTTTTAAATGAGTTCATTAACAGCTAAAACACCTTTTCACACATGTCATCCATGCATCACAATAAATGAGCTATAATTGAGAAGTGCACCATGTGTTTATCCCCCCCCCCCACCCCCATCCTACTCTTTGATTGACATGCTGCATACCCTGCAGGAAGATACTACTTGCCAGTCTGTAGTTGACAACAACAACCAGCTCAGCGTCTCCCGCTGCAGCTCTGCAGTCGTACACTCAAATGCCCTTCTGCTTGTATTGTCAGTGAATGGCAGTAAAACATACATTATGCATCAAATGTGTGCAGCTGGAGCACATTGGTCTACAGTATACACCATGAAGTAAACTCTGCTAATCTCATGGCTTATTTAGTGACAGACTGTATCCTCGGTTTGGGCTTTGAACTCTTTTTTTTATGTGTCTCACAAAACCAGGACACTCCCCATGGATACAGACTTCAAATGGGGAACAATGGAGAAGCCATTAATAGAGACTTCTTGATCCTTCAGTCTCTGTGATAAGACAGGCTTTCATTTGATTGAATCAGGCTCATTGACATTACACATGAATAAATATCGCTTTCCTGGCTTTATTACGGCAGATCATTGGTTTATTAGATTTCTTTAAAAAAATTAATTACTTACAGCCATTGAATAATTTATATTTTTCCAAAAACGATCGTCTCAGTACATGTTGTCATTTAGTGTTATCTCCTTATTCTTAAACCTCATGCAGAAATATGTTAATCCATGCCATGTACAGAGTTTAAATTCATTTTAATATCATATTGTGACCTTTCAGACATTGTTTGAACCGATGTTTGTTAAATGTCCCTTTAAGCTGTTGTTGGCTGTCTCACTTTTACACAGTGTAGAGATAATAACATTGCTGTTTTTTTGCCCATTCAGTTGTTGGCCTGCTGTTCGCTTCAGTAAAGATCATTTGGTTCTGATTAATGGCATCCAGACACTCATGACTCAAAGCACAGCACACTACACTGAAGACACTCTTTCATCCAATTAGACTCAAACACATTGTTTGGCATTTTCTTGGCTTAAGATGACAGACTCTCAGGTACTCATGCTTGATTTATTGCAGACAATAATATAGAATATGTGGCTCACAGGGATACTGTATCAGCTTTAAGAAGTGAGATGCAGAATATATTTATTAATACAGCATTCTTTGGAGATATACTGTAATTTAGCGGCCTATAGGTTACTTCTTTGCCAAGGTTGATACAAAACAATGAACACTAGACACACCAGTCATATGAACATCATATGAACATGTGCTTTAAGACTGAGTATAGCTATTTTCAAATGCAGTCTACTGTCATATCTTTAAATATGTAGCCACCCAGGTATATTATGAACTATTTTAATAAAATCAGGGGTCAAGTGTGAGTTCTCAGATTCCCCCAGCACAAATATTTATCAGGTGTCACTGGATTATTAATAAATAGAAGAATGATGGTAACAGGCTGAAACAATGCAAATGAAAACTAAATACTTACTGTCCTGAGAATATATACAAACATATTGTCCTGACTTGTCAGCTGCTACGGTACCCGAGGTCCGTATGAGAGAGAGAGTGATGTTCGTCCTGAGTGTGTGTGTGTGTGTGTGGGGGGGGGGGGGGGTTTATTCTATGAATGGGACGGACTCCGTATGCAGATTGACCACACCTCCGGAGCTTCCTCAGGAGTGGCTCGTTGAAAAGCCCTCACCAATGAGGATTCTTCCCTCCTGGACGGAGATGACGTAAAAGTTAGCTCAGTTTGAGTAGATTTAATTTCTTGTTAGTTTGAACCATGTTTGTTTTGAGTTTGGTTGTTTAGTGTTTTCTCGCTCACTTGAAGTAGTTTCTACTACAGTCGTAGTAGAGTGCAACTTTTGATTTCTATTTGTACATCGTTGTTTCGTTAAGCCCCAGCAGGGTTCCTGTTTGTATTTTATTTTTCCTAATTATTGTTCTCTTTTGTTTAATGGTTGTTAGGTTTGTTGAAAACCCGCATGTATCCTTTGTAATTTGAAACAACCGTCAACAGTAAAGAAATAGACTTTTGAGTTTGGCCTTCCGTTGGCTTATTTTTATCTTTATCCTTTCCGTTTACGTCCTTCCTCAACCCCTAGAGGGCTGGGGACGTAACATCAGCCAGCAAGGTCAGAAAAAAAAACAGGAATTGCCCAGTTAATTAAGCCTGATGGTTCTAACACCCAACAGAAATTCTCGTCAGTCTGAACACACCCAACAGCTGCCAATTATCCAACAGAAAGATCTGTGATACAGTACATGACTTTTCTCCCCCTGCAGTTCACAGTTCACAGGCACTGCCCTGTATCCTGACGTGATTACACTGCAGGAAATGTAGATCTGGAGCTCAGATTTCACTCACTTGGACAAGCAGGCCCATGCGTCATTTATAGAGGGCTGAGAAATGAAATCCAAGAACACAGTGCTTCTTTGAAAATGAGCATTTTTGAGTAAAGGGTTCTTATTCTGACACATTATACTGTAACGATCTGCTGTTGCTGTAAACCCATCCTCCCATTCATGGCCCATAGTAAACACTGGTAATCTGTTGACACTGTAGATATAGTTTTCCCATCTTTAGCTAGCATCTATCCAGGTTTGATCCCAACCATAGCCACCCTGTAATTCACTAAAAGACCGATTTATAAGAATGTATTAAATCTGATTGAAGCTGCAGTGACTGAAATAAATATAGCAGCTGGATCCATTTGCAGTTTTTAACAGAAGTTTTAATACTAGAAGTGTGAATCTCCCACCTCGACAGTCTGTCTGGATATTTTTAGTTGTGAGCTAAGGGAGGTATGCCAGCGTGTCTGAAACCAAGGACCTTTCAGTCCTGTGATGTTGACAGCATGTGGGGCACGGCTTATGACTGAGGCCGCTGAGTATCCAGCGACCTCGAGTGCTCCTCTGCTGACAGGTCCACAGCTCTGCCTCCGGGCTGTCTGGAGAGTCTTAATGTACTCCGAAGCTCAACAGCGCTCACCTGCTCCGAGCTTGAAGTGCAGCTCACACATTCACAGCTCGTTTTTTTTTGTTCCTCACTAGTGCTGGTGCTTCACCTTGGGTCAAATGCATATTACCTTGCTTGTTGTTTGTCATGAACGCTGCACATTCTCTTGCAATTATCTGGAGTGTTTTCTATAGATGAAAGAGATCCAAAGTCTTCAAAGCAGACTTGAGTTTTAAGGAGCGTGAAGTAATTGGCTTCCTCTATCAGCAAGAAGCTTTTGCAAGTAAGGTCAGCCTGTATCGTCTCTCTCTATTCACCTTACAACAATAACAACCTGTAATTAACACAGAGTCAAACTAGTTAATTAATCTAGAAACCTATGAAATATGAAGAGGGGATACTTCACATCGCAGAGTAAAACATTGCACACATGGCCAGAAAAGCTTTGTACCTCTTATAATTTAAATTTCGTGTGACAGCATTTGCAGGCTTACTTTAATGTCACCACTCAGCAAATGCAAATGTGTGTAGGTAGAAAATCCTTTGTCCTAAGGTGCTTCCACTGAATCAGAAAGGTTACTTTCTACTTTCCAAAGCAATGAGAGGAAATTGGATAAAATGGGAAATTTACATTTAAAAGTCTCAGTGATTCACACTGATCACTGACCCCGTAA
Source organism: Parambassis ranga (assembly GCF_900634625.1). Classification (NCBI taxonomy): domain Eukaryota; kingdom Metazoa; phylum Chordata; class Actinopteri; family Ambassidae; genus Parambassis; species Parambassis ranga. Next base: position 18,570,126 of record NC_041039.1, read on the forward strand.
AAATGAGTGTCTTTGATGGATTCTGTGCAATCACTGACATTATAGACTGCGTAAGTGCTTACAAGCCTAAAAGCCACGTTAAAAGCTATTTTTACATTCAAAATAACGCTGAGCAAAGGGGAGATTATTTTAGATGCTCTCTGGCACCAGTGTATATGCACTAGTCCCCTACTAAGTGTGAATGTCCACGGGCAATCTCTCCATCTGGCAAGTACACTGTGAGCCAGACTGTCCCAGTCACTGCCCCGTTTCTCTCGCTTCATGCTGCAACCCAAAGACACGCACAGGGCAACAACTTGCCTTTCATCCAGCACCACCCACCCCAGTCTCAGCACTGTCCTCTGTCCTCTGGGTCCTCCAGGCTCTTTGATAGTCTCACAGGCGACATATGGGAGTCTGATTAGCATATGGCTGAGGGTTACTGCATTCCACAGCCCACAGCAGGACATGGTGGGGAAGGCTGCAAGCAGGAGTGTAATTGATTTAGAGCACTTTCTCCCTAAAGCATGCTGGGTGACAGAGGAACCTAAAATAGTTTGGATATCTTTATGGTATCTGACTGCTGCTTGTAGCAAACACAGTGATGTCATTTGTATGTTTTCTGTGGTGTGTTATACTGTATTTGTTTGACCTCATTCATTGGGACTGAGCTGGTTTGTTGTTATATTTCTAAGGAAACATTATTGTTGACATTATGAATCACACTGCTTTAGCATATTGTATAAAATGTGATATTTTTGTTTTATTCTAAAAAAAAATCTCTGAATGATGATACATAAACATCATGAGACAGATTGTCCTGTGTTTTAAGGGCTTATAGGGTTTTACAGATGGCGTGGTTCACCTTTTAAATTTTGGTGGCCTGCAATAAGCTGTGACCTGTCCAGGGTGTACCACACCTTCCATGCCCCTGTAGTACAGGGCAAAGCCAGTTAAGAAAATGGATTGATAGATGGATTGATGGATTGACCTGTCCGAGGTGTACCCTGCCTCTTGCCTGTAGATAGCTGGGATAGGCTCCAGGCCCCCCGTGACCCTGTACAGGACATGCAGGTTCCGAAAATTGATGGATGGATGGATAGATGGAAGTTCATTCTGATGGCAGGCCAGATGCTGTGCGTGGCCTCTCTGCCTCCTCTGTGTGCAAATGTGAGTTTATGTATACGAAACACATTGTAAAGGTGAATCAATTAGTTACTACTGCAAAGAAGATGGTGCATGACAGACGGGTATAACATGTGGAGCATCCTGCTGCAAACACTGAAGGACCTGAGTCTCCTCAGTCATTAAAGTCTACTCACGCCCTTCTTGTAGACACCCTCAGTGTTTGCGGTCCACTGCAGTTTATTGTCCAGTTGGACACCCAGGAACTTCTAAGATGGGACTATTTCCACATCTGTTCCACTAATACAGACTGGGGTGGGTGCCTGCCTCATTCAGCTGCAGGTGATTCTCCTCACTCCACCAGACAAAACACTCCACAAGGCCGTTCAACACACGCAAGGTGATACAACTGGAAGTCAGCCGTGTAGGTGTGGAATAGAAAGGGAGACAGCACAGTTCCTTGAGGAGCTCCGGTGTTGCTCGTCAGGGTGTCAGACACACGGCTCTGCAGTCTCACATTATGGTGGTCGACCTGTCACCACATCACAAGCAATCTATCAGAAATGTCTGCTTTATTTTTTCCTGCTGGCCAATGCAGCATCTCAACAAATGGAGAGACAACAGCACAAGTCACATGTTGTAGGTGAACAGTTTTTTTACTTCCACCTTGATTATTTAGTGGATGAAAAAGAATAAAACCTGAAGTAGCATTTAAAGAGCTGTTAATTTTTCTTGGCTGATTAAACAAACAAACAAATAAATAAATAACGGGCATCACATCTTGTATTTACCTTCTAAAGGCCACAGATTGCATCTCCAGACAGGTTTTGCCAGCACTTATCTTTGTCAAATGCCACCTAGGATTCTTGTTAGCGGCCTTCTCTCTCATGGTCTTAACTTCTTAATCTTCTTAAGCAGACGAAAAGTCAGAATCAGAATCAACTGACAGAATCATTCTGTCAGTTGATGTCCCAATACTCACTGAGTGGTAGCAAAAGGCCACGGTGAGTTCAGCTACGCTTCTTTCTATTATAATACGTCATAGATACGATATTTGAGGGGCTGTGTTTGGTTTTGTAAATACTTTAGCTCAGATATGTAAAAAAAAAAAAAAAAAAAAAAAAACATTGTACTCAGTCTACTCTGTACCCTTTGTGTCTGTAAAAATAGAAACTAGCACAATCACTACTGTCATCATTTGCTTTGAGTCACACATTGAGAGATGGGAGCTCGGTACAGTGTTTTTGTCATCCTTCTCAGGTATTATCTCCATAATGTCACTCATTTATACAGAAAATAGTTATTGCCTTGATTGTATGGATAATATTATGTGCTCATTGTCAGAGAGAATTGCACTAATGTGTCGCTCCTCGCTGAATATGTTGCGTGAGATCTTTTATTGCAAAGCTGACATTGTCAAACCAATGTGCCTTTATCTCTTGGGAGGATTACAGGGCCAGGGCATGATTGTCTCTCTGAATTAATGGTCCTCTGTTCAAGTGAAAACTAGAACAGCAGCATAATTAAAATCCACTCTATATTCCACAATGGCTCCCTCGCGTTACCAGGTGAGCAATGATTTGCCGCCCATTGCCCTGGGTGTCTGTGGGTGAGCGCTTGAGTCGAAATCGAATGGAATCACTGCATGTATAAATGGAATAAATGAGCAAAATGTGCTAACAAACAGTGTAAATTTAAAGCTAACGCTACGCTAAAGTTGGTAAAAGTCCATAACGATTTTGGAGTGTGTTTGTACCTTTCTTTATCCACAGCTTTGGAGGTTTAATTTGAAGTGTCCATCAATCGTATTTTAGGCGATATGTGCGGTACACCCTCTGTCCCTATGGCCTGTCTTTGCTGTGCCAGTTTAATTATTCATTAAAAGTTCGGTCAATCATTCAGGATTGTTGTCAGACATGTCATAAAAGGCCCATCAGCTGACATTCAGGGGGACATAACAAAGACAGGAATCAATATTCCAATGTTATGAAAGGACAAAGCAGCAATCTTCTTTTTTTTTTTTTTTTTTTTTTTTTACACACTGGAAGAAATATGGGTGTCTGTATATTTGCCGTGAACTTTTTGAATATGTTCAAATCAGACTTCCTTCTTTTGTGCCAATCATATTCATCTACTGCTCGAATTTTCACAGCAAGCTGGATTTGTTACACTGTGGTTGAAAGCCTTTAGAGAGATGTTTGACCACAAAGAGTCACTGCACAGTTACACATCGTCCACGGCGGTTTTCAGTTCTAAGCAGGAGCACTTCATCACAAACGAAGTATGGGGAATTCAGAGAAGCAGGATTTAAAGACTGAGTGGTGGGTGATTGCAAAGCATCTTGAAATGGAGGATGATTGCACAGCGAAGGATGTAGGAAAGATTACACAGTGATTGTCCTCTAGACAGCTAAAAGAGGATTAAAATAATAAAATATTTCAGACTCAGTGTAGAAGGTTTAATCAGATTACTGATTGTGTAAAGGTCTTTACTATTGTGTTTCTACTGCTATGTGGACACCCTGACATCAAAAAAGACCCTTAGAGATCACCTCCTCTGAGTCCACTGGGCTCTGTAGCAGAGGCATGTAATACCTCCATCCACTTTTCAAACCCCACCCCCTGAGTCTCAGAGGCCAGTTGATAGAGCAGGTCAAAGCTTTTAATTACCTGAGAACAGAGGTTGCCTTCTGTCCTTCTCCTAAAATGCTGACACAGTGTGGAAGGAGCCCCAGCACAGCCTGTTAACGGAAAGATTTAAAGCTCCTGTTCGTGATTGGTGCACAGATCCCAGCCTTCCAGCCTCAACTGTCAGGAGTCCATATGGTCCAGATTTCAGTTGCAGAACATGCAGGAGAACACACGTGGTTCATGTTAAATTAGAGAAGCGTTATAAAGAGTGGTCTGCAAGGGTCTTATTAACATCCTTTTACAACTCTGCTGACAAAACATTTTCAGGTCATCAGCCATGCAGCCTATAAAGTGTACTGGCAGCACTATTGTTCTCTCATCCATCAGTTAGGTACATGTTTTCTTACCATTATTGTACATATATGTAATCAGTGAAGAAATGCACAATTGAAAAGATTAAAAGTTCATTTTTTAACCCTTATGCACTGTTCGGGACATTTTTGTCCTCTGAGAGTAATTTTTCTGTTTATTTTGGCCATAACTTTGTCTATATGTGAGCAAATTGAATCATTTTTGCTGAATAAGCTTAATTTTACATACATTTTGTTAATATGATTTAAAAAATTTCCATAGGTCAACAGTACACTGTGGGCAAATTTTACCCCCTTCTGTGTTGTTCGGGACAAAAACATCCTCTAACTTTAACGGTTTTAAAAATATATCAGATAAATATTTTTTTCATATTTTTTGCATAGACCTTTTAATTAACTTCAGTTCTGATCAAAAGTAGTAAAAAAAATATCATTTTCCCCCAGGATTTTAACCCTTTAATCACCAATTTGATAAGGGGTGGTGCAGATAAATGGAAAAAACACACAAAATGGCTCATTTTTAATAGAAAAGGTGAATGTGGACTGGATTTTTTTAACCTTTATTACAGTCTTGGTCATGTCAAACATTAGTAACACACAAGGCAACCTCTGTTAACTCAATAAAGTTGCAGTTTGCTGTAACAAGTACCATGTATTTACAAAACCGCACGGTGATCTTGCACAATATACGTACATCACCAACAGCAGCATCCCCGTTACCTCTGCACACTTCAAATCTGATACTAGAACAATAGAGAACGTATTATAGGAGGTGAAGACCACAGAAATTCACAGTTTGTTAGTTCTCACTGACCATACTGCATGTTTTTTCCTGAATGAAGGTACCACGCCATGAAGCGTTACAAGCATCTCATTTTTAATTTAAGTCATGCATCTGTGTCACACATCACATCATATTGGTGTCAACCTTGACATAATTTTCTGCAGCACGGGTTCTTGCTCAAATAAAATAAATGCGTACTGACAGGATTCAAACTGATTTAAAGTTTTAATTTCCCTTCCTTGGAAAGTCTTTTTATTTTTTTTTTATTATTATTTTTAGACCAAAGCATGCGTCATTTCACTCAATTTATTTTTATGTGTCTTCCTGTGGTCACCCTGCTCTGTTTACCTAACATGTCAGTAATTCTCCAGGTGGATGCTTTTTGCTCTCATGGCTTCTGCACACGTTCCACCCCCCAGCATTAGGTCATTAGAAGTTGATGGCAGCGTTGCAGAAAAGGCAGCCCCCAAACTGCCACTCTTCCTAGATAACAGGCCCCTCACTTCCTCACTGCTTCTCATTCTTTTCTGTCTCTATCACTCTCCCCCAGACCATCCCCTCCCTCCCCTCCACCCACTGTCTCCTATCTACCTCTAATACACTTCATCTCCTCCTCCCACCTCTGTTTCTGAGTCTTTTTGTGACTCTCTTGCTTCCTGTCTTACTCTCTGCTATCATCTGTATGTTTCACTGGTGGATCATATGCATTAGCTAGATGCCCTTGTGGATGACAAAGGCTGACTCTCTTTCCACTATGGGCTTTGGTTTTTGTAGCTATTCAGTGGTGAGTTGTGGTGCTGCTGAAACCAAAGAAGGCCTAGCGGTGCCCAAGGAATAAAGTACACATTTCAGTGTTTTTTTTTTGTTGTTAAGGGGCAGTGTTGCCATACATTAAGTGGCCCACTCAGACTTTATCCGAATGTTTACCTATGAATGATTTATCTGGTTTTGACTCAACACAGAGAACCACTTTATTGATTGTCCCTTTGGTAAGAACAGAAACATGTTGATGTCAGAGGCATCCAACCATCCATCCATTTGCTAAACCGCTTATCGTGTTGAGGGTCACCAGGGGCCAGAGCCTATCCCAGTAAACACTGGGTGACAGGCAAACCTTGGACAATGCACATACAGATAACCAGATTGACAGACACAAGCACAACAAGCTGTTTAAAATCAATGCCATCTCAGGCTCACTTCACACAGATATGGATACACCGTGATATTTCATTGATTTTTTTTAATGCTTAACATTGATCAATATGTTTTAATGCCAAACTTCAAAAGACATAAAACTTAACAGTGGGTGAAAACAAAACAGCTTGTGTTGTCAGGGGGACTCGAAACTCAGACTCTGCCATGCCCAACCTATCCTCCGTTCTAACACGGACCTTCGCGGCTGTTTTCGACCCATGATAACATGTCATGTTAGCATAAGCACAACCATTTAGCACATCTAGGAGGTGAATTATTGACTAAATGTGCTGTTTTTGTGAGGTTTTGAAAACCTTTGTAGAAACATGCATTTCTCTTTTTTGCACAGTACTATAAAGATGTGATTGTTCATCATTTATTATGGACAAAGTAATCTTTACTTTTGACCATTAGCACCTCAGATATGTTGATGTGGAGCTGTAGATAATTCTTAGCACATCTTTATGCCAAATGTTGAAACCATGTTGAGGCCAGAGATGTCGCAGTATCATATATTTTTACTGTGCAGTTCTTGTGTCCAAATCTATTCACTATTCACTGTTTTGTAGGGTCACAGGGGCTGGATCTTATCCCAGCATCATCAGGTGAGAGTCCCTTTTCATTATTTATTATTATATAAATGATGCTGAACAATAGCACTAAATCTGTGTGTTGGTCTGGGATCAGACTCCTTCCTTATACACCAATCAAGCTACAGTAACCTGTAAATGCTCACCTAGATTAATGATGGTTATTCCATCATTAAAATATGCCTCAAAGGGACCATGCCACTGACAAACCCATGCATTATAGTTATAAAGACCGATAATCATCTGTTTAAACTGTTGATGAATCGTTGTTCTCTAATAAACTGTTTCTGTAAGGTGCAGGTGAAGGTCTTATAGGTGAGTCTTTTGCTTAATTGCACAGAAGTGCACGTGACACTGCCACCAGCAACATCTCTTCTTAACTAATCCCTGCAGTGCAGGAGATTAGAAACTTGCCACTGGTTACACTCCCAGTTCGACCGTATATGTAAAAAGAACAGATTGCTGTTTTTCTTCAGCTATTAGAAAAACAGCTCTATTTTCTATAACAGGCGACTGCCACTGTCAAAACATCATATCAGCCAGTGATATAGCAAGAGGACAGTCTAGTGTGCCATTATCAAAGGTCCTTTAAATGATGACTGAACTCCTGATCCATCACCATAATGCTAATCAGGCTTGTCCCCGTGGCAAGAGGCAGCGCCAAGCCGCCTCACTTGAAAAGCCTCATTTGCGCCAACAAGCCATTTAGGCTCAATTCCCCATGAATTATAGCCTGATTTAGGAATTCTCAGTTGTTCGGTCCTTCAAATGATTTAAACATCCACGAGGATGGTAACACAGCTACACTACAGCTGCGCTGACATTTGTCAAGTTGATATATTTTTTGACCAAAGTCTAAGGCAGGGACACTGCTAGTAATATTCAGTTAATATCACAGATCTACATAGGAAACCAGTGTTCCATGCCAGCAGCATGCAAACCATTTATCTCTCTTATGCTGTGCATGACATTTCTTTTCAGTAAGCAGTAATTTATACTGCAGGCGATGACAGGCAGAAAAATACCTCACATGTTTTGAAAGGCGATACGAGAGGGGCTTGTCTAAACGTCCCCATCCTCCATCTGTCTCCATTGGCCTTTCGATTTGCACACTTGAATCTCTTCATCCAAGGCTCTCTGGCACCAGCATCCTGTGGATGGCCCTATAGGCAGACAGGCAGAGAGCACTTCACTTCCTCCCACACTCATCTGCAAATTTGAAAGGTAGGATGTGGCCAGGGGGGGGGGGTACGCAGTGGGACAGATCGTTTAGATATAATGTGTCACTGGAATATAATCAGCCTGGATCATAGGAGAACACTCAGCTGAGGTGATACTTCTACTTTCCATCTATGATGTGATGCAAATGATAACAAACTGATTCAGACAATTAACTCAATTTCAATCTCAAAATGAACAAAAACAAATCTTTGTGTGTTGTGTGCTGCTGCCTCTATAATGGACAAGGTTGTATATGCTATGGAAATGACAGCAAATCATGCCTCAGCTCATTTCAAAACAAATATAGGTAGATTTTGGTCTGACATGATGTATGGCACTCGGAGCATGAGCTAACAATGATGTGCAGATTTGGGACAGAGCGCCAACAATATTCTCAACTATGCCCACATGAGTGACAGCAGCATGCAAAGTAAAGCAGAAGGACCCAATAAAATATACAATATACTTTATTATTGGCACAACTTGGACTCTGAGCGCTAATGAGCAGAGCACTAGGTTATTGTCACTGATACCACTATCATCAAAACAGGAGATGGGAGCTTAAACCCCACACTCCACACATCTGCTTTGTGTTTTTCTGTTTATCTTTAACACAATAAAAGTTATGGCATGGCCCCTTTTTGCTATTGTATAATTTTTGGTGTATGTATCTCTACAAAATATAATTAGATAACAACAAATGATGTGAAATTCTAAAACTAACAAGCAGTGACACCAGAGTATTAAGTGCCTCGGGCATGTCGGATGCAGGTCTTCCCTCTTCAGAGAAAAAACTGGCTCAGTTGTCGGAGAGGCTAAGTGCTAAGACAACACGTTTAGTCATCGATTGAAAGCGATCAGGTGGAGGGTCACAGGCAACTTCTTGCTTGAGATTGTGCAGTCCCTTGTGTTTGTGGCTGTGTGTGTCTAAATGGGAATATATTTGAAAGTCTCACGCAAAGTAACAAAGGGTACAATTACCCCTGCTTGTACAAACCGCCGCTGCGGCTCCAACATGCTTTTGCACTGTGGATTGTTGTTCCTGATGTGGTTCTTTGACGCCCGCTGGGGCCACCCTTCCTCTGAAATATACTCACACTTAGCAGGGTACGTTGGTTTGGATGAAAGCATCCTGCAAGTTTGGAGGATTTTTCAAAGACCTGCTTACATCACACATTTCATACAGACATTTGACACATGTAAGGTTACATTAAATCTTTTTTTTTGTGATCACAATAAGCATGAGTATGTGCTGAAACAGAATGTGACTTTATGTTGTTTATTATATCAATCACCGCTGTTTTCCCATAGCATATGTTGTGATGTGTATTTTTATTTTTTTTTGCTTTAGTAGCTACAGTCATTTAACCCTTTCCACTCCATGTGCCATCTTACTTTACAAAGAGCCAGAGGCATACAATCCAATCTGAGCAAATCTCCCAAGTGTCCCCTTTATTATGACACCAAACGTATTCAAATACACCCTGCGGTTGCTAAAATATACTCTATTCATTTTGGGCATGCCATTTTCAAGCGTAGGCCTTATCATGTCATACTAGTCTCATATAAGCTGCTATAACTTAAACCATTCCTGGACTGTTTACATTATGCCAACTGCGCTATACATCCTTTGCACTCTCACTGCATTGTGCCTTCATTTTGTGCCTTGTATTTTGTGTGTGCCTCCTTGTAGGTACACTTTTTTACACTTTATATTTATCTTAAGTTTTTAGTTATATGTTATATGTTGCGAAGTGAAGAGTAACGCAATTTGGATTCTCTGTATGTCCAGCACATAGAGCAGATTTAAACACCGTCACTAATTCTCTGCTATTTTCACACCAAACAAACAAGCAATCAAACAAATAGACAGACAAATGTATTGTCTTCATGACCTCTTGGTCTTGTAAAAAAACACACACACACACACAAACATGACAACTCTCCAACCATAATGGCAATTTAACCATAAGGGCAGACATAATGCACAAACCTGCTCCAAATTGCACGCATCAAAAGGCAAAAGTGCAACAAACCCACAATTGGACAAGGCTTCACCTCCTATTGGGGTTAGCAGGGAAACAAGAACACGGCGATACGACAGGTATCTTTGTTCATCTCACGGACGACAATAGAGCTGCCTGCAAATGTGACAGCCAAGCCAGTTAACATTCACATGCAGCTCTGCATGTCCTTGCCAGTTTGGTACAAAGTGAACATGAAATCAGATTACACATCAATCTGACGGACAGCATATGACTGACCCGGCATGCTGTATAAGTCTTGGGCATGATGATCTCTGTGGTAAGATTTCTTAAACTATGTAGATCAGAACTGGTTAATTCGTTACAGGGAGTGAGATGTAAAAATGCCATGTGATTGGAGGCATGCAGAGCTTAGTCATATATTTCCTCTTTAGTAATAAATTGTATTAAAGTGTAATTAGAAGCAAGTGTAACTATTGTGTTCCTCTGTGGAGCTGCAGTGCTGAGCTTTTCTTGTATTCCCAGTTTTAATGTCCATTCCTTAATTGGCTTTCTTTCAAACACTGCACACATGGTTGGACTCCCCGGAGCAAACAACCCTGCAGTTAAACCTGAATCACTAACTCTTTGTTTTATTGTATGGCAGAGTCTGTGGAAGGGAAATCCCACTCCTATATAATAATGTACAGTAAATGCATATTTATGGGCTCAAGGAATAGGCGTTCTTCACATTTAGTGTTTCAGTAACTATGGCAACCAGGCATTTGCTGCCAGCTTCTCTGAAACGGTGACCAAGGCTTAGTCTAATAAAACTGTATTCTGGCATCAAATCAAATCTCACCCTCACTACGGGAAAGTGCAGATGACTTTCAGGTGTTTGATGAACTGCTGCACTGGTTATTGCTTTGCTTTTCTATGTGCTGCTTATTGACTGCACACTGATAATACACTACTTTAACATGTACTCTCTGTAGAATAGATGCCTGTTTTGTAATAAATGTATAAAGCATGTGGAGTTACTGTTCACCCATTAGAGACAAACATACTGATTGGCCTGGCAAAAAGGATTAACTCTCCTACTACAGTGTAATCCATGGCAGTGCAGCTTCTTCTGGCCTTGGCTTCAATAAACACAAGTGACAGTGTTTATAGGGGGTTGGGGGGGTTGGGGGCAGTGAGGGATCATGACCTCTTTAAAGCACCAGTGACTCCGTCTTGTTGGTGTCCCTGTTGTGTCGCTGTCTCTCTCTGTCTTCAGGCCAAAATAAGCAGGACTACAGTCCATGGGTAATGCGACATGTTATAATTAAAGGCACGCTTTGGTCATATAATCATACTAAACATGGACATGTAACCATGGATCAGTCACAACCTCATTTCTTTATAGCCCACAGTATGGTGAACCAGTGATCGAATCTGCAGGCAGAAGATGCTCATCAAAAAAGAATAAATTCATTCTTTCCCTTACAATGTGCCGGGCCCTTATTCACAGAGCTGCACTTTTCTTTTCCAAGTCTAATAATTAATGAAACTATACAGCCAAAGGGGGAGCTGTTTTAATATCCTGTATTACCATTTCTATTGTGGGTTGTGGTTCTGAATATGAGCTAGTCAAAAGCCTTGAGGACACTATGGGTATTGGGTTATGTTTTTTTTTAAATAAATAAAAGTTTATGAGCACAAATAAACTCAATACGTACGTTTTAGCCACGATAAGCTAACAGCCATCTGTTTGTCTTAGCTTGGACTGAAACCAGGGCAATGCCAAGGTAAAGCAGCAGCTATGATTAGCATGTGTGAAACCGCGCTGTGTGATGCAGAATGATTAGAACATTGTCAGTAGCCACATATATTCATAGGGTTATGGGGAAAATGCAGGGGAGTGCACCTTTTAACAAGGACTCATCCATCATGGTCATGAGCTGACAATACACCGTATGCTGGCTCTCCTCCGCTTCACAAATCTCACAGAATTCACCCGGTGACAGGTTTACACGTGTCCTTACACACACCGAACAACCACAGCGCCGCTGATTTCAATTTCTGATTAACCGCCGCACTATTATTTGTGCTTCAGATAATCAGGATACTGCTGTTTGGGTTTATGCTCAATTTTACAAGCTCGCACAACACTGTTTCCAGTAAGAGCTACTATCATGGAAACATATTAAAATCCAATTTGTCTGCTAGAAACGCACTAAAGGTGATTGATTGTAAGTAATGATAGTGCAATTTAAGTTGCACAGAGTCTCAGAGGGTTTTGTTATTGAAGCAAAATGAGGTCATCACAGTCACACAGCTACTCTCACAAACAGGAAGTTCCAATGATAACAGGTTCTGTTGGCTTGTAACACTCTTCATAGTTATCATTGTCCTGTCTAAAAGCTTTGGAAATTAGGCTAATGAAAAATGCAAAATTGTAAACTGACTCTTCTTCTCTCCCCTCTCCTCTCCTCTCCTCTCCTCTCCTCTCCCCTCTTCTTAGGAATGTGTTTTAATGTGTCTTTACCACTCAGTGTTTATTAGTGTTTACCTCGTCTTCTATGAGAACTTTTGACAACATGACTGGGCTTTGGCTCCCAGCGGTGCTAAGATCAGCCAATTCTTTCAGCACCCGGAAATGATGACAAGACAAAAATGTAAGTGAACAATCTGTTCCTCCGGCTGATTATGAAGCAACCTACAGAGAGCGACCAGGTGCCGCGGTCCACCTCGTGTCCTAAAATATGCATGGAGAAACTCCTGCTGTATTTCCTATATCCGTAAATAATGTTACAATAATAGGTGAGGGACAAAAGAAAATGATTAATTTTTCTGGCTTTTGCTGACTCACTTTACACATGAGGCTGCATGGAAATGACTCATCGTCCATAACACAGACACGATCTGCAGCTTATGCAACTTATGATGACTCTTTATTTTAGTTCTGAGTTTTAATATAGTGACACCGAAAACTACATAAGATCAGAGCCAGATGACGCTTTTGTAATTCATTCGTTCAGATTTGTAGGTTTGTACTCAGTTTCTAAAACAGACTGCTGTGTTAAATATTGTTGTGGAGAGTGTTTATTCATAGAGCATGGCAGTCTGCGATGCTTCGCTCAGGGTCTGACTGCGAGACAGATTGTTCTCAGGCCCTGACACGGTGCGGCCTCATATTTCTGTGGATGACAGGGACTGATCTCTGCTTGGAAGGTCGCAGGTTTGTTTCTTTTCACAGCCAACCTTGAGCAAGAAATGACAGTCAGGGAGTCTGTGATATGCATACTGTATATGTTTTGTTTTTTTATGGCCCTGAATGGCAATGCTCAACAACAACAGTAAAAACACAACAACACAAAGTTTTCTTCTGTTGTTTAAACTGAATGAAACAAAGTTAGACAATAAAATCAAATCTGTGTGTTGTGTTAAATTTTGTGAATTCAGTCTCATGCAATTAAAAAAATTGAAAAAACACTGAATCAAAACTTTAAACTCAAAATCTTCATCTCTAAAACTCATACTTTAATAAAATCTGCTTCATTTTTATGTTATTTTCTTCTTCTTTAGCCTCCCTCTGTGTTTTAGATGTTTTATCATTTGCCCAAATGATCACCATGTTCAAGGCCTGAGTTTGTTCCAGGGAAGACATGTGGCGGATGACCCCTGTTCCTTCTGTTATCTGTGAAATGCAGGTAGCTGTGTTTTCCTGTTTAGAGATGAATCAGTATCTCCCAGGATCATCTTCATCATGCTGTGAAACCAAGGCAACAATAACCTAATATTTATGTCATTTATGTGAAGTAACTATGCATCTGTGCAGTTGTTAATGGTTTCAGCACGTCGGTGAATGCAGTGAAATTTAATACAATTCAACAGAAAACCTCTTGGAGAGCTTTGCCTCTTTTGTCTTGTAATTCGATTAAGTTTGCATGTGGAACAAGCCAGCAGAGATGGATTGCTGAGCCTGCAGCAAAAGCACGAGCAGACAATAGGAGGGAGACCTGAAATAATAATGTTGTAGTTTTTTTCGATGTTGTCAGTTCCCATGAGTACTAGTTTGCCTTTGTATACATTGTGTTCAAAAGTTATATAGACAAGACAAGTTTGTTGGTAAAGTTTGTCCACGTGTTGTTTTTTTAAGCATATTTTTACCATCTTGCAAGAAAAACCTACTTTTTATTCATGTATGTATGTATGTTCTCGGTGGTTGAGCAAGTTTGATGTTTCAAACACTGAAACATTGTGATGTCACCCCTTTGTTTCTGAAGAGCCATTTTGAGGCTTGGTGGGAGGCTCCGGACATTCTGACTACCGCCATGTTGGCAGCGTCACATTTGCCAAAAATCCAAATGTGGACAAAGAGGGGGGCACAAGCGAAGTTTAGGGGGGGCTGGCGATGGTAGAAGCAGGAAACTCGCGCTGTGATACGGTTTTTTGGTTCCAGGCTGTAAACATGTTGATTTCTGTCGTGAAGTTGGACATTTTAACATGGGCGTCTATGGGAAATGACTCGCTGCTGGAGACAGCCCCCAGCGGTTGCAGCGTGGCTTCAAGTCTGAGCCCCGAAGGTTGCCGCTTCGTTTCAAAGTGCTGCTGCTTAATGTGGTGCTACATTTATAACCATGATCACTATCACTACAAGTTTTTCAGGGTGTATAAAGTACATGATCAGAAATTTGTAGTTGCATCTATGGGTGCGTTTAGGCAACAGAAGTACCTTGGTGAACTGAGGCAAAGGTAGTTGCACATAAATACAATGTGTTCAAGGCGTTTTGGAACCTTAACACAACTTTAATGTAACTTCAATGTGACAATTAGTCATTTCAGCCAAATTAAAGCTGGAATTTGTAAAAAGGAAGGAAGGAAGAAAACGTACAGAATAGAAGTCATCCAACAGCCATGTTAATGTGTCTATTTTCTTATGGCCACTTACTTACTTACACTGTGTGTACGAACATCGTAGGAAAATCGATATCTTTGGTCGTGGCTTTAAAACAGTGGTCTTACATCGCACTGTGAGGCTGGTTCCACAACAGCCATTGTCAGCATCTTGTGACCAAAGATAACCTGAGATAAAACTCTAGCCGTGTCGGTGTAAACTCGTACCAGTTTATTAGATTCACGTTGCATATTGTGTCATGCAATGATCTTATAAGACGATCAGTGTAGAGAGGCCATTAGCCCTGTCTGACTCAAGAATCCATCTTGTGGCACAGAGCAGGAAGTTTTTATATGGGACACCGGGCCACCTATAAAAAAGTGAGTGTCAAAGTCTTTAGCTTGCAAATTATGGACTGTGCCTTTAAGATCAAGTTTGCATTTCAGGACAGAACAGCTCTATTGTTATACGCTGTGTCTTTCGGGGGGATACATAAAGCAGAGTTATCTGGAGGGGAGCTTGGATTCATTTGAGGCAAACCTTTTACTGACACACTTGGTATTTCTCATCTCATTATTGGGGCTGATTATAATTCATAGGCTATATTAAATGTCAGAGAAAGGCCAGGGATTGTTATGCAAATGTTAAGACTAAAATGTGTTCTTTCATTCAGTTTTAGTTGTTTTTTTTTCTCTCCTGTCGGTGGAGGTAAGAAACGTCAACAACAGTTTAATAGTTTGTTGAAACACAGAGATGTTCTGTAAATGTAATTATCTTTTAAATCATCGGCTGTGAGAATGGAATGGAACATATTTTACTGTACATCACCGCTCTCCTGCACACCTTTGCTAAGCCTCTCTCAAAGCAGTGAGGGAATTATGTCATGTGTGACGTGGAGGGTTCAGGGAAGACCAGCCTGTCCTCACCAGGAAAACCTAACATCAGGTCAGAGCATGTGTGCGTATTTATGTGGCTTCATCTCTGTGGAACGGTTGTCATTGTAAAAGATGTTTAATGTTATGAATGCTTGTGTTTTAAGCTACAATTGTCCAGTGTGGGCAGTGGTTTGAGTCACCACTGACCTTTTCTATTCCTAACATGGATTTGGTCAGATATATTAGTAATGCATATGTTGCATTTTGGACATCCAGCATTAACATAACCAAGTGTTGCACCTGTGGGATTATTGACCAAATATGGCTTATAACTGACTTGATTGACAGGCGGTTGCCGTATCACAGCACAAGTTTCCGGCATCTGCGATTGCCTGACATTCTCAACTCCGCCTGTGCCCCCTTTCTTTGTCCGTATTTGGAGTTTTGGCGGACTGTGACGCCGCCAACATCAGAAACAAAGGGGTGACGTCACGGAAGCTTCATCCATAGTTCGTCCGTAGTTTTTACTGTCAATGGTAGCAACAGATGGGTGTAGTCTGGGCCAGCCAGACACCAGTTTTTCTAACATCAGGTCTATTTTCTAGTCCCTATTGGTACATTTTTATCGACTTTGAAACGTTTAGAAAAAAATGAAGGTTTAGGTTTAAAATGAATGAATTATAAAATCCCCTCCAATTAAAGACTAAAGGCCATTTTGGGACTAAAGACCCAAAATGGTCTCTTATTTATGGTGAAAGATTGACGCTGTGGCTCTCAGTCCTTACCATTGATGCAGACACATGGAGTGCAGACTTTTCATAGGTTTCAGGTGTTTCAAAACAACCGCCTGCATTATTATTTAAAAGTCCGACCAGGACATCATCATCATCATCAGTCAGGTAGCTAGATGGAAAAATCCGACAAATCCACCAAGACATTTTTACCCAGAACAGCTTTTACATTCCTTTTGACAAATCTGAACTGATTATCAGTCTTGTGTTTTCAGTGAGTGATTATCGCTGACATGTTGATGGCGATAAGTGATGCTGTCACAATGAAATCCTTCTAAATTTAGTATTTTCATTCTTGTTAATTTGTGGCAGTGCAGAGTTCATCGAATGAACAAAGTTCTAAATAATTAAGCCTATGGAAATTGGAGAGGTAGCGATGAGCAATCTGCTGCTGATCTGACACTTGATTAAAAGCAAGTCAAGGGCTAATTCAGTGGCCTTTAATTCCAGTGGCAGGCTCATTACCCATAAAGGAGGCAGAGAGAAGTCACAGAGGTTTTTACAAGCATTGTTTGGCTTCCAAGGGGAGGCAGCGGAGGATGATAATGTTCCTGTGGTATGTTACCTTCATGCTTTCTTTTCATCATTATGCAAGCTTAATAGAGCCCAATGAACTATGGTGGAGGGCTTTGCTGGATTTCCATTCAGTAGAGGTCTTATTTTTTGCTGTTTACAACCAGCTGCCTCTCGTAATGGCTGAGGTGGGGATAAACAGCAAAATAAAGCTCCTAGGAACATTTTACAGTTTCATCAAAGTGTGCTTTAGCTTCCACCATGTATATAAAGGCCTGTTAAACAAACAGGAAGTCACATCTGGCACATTAACACTGACCTCTATTATAAGTCGCCTCTATGGTTGCACAGGTGCAGGTATCTGTGTTTGTAATGTTTGCAGTTTGTGCGTAGAAAACTGTAACTCATCAGACATTCCATACTTATGAGATCATTTATTTACCACAAACATTAACTACTTGTAATTATTAGTCTTTATGGTGATGATGCCGCACAACACCACATTTTACAGCTGTCTTAGCTTTAAATTACTGTTAGATTTGTGATGATGACAGTCATTAGCTAACGGCACAGATGCTAAAATGTGTATGCAATGCCTAAATCTAAAAACATTATCCAAACTCATTGTCGACCAGATGTCAGCTTCTCCGAGCTGATGTGTTCATTTAGGCCAGAGAGGAGCTTAATCATCAGGGTCTCTCGATACGTGATCTGAGCTGAGATGAAGCTCATGAAAAAAGACTGAAATATCTGAACATATACAAAAGCCTCAAAATAATTGAATTATTAAATAGATTTGAGTCATGTATATTTTTTTTTCTCTTGGCCACTGTGAGCCATAATTATTGATTATTGTGCTGATAGATCTCACTCTGCTCTGCTGTGTTTGGGTCATTCCTTTGAGTTTGGGACTAAAGCTCCTCCTCCACCATAGATTTGATGACTTCACCTACACCACTGTAAAAGGAAAAAGAGCCGGAGGCTTTGTCCTGCCCACCTGCACACTTTACTGTACTCTTTGTGCAGCCTCGTTGGGAGTTCTTCCCCTGACATTCTGCACACTAACTTTTTGCTGTCAGATCCATGTAGGCTATAGTCCAAAGCTGGAACTTTTCGCTGTATCTCCCTCTCTCTCTCTCTCTTTTGTTGATCCTCATTGCAAATCCTAGCTAATCTATGTTTTCTTTGCCTGTAATTATCCCTTTGTAGTCCAGACCTCATGCTGGTTTGGCAGTTTGTCAGTATACCTCACTGCAGAGGATTTAGGGACAAACGCAGCCTTTTGTGAGCAAACATGCTTACGCTTCCTTTGTCATATGTACAGTTAGCTTTTAGCTAACTAGGTTCACAGAGTCCATATTTAAAGTCAATTAACCTGTAGTTCAGACAGGTGCTTGATGATCATCAATCAGTCTGATCAGAACTACAAAAAACACTTTACTGACTTACCCTTAGGAAACATTTTACCAATACCAATCACATTTTATTAATATATAATATTAATAATACATCCACCAGTTGCATGGCTTCTGCTAAAGGAACATTTGAACAAACTGCCACAGTCCAATCATGGGACCAGCACAGCTGCAAAAGTCGGTGATACTACTAAGGTTAGGCTTTAAAAACAGGGTTGGTTTGATGAAGATAATCTTGAAACACACACATGATATTTAAATTTAAATGCACTTTACAAATAAGTAGTCACCATAAGTCCCCACCCCCATAAAAACCTAGTAATGTGGCCAGAGACATCCACACACTTTCCATGTTCAAAGACTGAAAGACACACACACACACACGGTCCGTTACATTTGCAGTGCAGGATCTTCCAACTTCCAGTTATACACTCAGTGCCTCTGGTTTCCCATCGATGATACACACTGTTTGTCTTGGGTTCCGGCCCACGTAAAAGCCAACAGTGAACACAAAACACCATTTGAATAACATAATGAAATAAAACTACTCAGTCCGATCAAAATCAACATCCTCTGTTTATAATATGTCTACATGATAACTAAGGTATGAGCATGAACATTTTTACCCTCATTTTATGCTCCACATGGAGCACATTTAACAGGAAGCAGTATCTTTCTTTGTTGTAATAACTAATTAAACTCCGCTCACTGCAACCAGTTGGGACTTTGACATTACTGAGAAACACAGAACAGTCTGACATGACATGAACTACAGAATAAACATAATGCTTGAGAGTCATTCTATTATTCTAGCAATCAAAACATGAATAGAAATGTGACAGGTACACCGGGTCCCTGCTTGTATGGGAGCAGTGGCGAGTGTTGTGTCAATATAACCTGGACTGTAAGCCCTTGTATTATGTATACAGTGGTGTTAATCAGCTGAGCTATGTGGACATGCTGTGCCTTCTCATGGAAGTCTTAAGGTTGTATTTTATGTTTTTTTTTTTAGCTGCATGGTTTCATCAAATAGCCAGGAGACAAGATGATTCTCAGACACGTGTTTACCTCGATGATAAGAGCAACAGCAGACATGCTGTCAGAAGGCTTCATATTCCATTTCCACTGCCGACTGTATGGAAGGCGGCACATGTGCTCTCCCTGCAGATTGAGAAAAGGGAAAAGAGTGTGGCATACTATAAAGAAAACTGTGACGTTATGTACTATATTACATATAATTGAAACTACTGAAAAGTGGTGAAATAATGATTTCAGTTAAAATGACCTATTCAGCTGCTGCAGCCTGAAAGATAAAGTCACTTTATTCCATTTGACATGTAACCTGGTGAAACGAGACCAAGCGCTTAACCTCTATCAGTCAGGTTCTGTGTGGCACGTAAGTCATTACTAATTCATTTAGATGTGAAGGATTGGACAGTAACAGCTTTTACCATCATGAATCTACTCTGACTGTGTTCTGCATGCATGTAGTCCACTGGTTCTTTCTCTCTATTTACATGCAAACACATCACCGTTTAGGGAAGTAATATTCCTTAAAACTGTCTATCTCTTAGGACTCCACAGCATGTTTAGTGCCTAAATGTTAACTGTGAATATGACTTTGTGTTGGCGAGTTGATGTATGATCAAAACATGTTTTTTGAGGTCACAGGAAACAAAAACCCCAAAAACACAGAGTAAATAAATGTACACTTAAATAAGCTGAAACTAGAGTATGGTGCAGTACAAAATATGAAACAACTTCATTGAAAGCAGTGGCAAACATAAAAGTTACAAACCCAGATTTAAAACTACTTAGAGCTGCAAAGTGTTCTTGAGAACTAACATGCAACAACACCCCCTGTCTCCACAGCTGATTATCTGTCTCGAGTTTCCCTCTAATGTTTCATTTTATTTGCTGTGTTTCCAGTTTCTGTGGCGGAGGTGGAACAAATCCTTGGCACAGTGAACTCCAAGCCAAACTCCCTCAGAGAGGCTGAGGTAAGGACTCACTGCACTCACTGCTAGCTCGCCGCCGATGTCGTTGCTAGCATAATGAGCCCTGACATTCAACACTTCTCCCTCATCTGACATGATTGCGGTGTCACTGTAATTAGCCCTGACCTTCCATCTCCACGACCAGAGTGGTTCTGACCCCTTGTTGCAACTGGTAATGAGTACCAGGATCTCAACTGTGACCGCCTCATGTAAGGGTCATGTTGGAGGAAAAATCCAACAGAGCAACGTTGGCGACAGTAAGGCTGAGAATAAATGGCCTTCCAATGGCAGTCTCCACAGGTGGATGCACAGGTAATCAATTATTATGTTTTTTTTTTTTTTAAATAAGTTTAAAAATAATTATCACAACAAATTAATTTTTGTGAGTTAGTTGTCAGCTCATTGTGTGGTGCATCACAGGGCCATTAACCTGCTAGCCGCCATGTTTGCACTGGGTTATAGTTTTTCAGAGGTGAACAGAGTCTGCGTACATGTGCTGTAGGCTTTCTGCCCAGGCAGATGCTGTATTTATATGTCTGGGTTTGCAGCTTTAAACTCGGCACGACACGTTCCATTGAATAATAAAAATAATGTACGTCTAAGGTGTTAAAAAATATAGGTAACCTCTGACACTGTGGTACAGTGTAGTTTTTTTTCTAACTTTTAAGAAACTGGGCAGCTTTTCAATAACATACACTGAGCACCATTATAATTTACTATGGTTGTTTCATGATTCTGCTGTGTTAAATACACGGTGTCTTACTGCTCTATCTGGCCTTTGCATTGTGCTGTTTCTCTGGAACAGGCTCCTCTGATCACTGCAGGATGTAGTGAATTAAAGTGGGTATAATGGCTGACTTGTAGTGACATATTATGTCCCTTGGATTTCTGTGGCAGTACACCAGGATAACGTGTACTGACAGTGGTGTTTTTACACATGACCGACTGTAAAACTAATGATGCAGGCAAAAATTGGATTATCTGTCTGTGTTCATGCGCGCTGACTAAAGTACTGACTAGCACAGTTACTATATACATGGACAGGTTAATCCTGGGCTTCTGCCTCCTGGCCCTGTCTCTGTAGAGTTCATGTAAAACACTGCTTTGGACAATAGTGGGGACTTTCTACTAAAGTGGGAACCGAACTGGCAGCTCTGTTTCTCAGGACACATGACATGCGTATTGGGCACAGCCATCACAGGACACAGAGGACATCTTAATGATGCTGTCTGGTAAAAAGGTGTTCATTCAACGACGTGAAATTTCTCCAGCTTTAGGGGCAAACAGCGGGACGAGAGTTGTCATAATGTCCGTCATATCCCACCTGAAAGTATGTTCCAGAGCGAATGCTGCCAATGACTATAGCCATTAGTGCTTGGCAGCAGCGCTTCCAGCATTTCAATGTAAAACTGACATTTAGAAGAGAGCAGATGATGCTATTGACACTTGGATAGGCAGTAATTAGTTCCCCCTTTAGCATTCATTGTGTGAGGCATTTCATCACTAAATGTCAATTATCATGGCAGCTCTGTTCGGGGAGTAACCTTCAGTTATCACTGTAAGCATTAAAGGGAGGGGTGCCTTTAAGAGTAAGCTGACTTTATCCCTCTTTGACAGGTCTCTTTGACTGTACTAAGTGATATGGAATAATGTAACATTCAGGAGGGGATTCACCTGCTGCAGGTGTTTCCATGATTAGAAATAAATTCTCAAACATGCAAACCCAGGCTCTAAAAACACAGTGATTCATATGAGGTATTTTTAATAAAGCTGTTCAAAAATACTGATTTAAAGGTCTTGAAACCTCTCGACTTCATGCAAAGTGCAGTAAATCATTTTTAATGCCACCAAAACAGCACCGATTCTCTTTGGTGCACTGGAACACCACATTCCAGACATCTTGAAGAACTTGGCAGCTGTACTTGTGTGGATTAGGCTGTCTCACTTGCTCCTCTCTTTTCATGTAATCTCAGCCTGATGCCATGATGTTGAGATCAGTGCTCAGTGGGGGGGGGTCACACCATCTGTTGCAGGAATCCTCACTCTTCTTCTTGCTGAAGGTAGTGCTTCAGGAGTCATGACTGTGTATTTGGGGATGTTTTCATGCTGCGAAGTGAATTTTGGGTGGTTATTGTGTGAAAAACTTTAGCACTGTGTAGTTGTGCTGTATGCAGAAAACATAGAAATACAAAGTGTAGGAGTGCTACGGTGAATTCAGAATATTCATGTGAGTATCCTGAGGACTGTTGCAGCGTCTTACCAAAGAACCAAAGATAATGAGTGTTTGCCTTGTGTACTCTGGCAGTAGACAGTTTCATCATAACAATACTGTGTCTTGAAAGCACTGTAGTCACTTTGTTATGGGGGGGGGGGGGGGTTGTTGTGCAACAGAATCTTTGAACAATTAGTTTCTTCCCTGCTGTTAGGCCAGGAAACAGCAAGAGGCCCTGTGTGCTATTCAAGTCCCCAGCTGAGTCAACAATAAACAGACACATAGGATCCAATGGAATCAGACTTTCAGTGCACCCCCCCCCCCCCCCCCAAAAAAAAAAAAACAAAAAAAAGGAAGTTAACCCCTCACAAGTTACCACACAGTCTTCTGTGATGCATGCCAAAACTTCACTGTTCACAGTACCACCGGCTAGTCCTAACCAGCCACACCGTGCAACATACACCCTCCTACAGGATTACCTCAAAACAATAAAGGCACAATGATAAAGCAAGTATAGTGTATGAAATCAAGATAAAACTTCTGACCACACCACTTCAGAAACTGACAGGGAAGTGAGCAATAACAGGAAAACAGTTCAAATGATGGCTCCCTGTATGTTACAACCCTACAGAGCATCCAAGCGAAAGGAAAATCTATTTCAAAGTAATAAATAATGTCCCTGTAGAGTCTGCAGGTTGAGAGAGAAGAGTCATCCTTATAGTCTGATCAGGCGATCAGCTGCAGCTGAAGAGGAGTTCCTTGTTGATTGGGTTGATGGATTACCTAAAACAAACACATGAAGCAGGAGGGTACAGACACCTCAAAGGAACAGTGGCGTCTCCTGTCACTGGATGTGCCGCTACTTCCTGAAATATTATGTCTTTCAAGACACAGCTACCAAACCTAGACCTGCACTTATTGTTATAGATATATTCTTTAAATCCTTTGCCAGGAACTATTGGATGTCCACCCTTTAGGGTTTAGTTGCTTCTTTGTTTGCACTGTGCCTTCAGGGTGGGTCAAGCTAAATAGGAAACAGAACAAAAATAATGACTAACCTCAACAACAACAAAAAACAACCAAAACAAACTACAAATCCTCACTTACTTTCTAACAAGTAATTTTTAAAAAATAACAACAAAGGGTTTGCAAGCAAAACAGCTCCCCCGCACTCCGATGTGTGGGTCATTACAGGAGGCCAGCTCAGGAAGCTGATGGACTGATTGGAGAAGAGAGCGCACTGAAACTGTGAGTCAGATTTTAATAACTACACATTTATTTATGTTCACAAACCAATCAGTCAGTGTGGCAGTTAGCATACAATCGATGGACAGTATTCATTTTACCTCACACACTCCACCACACACCGCAAGGGACTTTATGAACCTGGAAGAGGATCAGCCAAAACGATTCATCCATTCACATTGGGATCCTTTCATCTTCTGTGCTCCAGGATGGATGTATATATATATATGTGCCACACTGACACACACACACACACACACACACAAGGGTATTGAAGCTCATAATAGGGATAATCTGGAATGGCTCCAGGTTTGCAGCTCATTGCATCCCTCCTCCTGATGCACACACACACACACACACACACACACACATGTGTGTACTTAGAGTCTCTGTAGGCTGACATCCTCTGGTGCAGCAGAATGAACACTTGGAGCCACATTGACCAGTCATCTCTAAATAACCCTCTTCACGTCAATAAAACATTCTAATTTCGGTTCCTCAGACTTTCTGCTGTGTTCAGTCTGGTATTTGTATTCTACTTCAGCCACAGTCTGATCTCAGCACTTTTAGGATGCAAACTCTTCACAAGCTCAACTACAAAGAAAATCATGGTTTAGAATTTGAATAAAATGAAAGAAAAAAAGTTCTTTTATTTTAGGGGTCGCCTGCTTCTCTGATAATGTTGACAACCAGTGGAGAGAGGTAGCTTCAGCATAAAACATCATGCAATAAAAAATGGCCTCTGTGACTTTGTCAACATTCAGAATACCCACAAAAAACATTAATGTGAACAGAAAATCATATATACAGTATATATATGCATGATTAGTAAAACTACTTTACCTAAGAGCAAAATTGACACTTAAATTATTGAGTAACCAAAGCAGCTAAATCAGGTAATGGTGGGGATTGTAAAAGGAAAGGATAAATTTAATAAATAAGAAGCTGCTTATGAATGAATTACATTGCCATGGCAACACACGTGGACGTTGACGTGTCCCAGATACATCTCATCATATTATAGTGGCTGCACACGTCGAGCATGTAGAAGTTTGTGTAGTGAGATGCCTTCCAGCTGTGAAAAGATAACAAACACTAATAATTTAAATAATCTCATTAGTGTACATATCATTGTGATTTCACTGCAGAGATGTCAAAAGATGGAATAAAGTAGCAGCAAAAGTCCAGGATTCAGATTCAGTCAGTCTGGGATTTTAGATTCAGCTGTCTGTCATCCATATTTCCCCCTCTACTTATCAGTGGGATCATACTCAATACTTCATACTGTGGTTTTGCACATAGAAAATTGAGACTGTATGCATTTAGAGGCTGGTGTAATTTCATTTGGTTTCAATAACTTACACAGCTATCCACATCATTAACAAGACAGTGCAGCAATAACACACCTTGAGTCATATAAAAAAAGTTCTTGATGCAGATACATGGCTGAACTTCTGAGCCGCTAATCTTTTCAACATTTATGTCTTTGCTTTTAAAATATTTATGTAAGGGCGTTTGAAGGTCACACAGTGCAGCATCCTTGGTAGAAACACTGAACAGTTGGAGGAAAATTCAGCTGTAGGTAACCTTGACTTGTGAGCATGACACCACTAAAAAATGATGGCTGGACACTGATAGCTGACTGACAGGGTGGGGAGAAAAACTAAAGATCCTCTGAAGGAAGAGCCGTCGTTTGAGTTTTTGTATCTTTGCAGTATCTTTTCAGAAATCATCGTTATTTGTTTTTTTTTGTTTTTTTATTGCTACGTAATGAGCCCAGAACTCAAAGCAAAGCAGATCAACACAAACACAACACAATAGTTGACAGTTTTCATCATGGTTATCTGAGTACAACCAAACATCCATGCTACCGCTTCACTGTAGCGGATGAACAGCACAACCTTGGTACAGACTAAAGGTTATATCTCCAAAATAGCCATAATACCTCTGCTGTGTCACTGAATGCACAATGTACCATTGTGTGTGACGCTGCCATGTTTCATTTAATCAGCCTCTCTATTGTGAAGCATGTAATACCCACAAGAGCTTTTCTGACAAAAACCTTCATATTTCTGAGTAAATTAATTTTAAAAAATTGAGTCCTTGTTGTGAAGATGCTTGTTTTGGGATGTTAGCCTCTTGTGATGTTAAATTAAAAGTGTTTCTGTTTATTTATAGGCCATTGTTGTTGCTGGGTAAATGTGAATTCTTTATATATGTGTTTAATATACCAGGAGTGGGGTTTGAACCCACGAGGACATCTGTCCATTGGAACTTAAGTCCAACGCCTTAACCACTCGGCCATCCTGGTCTGGTGCTTTGTGTGTTGTTAAGGGTTAGGGTTCTCCAACTTCACAACTCCAACTTCTAACCCCGTTTTAAACTGTACGATTTTTAGTGATCTTATCAGACCATGACGTGAGTCTTTGGTACGACGTCAAGTTTGATGCGTGCAGATTGTACGATGACCATTCACTGAAATCACATGCTGCGACGTGCGTCAGAATGCGAGTAGGAAGAGGACATGGATGCGGAGTGACCAGTTGTAGCAGCTGTCAACACTGTGAGACAGTCATCCTAAATTTCTGACACCGCTAGAATTTTATCTCAGCTTATCTTTGGTCGCAAGACGCCGACAACAGTCGTTGAACCTGCCTCCCAGTGCGACGTAAGACCACCGTTTTAGAGCCACGACCAAAGATATCTCCACGATTCTCCTACGATGTTCGTCTTTTGTCTGCGAGTCGCACAGTGTAAACCGGGCTTAAGATGTGAACATTTCTGTCCTCAAAGGAGTGTCCTTTTTTTTGGACATTTTTTTTTTAGGAATTCATAGCATATCATAGCATCTGCGTGCTTAATATTTAATTAAATGTGATGCTTCAATTGAGCATCAATTAATGGAAGATATAAAATGTGACTGTGACTGTGTGAGTATCTTACAGTATTTGTAGATGTGTATAGGTCATTAGGCAAAAAAGAAAGAGCCTCCGAACAAATGTCTGTAAAACATATTTTGAACAGTGCATGGCTGCATTATGTAGGCGGCCAAGACGAGAGGAGAAAGTTTGAGCGACCGACTGACATATGTAAAACTGGCGTGCAGAAATAGTAATTGTTTGATGGTGCCAAGGGCAGATCTTTCACATTGAAAAGCAAGCAGCAAAGAAAATGAACAAAGCAAAGAATGAGAGATGGAACATCTGGCCAAATGAAGTACAGCTGCAGGCAGCGCAGAAACACACAGTCAAATGAGGAACATCATCAGGCTGTGCACAGTGAAACAATAAAAAGAGAATATGAACACTGGGGAACAACTGGGGAACAACAATAGACATTGTATCTTTGACTTACAGACAACAGGCACAATCAATACACAGCAGAAAGCGCATAAAGCAAACATAAAAGCAACAGGTATCGAGCTGAAAAAGCAAGCACGAGTATGAAACAATGTCTCAGATAGAGTCCTTAAAGTCAGGGAGAGCTGAAATTGCTCAGGTTTATAGCCAAGTCTCTCCTTTCTGATCTGAGTCATCCCAACAAGCTGCTCCGTTTTATCTCCTGTGCACAGATCATTCTAATATAACATGCTGCTTGTTTACATAGAGCAATATGCAAGGTTTATTTTCTGTCACTTTTCAGCGCCACCTGTGATCCCTGTGATCCCCCAAGGTGTTAATGTCTGCCAACCTGTTTGTGCTGTGTTGGAAAACAGTCCCCCAGTGGATAGAGCCAAAATTCTGCTTTAATGGGCCCCAGGATAATGATTACTTTGAGTGATGGCATAATGAGGACTTTATAAATATGCATGGGTCACAAGGGGTAGTAATATTGTGGATTATTAAAACTGCAGGGTAAGAGGTCAAGCTAATGAGGGGGTGGGTGTGGGTGTTGGGGTGTGGGGGTAGTTGAGAGCAGAGGCACAGCCACTGACACAGGAATTAGCCGGGCCAGATGTCTGAAACATAGGTTGTTTTCATTCCATGGAACAGCAAACTAATGCATTTCCCAAATCCCCCAGCTGAGGCTCGAACAAAAGCTTTTGGTTCTATTATTTTGAAAATCTATTCAAAACAGACACATGTTCACAGGAAATCAGTTGAGCAGGGTGTGGAAATGTAGCTGTCAACATATAAATGCAGCCAACAGAGATGAGTACATTTTGAAACTGATTTTGTGTTGAACATTCCTCACACTGTTGTGTTTCAAAGAGATGTTGGTTACCAGAATAAAAATTGGAAAAGGAGAGTCGAGATCTTGTATTATTGGAATATCTAATATTACCTGAAGAAATAAGATGAGAAACTGTAAAAAATTAAGATTTTAATCATCAAAACATCAAATTTTAGTGTTTGAATTAATTTTATTTTTTCAAGTGAACAAAACTTTTCACCCTGATTTGGCTCCATGACACTGGTTAGGTTTAAAACTCCCTGCAGATAAACTGAGACTTGATGTGCATTAGACCATGAGCTGCTGCCTGTGTTAACTGGATCCACTGTGGAGGTCTCTTATTATTTCTATGACAGCAGATTTTTTCTTTTCAACAAGCACCTACTACAAAATAAACAAGTTTTAGAAACAGCTACTTGGGCAGTTTGATTGTAGATCAGCTGAGCCGAGCTTCAGCATGTAATGATGTGCTGTGTTGCATGGTAGGATTTTTTTGCCTCTTTGCTGGATTAGAGACAACATATCCATTGTCTATGAATCTTATGCTCATTATGGGATAGGAATGACTGTGCTTGGCCATTATTCCAATTCTATTTTTTTTTCAGTTTTACCCATGAACAATGGTATATTGCTAACAAGAGTAGAGCAAAGGAAGTTTTCAAAGGTAATAAGTCCAAAGGTCCTGCATGTGCTGGCTAATTATATTTCCTGAGCAAACTGCTGTGTAAGCACAAGTGACTACAGCCATTGTGTGCATCAAGAGCATTTCTAATAAGTACTTTTATTTTTGTTCCACACGGTGCCTAAATGTGTTCAAACAAATAAGAATTTTAAGCATTCTCTTCTGTGTGCATTGACACATTTCATGCCTCTAAACACAACCAGTAATACTTCATTAACAGAATATTACTGTGAGAAGAGACAAAAAATCTTGTCATCCTATTTGACCTTCATGATGTGCTAAGATCACATTAGTGTAATGTTGCTGTAAATTCAAATGAGTAAACCTCTTGTTTTATCCCTTCATCACAAGCAGTTTAGAATCGGAACAATTGGCATGCACACACACACACACCCCCGTCACAGTTTTCCTTAATGCAGGCATGCATGGCCTGCACAGACTGCGTGATCTACGGGGAAATTCAGGGGCTGAACACTTCGTGAGGGTCACGGCGGTGTTGAGGAGGGAGAAACGCTGTCATGCACAGAACTACATTTCTATGCCTGTATTACCCTGGAGACCGCGCTCCAAATGCTAAACAAGGACAAGAGCAAATGCCTGGATTGCAATGAAAGCTGGGACTGTCTTCTGTGTGGATGGACAAAAACATCCAGGCTTTGCTAGAGGTGCTATTTAATAATTCATGGTTGTGTATGATTGGCTGCAAGTACCGAACCTGTTCTATAACCCTGCAGAAGCATCCTATAGAGTGTGTAGGTATCCGGGTGGCAGTGTGCATGTTATGAGTCCCAGAAATGAGGCAGAATATGAAGCAGGTAAAACCAGAGCAATTTGACATGATTTTGACACGTTCACCTCCAGATTACATCTGAGAGCTGGATTTATTTAACATCTGACATGAACCTTCAACAGTTACTTTTATTTAATGTGTTTTAACCCATTTTCGTCCAAATTTCATAGGCTCCCATTTACATATTGCTTGACACAATGTTTACTACACTTCTTCTTCTCTCCACTCATTTGACTGTTTAAAAGTTAACAATCCCATTCAAATAATTTACAGGTGAGCATAAACATAATCTGATCCATGTTTGGCTGCGTACTGTGCGACTGACCCCAGATTTATACACCAGCCATGTTACAGGCGTAAGCGTCACGTTCTTGTTGCGTCTCCAGCACATAAATCCCCACCAGACGCGAGTGTATCCGTGCGTATGTTACAAGCTCCTGTGAGATTCACAAAACCACGTAGTAATCTGTCCTCTGGGTTACAAAGCACGTTACTGAAAACTCCATTTACTCCATCAACACCTGCACACACAGGGCAGCTTCTCACCCTCCACTCTGAAAACAGCTGCTGCTTCTCTCCCCGCCTTCTCCTTTCTGATGTTGTCCATATTAAAAGCATGTTATATCATATAAAATGGCTTCTCTGCCGGTTGTGATGTTAGAGTTTAGTCTCACAGTGTTTTATTTTGAAAATCTGGTGTTCTGGTGCCTCACTTCCTCGACCACTTCAACCACTTCCTGTACTTGCTCGATGTGGTTGGTGCAAAAAAGAACCTGTGCGTGTAGCAGCACGTAGCTACGCTTCTGGGACTGATCTAAATACTCTCATTGACTAAAATGGAAGCGCTCCACAGCGGCTGTCGTGACGGTTTTCGCTACACTTGTTACGCTTCAGTTACGCAGCCAGTGTAAATCCAGGTTTATCCGCAGTTTATTTACACGTTTGTCACATTCACCTACAGATGGCATCTGAGGTGGGGGGTTGGGGGGGGGGGGTAAAAGATGCGCCCCAAGCTGCTCTCCCTGCGGCAACGTTCCGCCGTGCTATTTCATAATTAATAAAATGATCAAACTCACAGAATCATTAAAAAGCACATAATCACCTAAATGTGGTCACACCATTGCAGGAGTGTCACATGCAGACATCACACTGAAATTACACCATCAGTTCAATAGCAGTCAGTATTGACTGCACACACAAATAGGCAATCTCTTTGTGTCCTGTGTACTGTGTATTGGTCATTACTGTACATAGAATAGACTGGCTGACTGACATTTTGTCCACAGCTGAGTCACTTCCATCAATAAGTCTTTATTTTGAGACACATTTTAGCACCTTGAAGAAAAGCTACAGACACATTCAGAAGCAGTAAGTAAAATGAGACATTTATTCAATATCTGTGCCTCATATATTTATTTTCTAGCTATGTTATTTTTCTTTTTTTACCCTCTAATTTAACAATTTAAGGGGAATCAGCAATGGGTCACTTGATGCTGTGAATGTTTATCCTTTGACCAAAGCTGTTATGTCACATCTCACCTATATTTTTATATATTTATTTTTTGTTTTGCTGCTTGAAGCTGATACTTTAGCTGTCATTGATTTAGGACTACACCACTTAGCTGTACATTTAATGGCATAGGTCACTAACTAACATGTTATACCAGACATCCACATGCCTTGTTCTGAACCATTTAATAGGGAACTACTGTATATCACTGCCAAACCACACAAAGAAAACAAGAGGACTGTGTATGTGTGACTGATCATTAGTTCTCCAAAGAAACATTGTTATTGACTTTGGGCACTTTGGGCAGCTTTACAAGCCAAGAACCATTTATTTACATTGTTTTATATCGTTCTCAAAATGTCACAGTCACAGTGTAGGTGGATAAATAGCACAAACTATTGATATTTGTGGGGTAAATATATAAAATATGATC
Source organism: Parambassis ranga (assembly GCF_900634625.1). Taxonomy (NCBI): domain Eukaryota; kingdom Metazoa; phylum Chordata; class Actinopteri; family Ambassidae; genus Parambassis; species Parambassis ranga. Next base: position 18,601,502 of record NC_041039.1, read on the forward strand.
TGCACTCTAAATCAAATCTACATGGTCTCCTGCCCTCTGTCCATGATGTCTTCTGTAGTCTATCAGAAATGCTCCGCCCCCATTTAGACGCACTAAATAGTGGCTTTGAGTTTATTTCCAGAGCATCAGTGATTTGAAAATAAAACAATCCACAAAACACCACATGCTACATCTGTCTGAAACGCAATTAACTGATATGAAGTTCAAAGTAGGGTTGCAACTAATGATTCTTTTTATAAGTGAATGATCTTTTACTTTTTTATGATTAATGGATTATTTATTATTTATTATTATTTAATTCTTTTATAATTTCCCACATCTTCAAACGTCCTCTTAAGTCCGACAACAATCCAAAGTCAAAAGACATTCAGTTCACTAGTAATTATGTGTAAGAAAACCATCAAGTTCTCACAATTGAAAAGCTGCAACCCACCAGATTGACAAATTGACTAATTATTGCTGCTCAAACTCAAAGTCAAGCTCAGCGACAGCTTGTAGTCGCGCAGAATGACGCGTGCTCCTCACGCAGGCAGTCAGAGAAGAAAAAAATCACTCAGTCACGGCTGACGCCGAGACAAAATCGCTATGAAGGCTATGAAGTCTGTAAATCAAACAGAGGAAACTGCTGCTGTGTCTGAAATCACCCACTCATTATGAACACCCTATAGGGTGCTGCTTTACTGAGTGGTATTGAAAATTGGAATTTCAAGCGCTTGTGAATCATCAACACTTTGGGACACCACTGACAGTTACCATGACGCTAATCATTGCAGAAGCAAAGGGAAGAAAAAACTTACATTTTGTATGCAAGAAAAAAAAATACAATAGATAAAACTGCAGACATGAAAAAATATGAGTGGAAATTAAATAAAAATAACAAATGGAGACTATTTCAGACACAGGAGGAGCGAGAACATTTGTTTTCGGATGTGACAGTTGCATTTTTGATTCCACAGGACTCCCTGTACTCATTAAAAATTATAATTCCCACCATAACAAAGTTAAGGGGAAAGTCAGGAAGATGTCAATCAAGCACAGGCTGTACTTGCCCACGCAGTCATGAGAACAGGTCTTACCACAATCATTACAGTCACCTGTGTGTGGGCTTAGCTTCGCTAAGATGCAGTGCAGGGCCTTCGTTTGTATTCACAACAGTGTTTCCTGGCACTCTAAAGTCACTCTTTGTTGTCAGATATGAATGACTGTATATTCATTTGACATGGCCATGAAGAGCGCACACTAAGGTGCCTTTGTTGTATGAGTTAGAAATCAAACATATACATACTATAACAAAGCGGTAAGAGCAGAGAGGACGGATTTCTCAGACACTTGACATCAACATCCATATGGGCTTGTTCATCCAGTAACGTTGAAGCCGCACAATCTAAAGGCACATCTAAAAGCATGTAACGTCATTATTATCCAGCAACTGAAGGTCAGCGTGTGTGGAGACACTTTCAGGATTTGCATACATGTTGTTTTATACGTCCCTGTTGCCATCTATTATAGTTTTTGTACAATGATTATGTTTTGTATTACTGAATACCAGCAATACTCTGTGTGACTGTTGGTTGTGTTACAATGTTTGTAATGGAAAGATGGTAAAAATGGTTAAAACTCTGTACGCCACTGTGAACACGATGGTATGCTGAGGTTCAAATTTACCTCAAAGTGTTCCTGCATTGTGAGCCTGTCAGGCTAAGCTTGACATTGATACAAAAGTGAGTCAAAAAGCCTGATGGTGCTTCTATGTGTGATCGGCGTAGGTAGTGCAGAAATTCAACTGCACAAAATGGCGCTGCAGACAGCTGTGATTGGTCCAGCTACAACGTCTGCATGAGTCCTTTATTCACAGTTAACATACAAAATATCCCAACATTTTGACAGAAGGTTGTTTTCCACTGCAGAGACCTGTTGGCTGGCACAGTTGTTTACAGGGAAAAGCACATATTCAGCCCACTTAGCCAATAGAACTGACACATTTCTCATTTTCTCTTTTCTGTCTACTCAGTTTCTTGTTGTTTGCAGTGTTGTTTAGCACAGGAATTAGCTGGAAGTTAACTGCAATGTTGGGTTGAGTCCCATTGAGCCTCATCTTCCATGTTTTTCAGGGCGGCTCAGGAATTCTTACCACTTCGTAGGCACCTTTTTCTCTTCAAAAAGTAGCTTTAAACTCTTGTTGCCCTTAATAAACAAAGTCAGTTGTCAAGTGGAAACATTGAATAAATCTCATCAATCAGTTTCTGTCGACTTGCTGTGTATAAAAGCCAATTGTCTTCATCCTGCAAGACCGCTAAGAGCTATATCCAGAGAGGGGCTTCCACTGACATCCATGGCTCGGCAGAGGGGAGAGAGAGAGAGAGAGACCCTCAGAGCTCACCAGCCTTCCATCCATCCGCCACTGATTCTTAATCCTGTCTGTAAGCTGATCGCAGTGGGGTGTCCTGACCGCTTATGCCACCCATACTCTTAACCCCTGCCTCGGAAGTGTACGCTGATTTAGAGCATGAATCATCAGTGTAGGATTATATGTAGTGAGTCATGTCAGCCAAGGGATGCCCGCTACGCTTTTCAAAAGGGTGTGTTGGTGGAAATAGTTTGCGTATGTTCGTGGAGGTTTTGGAAGGTATTTGGAGGATGCAGTGTGATCAGGGCAATGACCCGAGGATAAATATATCTTTTCCAATTCGACTTTCATCGAAGTTACTCCCAGAAGTTATTAAAGAAAAAGTAGATTCTACTACATACGAAATTATTGTATCAGAAAACACACAGTATCAGATCAAATCGCATGCTGCTGTTGCTATGACTTCCATGTCTTGTACTGTATAGCATAGTGTATGATCACACATCAGATTGTGGACATGACTAGCAGGTTAGTTTGTGTCTGTGTAAGTGAGATAAAGGGAGGATGCCGCTGAGACGGAGCGGATGCCGCAGTAAGATGAGCTGTTGTGATAGTTGTTTGCAAAGTTAGTTGATATACAATCCTTCCCAGGATGTGTCTAGATACTGGCTATCTGCAGTACTCAAGGCATCAACCTCCTCCTTTTCTCATCTTTCTCAGCCATCTTCCCGGGCTTGTTTATCTGTTTGGCTTTGTGCACAATTGGGGGGGGGGGACATTACTCAGTGTTCGGATACACAAACACATCTGATTGTAACTGCTTCCATGGTTTTCATCCCCATATTTAGCTGTTCATCGTCACCCACAGTCTTTTCAGATGGAGATATGGTGAAATAATTTCATTAACTCCTGCTGTTACGTTTATGCAGCTCACACTGCAATTCGCATAGAGGGAGAAATGGAGAGACTCTCTCCTCCCCTCTCTCTCTCTCTCTCTCTCTCTCTCAATCTCTCATCACATACTGCGGCTCCTCCTTCCACCTTGCCCTTCTTCAGATACCCTCCCTGCCTCTGTCTCTCTGTCTCCATCCCTCCTTCGCGCTCCCTCAATCTTTCAGCCTAGCTGAGTCTAACAGAGGATACACCCTCCCAACGTGTGTTTGTGTGTGTGTGTCGGTGTGTGTGTGTGAACCGCATGTGTCAGTGTGTAGACACGTGCGTCTCCGCAGCTGACGGGAAGGACTCATGAAGTGCTCTGGACTTGGATATCAGATCCTTCTCCTTATGCATATTTACCACATTTTTTAACACCACTCTAAAAATCCTTCCATAAAAGAATCTCATTTTCCTCCTCTTGGGGCAGCATCTCGATGGAATCTGCAATCCTTTCCTCTGTATATTGGATTTAATGAGTAGTCACTGTGGAATGAAGCAAGCAATTTCTGGATTTCCTTCGTTACAGCTCTGGTAAGGATGTCTGTCGCTCTCTCTACCCCACTCACTCTCTTTCTGTAACTGTATATCTGTCTCCTCTTCTTTGCACTTCCTACCTGATTTACTTCTCATGACATATTGACAGGTGCAAGCAGTACATAATAATGGAATAGGGGAGCAGTTAAATGAAGCAGAGCGAGCTATTTAGGACATTGGAGAGAGGGTGAGAATGAGGCTGGGCTGGCTTTGGGGAATGTGAGAGTGTGAAGGGAAAAGAAGCATGGAACAGAAATGTGTGCCGACACCAGCAGCGTTGCTCATGCTGTCACAGGCTTGGGGGGTGGGGGGGGGGGTGCTCCACTTGGTACCTGCTATTGATCTGCTGGTATTTTCAGGTCCCATCCCGTACAGACAAGTTTGCATGGTGTTAGTTTTGGATGTTGGAGGCTCTGATAGGTGTGGGTGTGCAGAATTAAATATGAATAGGTGTGTGTTCATGGGAGAAAATCCTGAAGATGTGTGACTTTTTGTTCGTGCAGCATGTCTTTGTGCTCAGTCTGGAGCTAAAACTGCAGCTTCCCACCATTTGCTTGATTACCTGATGGGGCCTTTTGACAACAGCTTTCACTTGAATCCAGATCATCAAGCACCAACATAAGATGGCTGACATGCAATATGCTGGGTTAATTTCACTTTTTATCACTTTGTCTGCACGAGGGAAGGTGCTTACATTGTGGAAGCGCTGCTTATATCTTCACTGCTGTCTTGTTATTATCTGTTCATCTCTAACACTTGTCTGTATGAACTCTACAGGGAGAGGAGCGATTGTTAGAGGTGAGAGATCTTGATATCTAGGAGAAAGACAGAGAAGGAGGGGGTGAGCTGGCAGGACAGAGATTGCTAGTGGAAAGTGGAGAGAACAAATGAGAGCGAATATAGCAATGAAAGATTGACAGGAAGCCGGAGACCAGAGACAGAAGAAGTGAGTGAGAAAATGTGAGCTAACACGCCTCAGAAAGGGGCTCTCAGGCAGGCAGGCAGGCAGATCTCTACTGAGGCTCAGGCTTTTGGAAGGGGGGGGGGGGGTCAGTTTACAAACACATCCATGCTCTCCAATGGAAAGCATGTGAATGTGATAGATAGGGGCATGACCTGCATCTTGCACATGCCTGGCTACGGTTCCTGTAAAGGACATCAATATTTATCACATTTCCTATTTCAGAGCAGAAACCATGGATGGAACTATAATAAAAGATCAATCAGATTACAGCACCTTGGGTAGACCGTCTGTTTGTGTTCCATTTATAATCCCTTCTCAGCACTTAGCTTGTCTAACACTGCTGCATATTGAAATACAGGTGCAGCACACTGTAAGTGCAGAGCTTCAGTCATAATGGTACACCTCTGTCAAACAGTAAGCTACAAAAATTGGACGGTTTTCAGTAATGACTGGATCACATGTCTGTCAATCAGTGGTTTAAACAGCTGAATTGTTTTGGTGCAGGATCTTTATGGACTTATGGGTTTTTAAAATAAACAGGATGGATCTGATTTCACTAAGTAAAGCTTTTATGAGGATAAAGGACTGAGTCAGAGCGAGTTCATAATGTTGTAAACCCACAGGTATTTCAGCTAATTGATTTATCTGTAATTCTGGGACATCTCTCTCTCTCTTCAGTCTCTCTCTCACACCTTAATATGGCTAGCTGGAGTCATTTTTACCCTCCTCGGCTGCAGTAAAAGCTTGTCATGCAGTGGGTGACTTGCATCCAAGAGTGACTCACACTGCCCATGAATGCTTCTCCACCCACAGGAAAAGAAGCAGTGATACTGCCCATCACCAAATGAGAAATTAACAACTCAGTTTTTTTTTTTTTCCCTCAACTTCCGAGACAGTTTATTCTCAAGGCCATTATAGCGAATAATGGTTATTACCGATGTGGTTTCATGATTTACCATGATGCATGAAATGAAGTTGGCAAATTAGTTACAGCAATTCACAGCTAATGGTGTCCACAGTGGTGGACTGAAAAAGTTCTGTGGATTTCAGCTTCTCTGGATAGACACAATTTAACACACGGGGCGATGTGAAAAGGTTTAAAGAGTTTTATTGATTTCTGATAGCAGCCGGCTCTCATTTACTAACACCCAATCAAAACACTTTATGTTATCAGTAAATGTAAAACCCCCACTATGAAGGTTAAAACTCCACTCAGTTAAACAAGCTTTTACAGTTCACACACACATATATATATATTATTTAATGTAAAGGAGAGAGAGACACAGAGAGAGAGAGAGAAAGAGAGAGAGAGGAGCTCTGATCCGATATCAGAATTGAACATTGGTCCTGATATGGATAAAATAGCTACACTGAGCCAAAGAGGCAGCTGTATAGAAGCATCTCATGCTAGCCACTTGCTATGGGTTATTCAGAATGGTGCAAAGACAAGAAAATGGACTGAGAATTATTGTGATTATTGTGAGATAACAGAACCCTGAGGTGCTCCCACACAATGAGAAGCTCAGAAAACCACAATCTGCTCAAGTAAAATCACTGTTATCCAAATTTAATGCAGCTAAAACAGCAACGGAATATTTCTTTCGAAACTGACATGTTGATATGAGCTTTGGTTGCATCTTTTATCAAACCTTCCAGTCTGCAGACATTTCATTTTAACACCATGTCAAAAACAAGAGTCTGAACAGAAATGTTCAGTGTTTTTTGTCCACTACTGCAGACTCCATGAACTAAGATCTGTGCACACGGTTTGATGTAATCAAACTGTTGATAAGGCAGAAGAATTGAAAGTTACTCAGCAGATTGACAGTCGATGCATTTTGCAATGCAAGTTGTTTTGTTAAGAGCCTGTGTCTTTGCTCTCGCTGAAACAACATGCTCGCAGTGATACATTCACACACACACACACACACACATTTCAGATTTGTTGAATATAAGTGCAGTCTGACACAGCTGGGGGTTAAGGACATTACTCAGCAGTTGTTCGTGAAGGATGAGGGAGCAATATTTGTTCACTTCCCCTGCTTTCTTTTTTTTCTCGCCAGCAAATCTAAATGGCATAAAATTGTATAAATAATTCAGGAACTGCTTTTATCTTGTGGATTTGGATGGTTTGGATTACAAGGCCAACACAGAAGTGATTCTTAGACGTTCTAGCTTCGGAAAATGAAACACCCCTCCGCTGACCTTTTGATGATGTACAACATCATATCGGAATGCATCCTCTGCTGCCCTAGTTTGAGTGAATTTATTTAGAGTGCAAACTGAATGTCACTCAGACATTGGTACCAAAATAAGCAAATCATTACATGTCTGCATCTATTCATTCATGTAGCTTAGCCTGTTAAACCTGGTTAAGTTACAGGCATGATCAGCCACACAAAACATGTTTATCATTGTAAATTCTGCCGTGGCACGCCCATGTTTTGTAGTCCCATGAAGGAGGACAAGCTAATGAATCGAATGATACAAAAAATCTAATGGACTACAATACCCTGCTGATGTAAAATCCCCTTTGTGAGGACTTTGTGATTTGTTCAAACTCTATCAAATTTGGCACATATGTAGCCAAGGAATAACTGAATGTGATCAATGGCGTCGGTGTACATAGAATCATTGTTAGCATAGTGTTTTCCTCTGTTAAATAGGAAAAAACTTGCCTAATAGACACAATATTTTCAACACTGGATGTGCATTCTCTGCGGTCCCTAGATGTCCCTAGACACCAAGAACATGCACATATGCACATTATTGTTGTGGTGCATTTCTTCGTTTTCTTTGGGAATGTCGTATTTTTCCCTTAGTATGGGGTTAAAACAAACCAAGAACACCAAGAATATTACTTGCTTAGTGTAAAGGGATCACTGCAGGTTTACTGAGCCATGGTGCATTTTCTTGTTGTACGAGTTATATGGATCATTATATATCAATGATGATAAAAATCCCATGAAAGCCTCAGGTCACATATGGTGTGTTTTTCAACCCCTAAATGTGTAATCATATCATACTTGCTTCTTATCAAATGCTGAACTATTGGATTTAATAGAATATGACTGATTTCCACAGAGGCTATGACATGATAACACTGGAATCTTAATGGCAAGTACATCCTTAGTTTGTTTGCCGATTAAGCTATTTAAGCTTGAACTACACGGGCAAAACAAAATCCTTATCTCAATTTAGAGTTATTTCTATGGTCATAAATCACCCACAATGTGGGCAATCCTGTTTGCAGTTAGAACATTATGATCAGGTCTAATCTAGTTATGAATAATCTAATTTCTCCTCCTTAATGAAGCCTGGCCTCCTTTTTAATAAATGCTCTGTGCACCGTGATTACAGGGACACAACACAGTGCTGGTTTTATGGCTCATCATTCGGAGAGTGTTTCATGAAAAGGCACTTTGATGCGCTTCAGCAATATTCGCCTGTACTAAATACACACCTAGAAAATGGAAGGGGCACGTGAGCCAACACTGCTTGTGTTCATTAGAATCACACTGGGGAGAAAAGGAAACATCACCCACCTTCCTTCCCCTATGTCACAGAGAGAAAAGCAATTTTTTGACACTAAACCAGAGCAGAGTGAAGCTGCTTCCAGCAGAGAGTGTTGCTGAGGAGGGGGATATGCATGCGTTCAGTGAAATGCACCTGAAGAGAAACTCTGCTTTGAATCATGTTGCCTTGAAGACTTGTCCGTGTGCTGTGTTGAATCACCTATCAGTCTCAGTTTGCACGTCTTCAGCTCAACTATGACTTCGCCAGAACTGTTTGTGCTAGCTGATTACAAACCAGCGAGATAAAGGGACAAACACTCCTAGGTTTAGTGTGAGCAGCTTCTGTTTGATTGCTGGCACATGGAGCAAGACACCCACTGAAATCAGGGGCGAGGTCACATGTGAGTGAAGAGATTGTGTGGGAATTTGTAGCATGTATAATGATGGAGTATTATTAGTAGCACCTCTATATTTATGGTGGTAACTGGGGGCACAATGTGAGGATTGTATATGGCATACTTTGGAAAATGGTGTCTTGTTATGGCAGATGTGATGATTTCATTTCAAATGTTCTCCGCTCTGACGCTCGGCTTAGCCCGCCATTAACGCGCATTCGTCAAAAAGGGCATGGGACTAAACGTCAGAAGCGATTTCTCAGACATGACGCGCATGTGAGCACTGAGATTTTCACACCTGTTAGGCACCGCAGCGTGCCTCTTGATCCAGTATCAATATGTCTTTCACAGGCGCTACAGGTTATTTATTTTGGGCAATCATCGGTCCTGAGGTGTGAAGAAAACTGAGACCATCTGTATGCAGGATCTGTGCACATGCAGCCTCTGAAAATGGTAAATGTCAGTGAGTCAGCATGTTGATGACATAAAGTCATTATTAAAATGTTGCTTTTTTAATGCTGGAATCTCATCCACACACACACACACACACACACACACACACACACTCACTCCCAGCTGGAGATCCAAAATAATAAAGTACCTCTCCCTCCTCCCTCTAGTGTGTGTTTGTGTGTGTTGTTATTGATCCCCTGAAATACACAATCTTCAAAAATCCTTTTTCCGTGACGAATATTTCAAAAGCTGTAACTCGCACATCTTGCTTGGAAACATGCTTAAAAACAAGAGAGATATAATTAAAGCATGAAAATAGTATTTATTTGTTTTAGGTTAATTTCAGACTCCAAAGAAAAAAACTAGTCTACTACATAAGCACAGCTGGGTGAGAGGTGGCTCCTTTTTTTTCCACAAGCATCATTCCTGGATCAGTTCCCAGTCCTGACTGTACTGAAGTCTCCACTATGATCAGCGTCAGTTGAGAGTGAAAACACAGGCTAAAGCAAGCTGCCAATATTTCTAATTATCATGGATGATGCACCCAGAGCTCTATTTTTGGATCAAAGCATCAGGAGAAAAAAAAAGCACCATCTGAAAGTACTTGCGTAAGAGTTGTCTTACGTGTGAAATGTTCAGTCAATAAATAATATATCATTTGTTTGTTATATTTGTCAGCTGACATCATATGTTGTACTGTAGGTGCAGTGTAATGTGGAAGGTGAGAAAGACTTATGCACCACAGTCAGTCCAGTGAGGGCCCAGACAAACGGCTTTTTAAAATTACACATAAGAGTATGATTGGCATATGTGTAGCGTATGTAAGTGATGTATGTTTTTACTTACACAGTCAAACGAGCATGTGTATGAGCTTGTTAGGCAGCGGCTGAGCCTGTGCAATGATGCTTACTGTAAAAGAGAAAGGAAATCGACAAGAGAGGCCTGATCATTACGTACTGGGGTGGGGGTTGGATCACAGCGATAGCGGTCCTGATACAACAAGTCAGAGATAATAATAATAATAATAATAATAATAATAATAATAATAATAATAATAATAATAATAATAATAATAATAATAATAATAATAATAATAATAATGTGTATATTCCTGCTCCAGTGTTTGTGTATGTTAACAAGGCTCAGTCTATGTGACAAAAAGAGCTCCTCACCTTGTCTCTTCTTCCAGGTTTCTGTCATCATTAGCATTCCGCTCAGTGCTGCTCTCTCATTTTGGCCATTTTCCCATCACCTTTTTGTGCACGGCAGTCTTGTTCAGTAAAATAGTGTATGTTAAATAAACAAACATCCTTACACATAAATGCTAATGAGCACATTCCATCTTTTTTTAAGGCAAAATAAAGAAAAAGAAAAGCAGGAGCCTTTGCATTGGTTCATGATTTGTTTTTTTTTTTACAAGCCCGGAGAGATTATGTTAAATAGATTACATACAATATGCATAGATTTTTTTTCATTGTGTTTGTTTTAGATTATCTTTTCTCTGCATTGGTTTTAGTCAAGTGTCCTTGGATTTTGGTACCAGTAGTTTTTGTGAATGGAAAGATCATTTCTATTTAAACTGTTGTGAGAATGTTAAAAAAAATGTGAAGTGATGCTACATTTTAATATCTATGGTTCCCTATGGTGAAGCATCCATCACTTTGGTTAATGTGAAACAAACAAGAGTTAAAGGAATTTTATGAACAAACTAGTAGAGGCTGCTAATCTAACATTTTTATGCAAATTGTACCTGCCTGAAAAAAACGTCACACTAGTGTTGAGGAGTGATAATCACAAGAAATGATTAAGAAAGGGTTAAGACAGCGAGCCAACAACCTTGGCCTGTGATTCTGCCGTGTTTTAGTACACAGTAACTTATTTATTTTGGGACTAGGCAATGATTGGATCTGGAGAATGATGCTACGTGGACATGCTAATAAAAAAATAGTTGGTCTGTGTAAACTTGGAGCTGGATGTTTGTCATGTGACTGGCTTCCTGCCTTTTTTCTAAAAAGCCTGAAACAAATTTTCCACTTTCCACTCATGACAGTGTTTCCTCCTGTGACTAAACTCTATGAATGGTTTTGGAGATGTTTCCGTTGTTTGAAGCCCTTACATGCCAACAATCTACCCACACAGTGTCTGATTAGATCTCCTCTCAGGGCCGTGCGACTCTTTAGAGACATGTTTTTTTTAAAAAAAAAACATCCCATTCAGCCTCTTCCTCTTCCTTCTACTATTAGATTTGTTAAACCTGTTGGGTGCAATCAATGGTAGTGGTACATGGCCTTCATTGATATTTCATTGCACCACTCAGCAGATACCTGAGCAGGATTAATAATTATCCTTGGTAAAATAAAAACACCTGAATCCAGCGTGCTGAGTTGTTTTCAGCTTTGCTTGGTCGGGTTCTTGTGTCTCTGTCTTTTTCAGCAGTTTGAGCTTAAACTCTATGGCACGCCTGCCTCTGTGATGTTTCAGAGGTATACATCAGCCTTACCTTATTCACATGATAATAATTTATCACACCAGACATCTTAAGGGAGGCTTCAACAGACACTTTATGACAGAGTCTAGACTAGTCTGTCATATCCTCTTTGGCTGAGATTTCACAACTGCATTTCTTTCCTTTGGAGAAAAACTCTGGAGAGATTTGCCTGATAGTTTATGCAGTCTGTAGTCGGTACTCCCAGCCTAAAATTAGGGTATATGTATGCACTTTGTAGTTGGTGAGCAGCAACTAAAAGTAGGTTATTTAATCAACAGTCTTGTTTACAATCAGTACATATATGTACATGAGTCACAGACTGTTTACACAGTGCTTTGTTTGCAGTGGTGCTGCATGAATGTGTGTGTGTAAGCGTCATGGCACATGTTTGGTAGCATGTGTTGGCAGCATCATCGCCACCTGGGACCAGTGATCTACATAGCATGACATTAGCGCTGCATTGCTACTCATCACCTGCTCCAGCAGGGAGTACAAGCTGCCCAGGAGATACAGAAATCAGATTGAGATGGAAGTGGTTCAGGTAGTGGAAGGCGCCGCCTGCATCTGCAGTCTCAGGCTGTAATGACCTTAAGTGGGCCGAGCTCAGGTGAGCTTTTCACTCTTCAGCCAAATTGGAAAAGACCCTCACAGCAGCTAAGTGGCTCTGCTGAACTTGCAGTGATCTGTCTATGATGGGGGTTTGGGAAGGAATTATTACAGGCTGAGCTGCTTGTGGTTCAGGAAGCTTCTATACAGTATAAGAATTTCACAAAAATACACAAGAATGGGTAATAACTGTGGAGATATTGTGTTTTTTTTTTGTTGGAAAGTAACACAGGCAGGATTAGACATAAAGGTCCCTCAGGGGTTACAGCAGCGTATTACAGATGTAATGTGGATTGAATAGAGGCATCTTCTAAACTGAGGGGTCATATTATGCAACGTTTATACATCACATGGCCGAATTATGAATTATTAGGTAACTATTGGCTGATTTTGTTACTATACTGGTCAACAGGCATCTTATTGCCAGAGGTTTTGTAAACATGCTAATTTATTAGCTTAACTCACTTAAAGAGACAGTCTCTAGTGGCGACTTGTGGAGCTGCAGCTTCTGTGTGTAAAGGCTATGATATAGGGGAAAATAAAATGTATATATCAGCATATAAATTAAATCAGTACTTCGAAGTGTGAAATACATCAGCTTCATCATCATGAGAATCCTCGTCACCTCTGTGCCCTCCTCCCTCCTCCTTCCTCCCTGTCTGTGTCTGCTTAGGCTGCACCCTGCCTATAGCCAGCAGCCTGATTATAACAGGTCATATGATGCTGTGTTTGGGCTTTGCCATGCTTCAGGCTTGTGATCTGAGGGGGGGTGACACTCCCTCTATTTAAAAGCCCCTCTGCTCTCCGTCCAACAGTCTGCCTGCTCGTTCCTGCTCACACACAGCTGTCCTTACCTCTTTCTTTATGACACTCTCCTTGTCTTTTAAACCTCGGGCTGTGACCATTGGATGTCTTTTTTTTTTTTCTACCACTGTCACTCGAGTTTTCTCGAACATCATTGTTTCTTTTATTTCTCCCTCTGCTGTCATAATGGTGGGCTGCACAGCTGTAGTCACCCAAACAGTAGCACGTGTCCTGCTGCTGGCTGTTCCTCCTTTTACGCTCAGACAAGGAAGTGGGCGTGAGTGATGTGTGAGCTGAAAAGGCAGACAGTGACAGGCAGTTACTCTGAATCTCATTGCAGTCCTGTTTTGAGATGAGATCGCCCACTGCTACCAACTTGTTGCTGCTACTTTTAAACACAAACCATTGTTTCTTTCTGAACCAAACCAAATATGTTTGGTACCTAAACCAGGACTGAAGGTGAAAGTCTTCGGTTTTTGTCACCATCCACCAGTTAACCTGCCACAGTAGGCTTGTTATTTCCCCATTTCGATGGGGTATAGACTCACCAATGACCAGCCACAAGAAAATGCATTATATGCTAAACAACATTCTCCCCCAAAAAAGTCCTCCACAAACAAAATACATGTTTAATCCTATTTTTTTGGAAACCTTTATTAGTCCCACAATGGGGAAATTGCTTAAGGCAGCCCAGCAAAGAGCACCATACACCAGTGAGTACACTGGAGGCTATGCAGGTAAAGTGTCTTGCCCAAGGGCTCACAACAGTGACTAGGGAGGAGTTGGGATCGAACCACCAACCTTCCGGTTATTGGACAACCCTGCTCTACCACTGAGCCACTGCTGCCCAATATTATATATATAATATTAATTAATATTAATATAATATTTCTCGCCTTGAATAAACACAGACATGTTGGTCTATCTGAACCAAGCATTTATTGCTGTTTGTTTGTGTGACTTGAAGTATCACAGAGTTAGCAATAACCATGATGCAAGTGTGTCGACTTTGATATGAGAGTTTTATTTTGATGAGTGATATATAATTTGCATGTTGTTGAAGTTATGTTTGATGTGTGTTAATATATGTCTTATATGTGCTTGTAGTAGAGTTTCTGCTGTTTAATTTATTTTGTTCACATGGTTAGTACAGTGTTTTATGGCTTTTTATTGTTGGGTGCATGCTGTGCGGTGGAAAGAGTTATGTATTATGTATCAGGGTTTATATCTTTTATATTAATCAGAAGAGAGGGCTTTTAGGGAGGGGTTGGCTAAACATACATAAAGGGAGAGTTAGATAAATTAGATATTGTTTGAACAGTGAGACATTCAAACATTGAAATCAGCATAATAAATGAAATCATGATGCTGTGATCACACCTTGGGTCAAGCACGGTTAAAATAATGACTCACTAATGACAGTGATGAATTATTTAATCTGACTGTGGCTTCAGTTTAATTAAAGGTAATGAGATGGCTTTGTGTGTTACCATTCTCAGGATTGATAGAAGATTTCAGCATCGCAGCACGTGTCAGTGTACCTGCAAAAAAAAAAATAATAAAGTAAATGTATTGAAAGCAAAAGCTCAGTTGAATTGATTCTGTTAAACAACACGGTGAGGGTTACAAAGTCAACGTAGAAGAAGAATGGGCGCAGCGTATTGGTATTCTGCGTGGCTACCTGCTCCGCTCTCTTAAACCAAAGCCGACATTTAATTTGCAACCAAAATGAGGGGAACTTTGTGTGAAGCAGGTCATTTTCTACTGCTGTAATCGAAGTGTGTGTGCACCACCCCCCACCCTCTGCTCTTAATCTAACTTGCACTGTAAGAGAGGACACTGCTGTGGATCTCTGTGTGTTTGCATGTGAGGAATTATTTTTTCTAATTTATATCGTGCCATAAAATATGCATAAGGTTTTCCATCCTTTGTCCACTTTTATCCACAGTAATACATCAAATACAGCATCAAAGAGGAATCCAAGCATCTATAGACAGCTTCACTCATTCACACTGTATTTCCGGTTCAAACATAACATATAAACTGTCAAGGCATAGAGGGAGAAAGAAATAACACTTGGCCCCTATAATGTAGAAGCGTTCAAAGTGCCGGAGCTGTGGTGTTTTTATACAACAGGGACTGCGGATGCTACTCTTCAGTGATCGGTGTGAAAATAATTTGGCTGAAATGTGTAAAGGAGCGCTGCCATCATGTGGATAATGGATCCTTTATGCCCTGTACGAGCACACACTCACCTTGGCTTTGCTGCCTCTTGACATTGTTTATAACAGCTTATGTTATCTTTTAAGAGTAGAAATGACTGTGTCGTTCTTCACATTTGTCATGATACCATCTTCCAAAGCAGCTTCAGAATGTGCTCCAACAGTGTTTTCAGCTCGCTGCCAGAAATTGGTTAAGAAACTGGTAGGAAATTGATTTTGCAGAGATTCCTCCTGGGTATTTCTTGTTTGTTTGTTTGTCAGTTTCTGCCAACTCCTGATTTCTTCTGGGCCATGAAGGCTGATAAATGAATCTTTGTCACACGTTTCCATTGAGCATGCTACTTTTAGTTTCATGGCTCTATTTAGGAAATAAAGTCATAAAAACAGAGAACGACCTTGGATCACATTTCAAGTCTTATAATTAAGTACACCATATAAATGCTGTACTTAAATATTCGACAAAACAGTCGTGCAGCTAAAACATTTGTATCTGCTTGGTTTGGAGAAGTCATTAATCACAGCTTGCTCCTCCTCCTCAGACGTTTTGCATCTGATATACAAGCTGATTGTTTTTGGTGGCTCTTGACCTTTCGGTTCAGTCATGCCTTGTAAATGTAGCTGCAGACTTGTATACTTGCTGATAACTGTTATGTTAAAGCTTAAATACACAATCTATCTTGAGGTGCTGCATTCTTTTTGAGAAAAAAAACTCATCATCCATATAGAGATCAGCTTGAGCTGAATTTGAATGTGATGCATACCATGGAATCTTCTGATCTGTGTACAGTAACTGCTGATTATCACTGCAGGGAAGAGGGAAGACACGAGGGCCGTATATACTGTCATTTATGCATATTGTGCTTCCATCTGGAATTTTCGATAAGATAGAGAGCTAGCAACAAACACAACAAACACATGCCCCTTTGTGTTCACAGCTTTATTTGGATGTGAGAAGACACGATTGTATATACAGTAGGCACAGTGCACATGCAATTCTTGATACTGTTGTTGTCTTTATGGAATGATGCATAATTATGCATGTCCGATGAACATGTGGTGACTCCATATTTGTATATGAGTACATGTTCTAGCCCGAATATTAAAGGTAGGGTAGGAGATTTCATTCTGATGCACATTTGTTAAATTAGTGTAACTTCTCTTTACAGTCCGATAGCAACTTATTAGTTCGGCAGTTTCGCTTTAAAACGAAGAATATGAAATATCTGTGGAAGCTATAAAACACTAAAAACATCAGCCAATCCTCCGGGTGGACCCTGCGCGTATAATTGGCTGGTTGTCACTCTCTTCCTGCTCTGCACGCACCAGAGAGGTACGTGCATGATGGCCGAAGTCACAGACTGGTTGGGAGGCGTGGCTTCGGGGTGAGCTCCAAGAGAAAGGGGCGTGTGTTTACTTTCAAAATCTGGCTGACTCTCACTGAGTTTTCAAAATCTCCTACCCTACCTTTAAGCTCAAATATATAAATGTATAAAAATACAATTCCATCCAAGGCAATAACCTATAGGTTTAAATCCAATAGGTTGTTGTATGTCTGTCGCCTGCCTGCTGAATGGTCATCCATACTAGTGAGCTAGCCAATATTGTTCAGTTTGAAGCTCCATCACTGACACTAGGATGTTGGCTGGTGCATCATAAACACGGTCACCATCTTCTCAGGTTAGCGTAGCTGTTATAAGCAGGCTGACCCTGACACATCTGATGGTTTCTTACGAAGAGCCATCTAAGAAGTTCGTTGTTGGAAACTACTTAGAAAGACAACCCTCTTTTAAAAGGAACACTTATCAGATGATTAAATGAACCATCTTTCGGCACCATCAATCTGCAGCTATTTCAAGCTAATAAGATCAACAAGTCACAGAACAGGGAACACAACAAGCTGCTGAGCTTTAAAAGCTAATTATTAGTAATTAGCACTTAGCATGTTGTGGCCCCTATAATGCGTCCTAACTGCCTGCACTTCCTTACAGGATACTGAGTGCATGTGTGTTGATGTAATTACTAAACATTCTGCGCTGTAGCTTTAAGAATAAAGATTTAATTTCCTTTCAGACTTCTCTGTAGGAGAGTATGGCGCTTGTAGAGCAGCACTGCTGCACTGTTGAACTCGTTCACATCCATATGTCATCACAGTGTTACATAACAAGATGCTTTCATATTTCATCACATATAAGCAAGTACACCTCTCTGTATTCTTCTCTGTATTGTTACACAAGCTAGCTAGTTTTTTTTGCAGCTGCAGTGGCCCAATTTCCTGCCACAAATCATCAAAGTTTCATCTCATCTCACTAGTACTGCAAACAGATGGACTGTCTCCTACCATGGGGAACCAGTTCAGCACACCGCCACTGTTTCCCCCCTTTCCTCTGCACATTTTTCTGCTGAAGGAAATGCACTTTTCAGCACCTGTCTTAGTGATGTCTGAAATTATTATTATGAATGATTTCAGCACATCTGTGTACATCTGTTTATGTTTAAATGAACATGTTTTCTGATTCAATCCTTTCTAAATTTAGGTTGCATGAACGTAATCGCTGCAACAAAAACGCTCCTAGGTCCTGCTCTTGTAAAGTTTGAGACGGCTAATTAGATGTGTCATGAAGTATGATTTATTTATGATTCATCTTACAGGGGCTTTAATAATATTTATGTTTACATCACTCTTGTTGCTTTTGGATACACATCATTACAGTAACTGTTGAGCCTCCAGGGCTAGCTTAGGCCTTCCTGGGGACCAAAGTGAGCGTTGAGTTCATGCAGCCCCAAATCCTGAATTATCATTTAACATGACATTTTTGGGTTGTGTGTGTCGTTGGCATTGAAGAGTTTACATTGCACAGGTTCTGATGAGCTCCTATATAACTTGGATAAAACATAAAACAACCCTCATAATAAACTGATTCAGCCTTGTTTCTTTCATACTTGGCTGCGTCTGCAAATGCCAAGAGAGGTTTGTTATGAATAACAGAGCTGTAGGCATGAACAGGAAAAAAATCACATTTTCACAGCTCTGTCATTAATATTGCACATACAGTGCTGTGAGATCTTCTATTTTATATATCTGTATGTATTGCATGTATACATACAACAGGAAACTCCAGCTACCTTCATGTTATTATCCAGATTTGATGAGTATGAGTGACGTCGGGGATATATGTCAGCCATATGGCTCAATCCCCTCTTTACCAGTATGGTTCCATACTGTAACTTCATCACTACAGTAGCACCTCTCAGCCTATATAGTGAATGTGATGGCTTCTTTCCCCGTCACTCATGAACCAGACCCTGTATTTTCTCTTTCCAGCCCTAGAGTTTAGGCCGCTAAGGTATTTGATAAATACCTTTATCATCATGTTATTTAGGATACCTGCATTTTATGATACAATTAGTTTGAAGATGTAATATTGTTTAGCATAGGTTAAGTGCAGTCCTTGGGTATAATTATGGGTGTGACCACTGTGAGTGTCATGCTGCCTGAGCTGCCTTCCTCTGTGACTGCCTACCCACCTTCATTCCACTCGTAAATCCACCTCTGTGACTGCTTTTGGAGTTTAGGGTTGGTGCTGCCAACATGGCGGCAGTCAAAACTGCGACAGGTGATGCCACAGAAGCTTCATCAGTTTTTATATGCAATCTATGGTGCATGTTAGCCACCAAAATGGGACAATCAGCATAGAATGTGCTGTACAACCTCAGATTAATTCCCCTGTCCTGGAAAAGTAATAGTAGTAATTGATTGCATATTTGAGTGAACTGTAAACCTAATAAAGAGCATAAGTAAACTGTAATGTTATGATAATATGCTGTAATTAAGTGGACTTTGTAATCAACCAATCACAGCGCAGCATAAATCAAGTGTCTCGTGATTGCTTTTACGCAGCGTATGTAAATAAACACATAGGCTGTTACTCATACGTGGTGAATATGATGAATAGATATATCTGTGCAGGCTTGATGACTAATACCACTTGCCAGTGTTTATGCAGTGACGTGGTTATACAGGATCAAGTGACACTGACATTTACTGTACATCAAATTATTCATGTGATTATGTAAAAGTCTTGGCACTGCTGCAATAAGGCAAACATAAATCTGTGCTTCGGGGTGTTTGTCTCACTAATACAGCTTAGTTTTCCTGTAGTTTTAATGTCACAATGGCTGACTTCCTGCAAGCTTTTACAGCTTCTCACGTGACCCTCACATAGTCCGCCATTCTTCCTCTTCTTCTTCCTGACTTCATTACTATTGCTGTATGTTATATATCTCATCATACAGCTACAGATCTTATGGTTGTGTCTTTGATCAACTACCTCTAAGTCTTAATTATTCCTCTTGATTGTGAGGTTGTTTTTCATGCAACATAAAGATAGTTGCTGAACTGACATTTTCAAAGGCAACAAGACATAGCAACAGTACAGCAGTATCTATGAGTACAACATTTAATTTAATGGAACATTAAGCAGAGTGGTTACTTTTGCTGAATGCCATCACTGATTAAAAAGTTGTAATACAGCTTGTACACAGTTTGCGTCGGCTGGCAAAGTGACAAAAAGTCACATTTAAACACTGTACTGTCAAATAACACTAATACAGTGCTGCAACCTGAAAGTTGTCCATTCTACAAATTTGAACTCAGGTCTGTCTTCCCTGAGGTTAGTGTGTTCCTGTGTTGGAAAACTACACTACAGGAAAATATTACATGAGGTTGATAGGCAGTTCAACCGCATCTCCACATTTTTATAAGGGCAGCCCTGATGGTAGCCAGAAAGTTAGCCGCAGAAGAAATCTTAACACCAGGTGAGAACTAAACGGCTTGCGGCATCAGGGGGACGGCTGAAGAGTGGCTCTGAATGCAAAAATAGACACGTAGCGGACCGTTATGTTAGCTGGAAAGTGTGGCTAACTTCACCTTTGAGCAGCTTTAGTGACATATGTCTGATAAAAATCTATATTAGTATCACTTTAAGGACATATGATTTGTTAACATGAAAAAAAGATACAAGTCAACTCCTCTAACCTGCAACAAACTTCTCTGTCATTTTCATGCCTTAGTGTAATGACCACAGTGGGACATGATGCTACGGCATAGAAACAATGGCTGTTTAGTTGGCAAAATATGTCATCTTCAATGTTCTGACAGTTCGCAGAAAACCTCAGTAAATGGCTTACCAGGACATATATTTACGTA
The DNA here is from genome assembly GCF_900634625.1 of Parambassis ranga. Classification (NCBI taxonomy): domain Eukaryota; kingdom Metazoa; phylum Chordata; class Actinopteri; family Ambassidae; genus Parambassis; species Parambassis ranga. Next base: position 18,621,972 of record NC_041039.1, read on the forward strand.
TGTATATATGTATATATATAAACCTTCTGTTGGCATGTACAGTTTGTATAATACAGTGTCTCGGTGTCACTTCCGTCTCCCCTGGAGACGTTTGCTCTGGTCCCTTCTGATGTGTGTCCCCGCCTCTTGTACTGTATGCCTGTATGCCACGGGGAGCTGTTGGATGTGTCCCAGCAGACAGCAGTATTGAGACAAGCTGTTTATTCTCAGTGGCCATTAAATGTATCGATGTTTGTGGGGAATTAGCTCAGTGTGCCAAACTTCCATGATTCAGACATTAGAGCTCAGTGATGCTTTGGTCACTCTAAACATCCAAACATGTTCTAATTCTTTCCTTTTGTCCAATGTCATTTTGGCCAAGAAATCAGATTACACTTAACACACAGTATGTCTGCATTTTTTTCATCGATATACTGTCATTGCCTTGGCATTTGGAGGAGTTAACCTGCTGGAGTGTCAGATTTTGTGGTATTTCTAGAAATATGTTGTTCAAAACTGCCGACTGCGTGGCTGACATTCAAATTCTGTTTACGTCAAAGTGTCCAGAAAATACATAAGTCCTGAACAAAGTGTTCTAAAAGCAATTTACATTCCAGTTGTGCATTTATTTGCATTTTTTTTGTTGTTGTTGTCGATGGAGCATAAGATGGAAATGACAGTTTGCGCTCCTGCCTGCATTACTCACAGCTTAAAGTGGCACTAAACAGTCTGCTACCTGGAATACATGATGGGACTCAAATAGCTGTGTGTGCAGACAACTTGTGAGTTTAGGTGGTAGCTGATGCTGGGATTCTTTGTTTCATTAGGTGAATCTGCTCAGTTAATTGACTAAAGGTCTGGCAGAAATGTAAGTGTTTAGATTTGTTTTGCTACTGCAACTCTCTGATTCGAACACACTTCAGCTTCACAAATTACAACTACAATGGGAAGCTCAAAAATATCTTCACAGCATGTAAAAAGCAGACATCATGCTCGGTTCAGGTTTGAGTCATCTCACCCAGCAGAGACGGCGTGAACTTGCCCATGAACTTACTGCTTTAGCTGTATCCCTAAATGTAATCGTCTCCGCTGCCACGCCGTCGGCTCCTCACTGCCTGCCATTGTCTTTGATCTGGAAACGGTTTATGATATCAATTTACCTGCTGTCCCAGTTTTGCAGCAGTTGTTAACAGCTGCTTAAAACCCTTCACCAACTCTGTTTGCGTCGATGGTGGCACAGGTGCGTGCCAGTCATTGTGTAGAACTGAGCCATTGTACCGGCGATAAAACAGAATTTCAAAGAACGGTCGTCTCTGACAGTCTGACAAAGTATTATTTGTTTTCATAGAAACAGATGCATTCTGGTTAACCTCGTTGGAACAATGATGAAATAGTTGTGCGGAATTTCACTTGCATCGTTTCAAACCAAATGATTTTAGCAAATTTTCAAGCCTGCTACTTTATGTTCCATTAGCACATAGACACATTAGACTCAGAGTAGGTACGGAAACTGAGTGGTTAGGGTTAGACAGCAGTCTGGACACTTCTACGGCATTCATCACATTTTGTGTGTCCCCTTTGCACTGACCTATTTGTTGATTTTTTTTTTGCCATGGCTATCCATAGACCGAGGCTAAGCTAAGATATCTCATTCACAGGTGCTGCCATGTTGGAATAAGCAGAGGCTATAGAGTAGAGGTCAAGAGGTGGAGCTGCATCATCATAGTTGCTGCCCTTTTTGGCCAGCATAGCTTATCAACCACAACCCCCCACCACCACAAGAGGGCGTCACATGCATGAAAGCTGTTTGATTTGATGACTGACACCTTTACTGAAGATACCCGGCTGGTAGTAAAATTCCACAGGTGGTCATTAATACAGCAGGAAATAAGATGGAGGAAACGACTCCTTAGTAGGATGCAGGCTACATTCAGTGGACACTCTTGAGTGTGTGCTGAGTGATGCTTTTTCTTTTTTTTCACCACCACTATGACCAACAGTCAGCCTCTGCATGCTTTGGTTTGGCTCACCCTGCACGCGCGGTTAGTTTCATAGTGCTTTCTGCTTATTTATTTATGTATTTCTACTATGCACATCTGCAGTGCAGGCCACCATTTAAGAGCAGGACTACCACCACCAGGGGAAAAAAACTGCTTATTTTCTTTTTTCTGTGTAATAAAAGCTTATCAGTGATCTCTGACTGACGTATTGATAAATCGCCATGTGAGCAGCACTTTCCAGTGCTTCAGTTGAGGGTTACTTGGTGAATGCTGTTCTTATTAAGTGTGTAGGAGATGATGTTATTGAAGAGATCTCATTGGAATTCATAGCTGTTATGGTGGTTTGTTTACAGTGAAGTCCATCCCTCAGGCTCTAGCTGCTTTGCTGACAGCAAAGCATAAGAGATTACAAAGAGTGCAGATATCAGATAATTTCTGATCTGTACCTTGACCAAAGGCCCTTGACTTTAGAAAAGAAAAAACAAACTGCTGAATAGATGGTTATTAATGTAAATGCAGAGCTAATTATGTCTTCCTGTTTGTTTTTTTTTTCTTACTGGCAGTTTCGTACATTTGTTACCCAGTTTGATTTTATTTCATGTCTCAGCACATTAATGTGGTCTTTCTTTATGCCATACAGTGACGCACATATATCCTTGGGATCATATGGATTAAAAGCCCCAATCAAATCACACAGCATGATTTTTTCCTCCATGTATTCCAGTCCAGAATGTATAATTTTGGAGCTGTTTGTACAGCATTTAAAAAAAAACACACACACACACACACCAAAGAAAATCTGCCCGTTTTGTAGTCACTATCAATTTGGGCTTGATATTGATTGGTATCCTTCACTAAACAACCAGTCTAACCCCTCCAATCAGCTAGATACGCAGTAATTGCTTTGTCATTTCTCTCCAGAATGTTTACACTCAGCAGGTTTCCTTCATTTCAATCAGGAGCTGCTGGCATGGTAATGCCTGCAAATCACAGGCCACCATTTTGATTGCTTCAGTTTTAATATCTGATTCTGAAATACTAATGGAAAACCACACAGATATAATTCACCATCTAACATTGTTTCAAAAATACCTCCATAATGGTCATTTTCACATAGAGGTCTTTGAGGACTGATGTACCGTGATGACACTCTCAAGTGGCCAGTCAGCTTAAATACAAACTGTGACTTTACAGACACCATTTTGTTTTCTCATTTGGTCATAGGTAGTGATAGACCTTTCTTTAATAGATTGTTGTAGTTCCATTTAACTTTAAATTGATGTGCTGGTGTCATGATAAAATGTAAAAATATTTTTGTAAGTGTGACCTTGTGTCTTTTTTAATTCTGGAGAAATTATTTCTCCCCAAATAAAGCTGTTAAAAAAGTCCCCATCGGCCATTGCTCTGCACATGTAATTGTAACTTCATCATAAACTTAATGCTTTAACTACCAAATGAGGAGTTTTATGGCTCGAAAATCTGGAGACGTATTTCTGTGCCTGTAGCATTCCACTGGCTGAGTCTAAAGGTTTCAGCACAAAAAGTAGCTAATTAGTCACACCTCATTCAGCCGGCTGACTCAAGGTTATTTGAGTAATTATGTGCAGGTATAGGGATATTTATGGAGAGAGAACCATGTGGTTGTCTCTGAGCTGCAGAAATGTAACTTTTCTTCATCGTTTTCATCCGACCCACCAAGTGAAGGGTTGTTGGATTATGTTCAGCAAGATGGCACCAAGTCACGTGTATAACACATCTCACATAATAAAAAAATAATGTCAGTGTGTATTAATATTTACTTTATTTATAAAATAATAATAAATAATAATAATAATAATAATAATACATTGTAAACTGAAAGGGACAATCGATGAGTAATTTGAATAATTAACTATAAAATATAAAATAATCAAAATATAACAGGATTATTAAAATATAATTGATCAAATAAAATAGGATTGATAAAATAAAATAAATCAGAATTAATAAAACAGGGTTATTAATTTAAAAAAATTAAAAATCAGGATACAATTCATAAATATGACATGACCAAGTTGTGATTTATTTAGTCTGTTGCGTGTCATTGTCAGTGTAATAAGCTTATCATATATATTATAAAATATGATAAGCTTGTGGTGTCTCCACATTTCAGCATGTTGTTATTTACTGATATTGTCATGTAACACTGAAAACTGCAGAATCTGGCCTTATCTGTTAACATCACTTATTGACCCATATTTGCCTCATATCCTGCTGAGAGATCTGTTTAACAACAATATTAATGGAGACAGACTTTTTGCTGAAGTTGAGCATCTTATTTAATGTCACAATCTGGAAGACCTTCAGTCTGTGTCCTATAAATAACGAGGTGTAGCTTAACTTTAGCTTCAGCATAATGAGTCAGTTTTTAAATGTATCACATTGCAGTGATTTATCTGCAGCTGTAATTTTAAGTCTGACATTAAGGGAGGGGGAGTTGTATATTATTGTTGCCTCTGAAAACAACCAAAGCACACATCAATAGCAATTTCAATGTTATGACTAAATGCATACTTTACTTTGACGGCATGATTATATTATAGGTTCAAGGCATTTAAGGGCAAATTACTGCATTTAAGGACAATGAATATTCAAGAACATAATGTGCAGGATCTTGTTTTAATGTGCACGCAGCTTACTTTGTTGTTATGAGAAGACAATGGCAAACACAACCCACAGCTGACATAAAACTCAGTTTACTGACTTCAGTTGTCACTGGGCTGGATAGCTTTTACCAGTAAGCACTCTTAAGGTACATTTGCATGCAAGAACTATTCTGTTTCTATTTAATTTTGAGCTAAAATGCAGATTACTGTTTGTCCTTCTCTTAATTCAGTCAATCTTGGGGCCATAAAAGAAGACTGGTGCTAGATTCTGGCTCTTACTGCAGTTCTCTCGCCAAACTATTGACTCCTCCCCTAAGAAAAGTTGTTTATCTTGTTAATTGCATGAGTTGAAACATCTTACATTGTTCTCTTGGGAGAAGTTTTCACAAGTGAAATGTTATATTTTATGTTTTCAGAATCCCTATCTGATGTAAGATATGTGCACAATACAAAGCAAAAACGTGGCGTGCTCCGCCACCTCTTCAGTCTCTTGTAATCACTGCACTCCTTGTTGAGTTGCAAGCTGTTGTTGCAGAAGTTTGATTACATCTTGAAAGGCTCGTCCTGTGTGACTTTGCTCTCCCTGACACAGAGCTTTAGGATTAGCGGGTCCATAGCCTCTTAATTAAAGACCAAGGCAGACAAAGGGAAAACTGAGGAACAAGAGCAGCTTTTCAATTATTTATTGACTTTTGGCTCACAAAGTCCATCTCAGCCTCCCCACACACACACAAATGCTCACAAAAAGAAACATTTGGCTTGTGCATACTGTAATGTTTTTGCTGCTAATATTACAAAAAAATTATATGACAATAACATGACAATAACTTGCTTATAAATAACTATAAACTGTAATATTATAAAGACAAGGTAGATAATTCGTCCCTTATGACTTGACATTATTGGGGAAAAAATCAATGGAGACAGTTGTAAATATGTTTATTATGGCTGTAAGTTGGTCATGTTCATATAAAGGTCAATGGAAATCTACTTGGAGTCAACCTCAAGAGTCCTATGAAGGAACTATATACATATATATATATATATATATATATATATATATATATATATATATATATATATATATATATATATATATATATATATATATATATGTGTGTGTGTGTGTGTGTGTGTGTGTGTGTGTGTGTGTGTGTCTGTGTGTGTGTGTGTCTGTGTGTGTGTGTGTGTGTCAGATGGCTGATGCCAGATTACGTCTGTGCTAATATCTGTTATTATTTATACAGTGTGAGATATGTTGACAGCTGACAGGAAGGATAATGTTCTGCAATAAATTGTCAAAGTGGTCCTATCTGTGACAGAATATAGAGCCATATTATAAAACTTATTGAGAATCATTCCTCATCTTGATCTCTGTGCAGATTGTAATCAAACCCTCAAATTATGTGATAAGCCATGTGCAGAATCAGCACTCACACAAGAAGACAGCAGATTATCCAAAAGAAAACCAAAAAAAACTGAAGAATCCATCCTCGGAGTCCACACTGTTGCAAGTATCAGGACATGCTGAACCTCTGGATAATTTCTGTTATATATTTTTTATATGAAATAGTGTATTTTGTATCATTAAAGTAAGGAAATAACATCTTAAAGTGGCAAAAGATGTGAGTGAAAGAGCCTGCAAGCTTTTTTATGAGCAGGAGCGGTGTGCAGTGTGCGATGTGTGTGTGTAATTTATTTTTTCTTGATTACATTCTTTTCTTGTGTGGGTTATTATCTGCTTTTTAATTTTCAAAAAAATAAAATGAGAGCAAGCAACCCGTGAACTTGAGTAGTCCTTGTTTTTCTGAGGAAGTATAAAAATGTATTTCCTGTTCTCCAGTTTCCATGGCAACTGGCAGGGAATAAATGAAGGACAGGCTATTGGCTCTAATGAAAAATACTGCAGGAAGTGCCCAACCTCTTTGTCTCATGTTGTTATAAACAGAGTTTCTTAGAGAGTCTTAGAAACTGAGTAGGACTAACAGACTGGGTTAAACACTGAATATTTTAACTGCTTGTGAATCTATGTGTTGTATATCTATGTGGAAACCCTCACTCTGATAATTAGCACTGATAATGCATGAAAACCATGGAGGATGATGTGGACTTATTTTAATGAATAACCAGCCAAGTGAGTAATTAGGCTTTAAAACTAAATTCTCTAATATTCTAACTCACTAATTACAAGAAATACTCTTAAAAAAAGGACTTATTAAAGCAAAAAAATGATTTTAATGTTGTCAGGGGAAACATAAAGCCTGATTTAGTCAATGGAATGAGAGTCTACTGTCATCATGCAGTTTGTTTTAAAGCAAATTAATCAGCTCTTATTACATATCACTGCTTATAACAAATCATTGCTATAGACATGGTTATAGGGAGGTCTAAAACCAATATAATCCATGTAATAATACTAGCGATGTTGCTTCCATACGTCTATATTTGAGATTCTTTGTCAATATTCTGAGATAATGACGCCTGCAAACATCAGCTATCATTACAAACCTGATCCAAGGACGTCATCAAGTCGTATGGAGTCAGAGAGAAGTGAAAATGTTGGTCCAGCACTTGTAGCTGCAGTGAATCATGATGAGACTCTGACTTGCTGTGAAATCAATAGGAAGTCAAGTAATAAGCAATCAGCAGTCTTATGAAGAGGAGGCTGGGTGCCATCTTTATATGTGATTATGTTGAGACACAGCAGCACGTAAAGGTAAAAGGCCATGCTAGATTTAGCACAGCAATTTAATGCAATAAAGACGACTCAGGAGATGGTTTCAGTGCTGTATGTTTCCGGGGGGGGGGGGGGTAAAGCAGTGGGAAGCAGGGTCTGTGCCAGTGACTGTCTAATATTCACAGAATCATATTATTGTTTATTATTATTTACAACTTCATAGATTTATTATGAATGTATCGTAGAAGTTGAACAGGAAATAGCTGTAGTAAAATGGTGGTTGACAATTAGTGCACCGCTCCAAAGGCAGCTTGTGTTATATGTGCAAAAATAAGTCATTCAAAACAGGCATCTCATTAGTGCCAGTCATTTTTAAATTCAGGCACCCAACAAAAAATAACATTATTGTTTTTCCAAATTGTTCTCCTCCATCACTGAAAAAGGTGAGATGTAATCTGGGATTCGAGGCCGACTTCCAATTGAGTTTAATGGCTTCTTTCATTTTCTTCTCTATCAACGTAATTGAAAAGCAGCATTTAGAGAGACTGAGGTTCCCAGAATTCAGGCTAACAGTTTTAAAAGCACTTCATACAGTTTTTTTTTGTTTTTTTTTTTATTATTCAGCATGTCGCGTGATTATTATTTATGAATTTACTTTTAAAGGTAACCTTGTTAGCATCTGTATATAGCATCAATTATTTGCGGACACATCTTTTGCATCTTTTATATTCCCTATTACCTTACAGGTGAGCAACAGATTTAAACACTTGATGGCAAAAGCACACAGCTTTGTTTACCAAAAAAAAAGAAAAGAAAAAAAGATGTTAGGGAAATAAGGTGTGATTACTAAAATTAAGATAACAGAATATTTACTGAAAGTGTCCCTGTTCACACTGGGGAAATCAATCCAGCTAGAGCGGGATTCAGGCTGTATCCGGATATATCTGGATAGACCTCGATCCACCTCTCGGAAGATACTTCACAGGGACAGTGTCCGGGTCGCGTACAAAAGCCGTATGTAAACAACCGCCGGGCTACAAAGGAATAAACTGCGTTTTTAACGGAAAAAAACGAAGGAACAAGCGACACAGGACAAAAAAACGCACAACGCATGTGCACACGCGGTCCTACTGTGGCCTAAACACACTCTTTATTAATTAATTAATTAATTGATTAAGAAACCCAATAATGGGGAAATTGCTTAAGGCAGCCCAGCAAAGAGCACCATACACCAGTGAGTGCACTGGAGGCTATGCGGTTAAAGTGCCTTGCCCAAGGACACAAAACAGTGACTAGGGAGGAGTTAGGATTGAACCACCAACCTTCTGGTTACTGGACAACCCTGCTCTACCACTGAGCCACTGCTGCCCAAATTATATCACAGACCTAGCGGTTTGGAGGACAACAAACAGCGAGCGCAGACACGCGTGTGCGATAGCCAGATTTGAAAATAGATCTTAACGTGTCCAGCTTAAAGGATCTGGATTCAATCCTACTTTAGCTGATTTGACTTTCTCCAGTGTGAACGGGGCCTTTGTTTCATTGGAGAAAACTAGATATAAATAGCCATATTTAGCAGATGTCAATAACAGCCTGAGCATATTGTGTGGAGCGGATTCTCATTTGAATGAATGAATGAATGAATGAATGCCTTTATTACCATTTACCCACCCTTATTTCACTTGCATATATGTCTAACAGGAATTCCTCCATTTCAATGGCTGAACTTATTATCCTCTGGATTTTATTGTACTTCTGTCAGATCAAATATTTTAAATTGTGTGTTGAGCAGTGAGCAGATGCACGTTCCCCGTATGCACACTTCTACTCATATTAATCAGAGTCTTTCTTGGCTGCTTTACTGTGCAAACCACATGGATCAGTAGGTAAACACTGGATATCCACCAATCACCTCCTAACTGCATGTTGATTTTTCTTGAACCTACTACCTCTCTGAACAAACTGATTGACAAATGTTTGTTGTTTTTTCTTTTCTTTTCTTTTTCTGCCAGCACGCAACTGCGCCTTATACGTGCACCGATAATCTTGACAACAGCGACAGCAACATCCTGTCTCGATGCTTGACACCTAGAGAGTAGCTGGCTAGAACACAGTGATAATGAGAAGGAGTGGGAGGGAATGAGGGACAGTGAGAATTGCGTCTATAGTCTTTAGATGTTGTGCCATCTCTTTATCATCCTTCCATTTTTTTTTTCTTTTCCTCCCCGATGCACTCTACAACCTGTCTGTCTCCTTCTCCACTCTCTCACTTACACTTTCATCTTCTTCCCACCTTGCATCTCTTCACAATTCTCAGCTCTGTCTTACTCTCCTTTTTCTTCCATTTCCTTTTGTCTCTCCAGCTCTTACAATTATTAATTTCTCATTTCAGGTCATGTCTGTTTATTGCATTGAATTTTTTTTTTGGATTCTCCCTGGATCCCCCCGTCTGAAAAGTCTGAACCTTTGTTATAGATGTGGATCTGTCTTTGAAAGTTTAGTGTCAGCAGAATTATACCTGCTGTGGCGTTTTTTTTTTTTAGAGAGAGAGCTTTCGCTAATAGCTCAGGAACTGTTGGTGAAAACACATCTAAAGAATCTTGGATGTGTAAAAAAAAAACCACAGCACCTACAAGACGAAACCCTTGAAGTTATTCTACAGAAAAAACCCTCTGAAGGCTTAAAAGGTGGCTCCAAAAAGTTTGTAGTTTCAGAGAACAGCAACTAACGATACCCAACTCGGTGCTGACAGGCAAAAATAACCCAGATGTGTTAAATTTTTAAAATGTTAAAGAAGTTAGTATGATGTGAATACTAACATCTATTTTTAAGGCTATACAGAACTGGGGTTCTCTTACTCTCATTTTCTCCTGTTGCTGCTTTTCCTAAAAATCATTTTAATCCTCTGCAGACCAGCTAACAATAGAAAACATACCAAGCTGACCAACAGCTCATTTTGCAGTATGTGTGTCTGACACTGATGATGCTCATTGATACACACATCACCATCATCAGGACCTGGACATACTGAGTATATCTCGATATAATGGCAGCCATTGTTAAGAGATAATCCAGAGATAATCTCTCTGAAGCATGACATTGTGAGCATTGCTGCCACATGTTGGGTGAGATATGTGTGTTTTTAATGTCAGCACAATTGTTATGACAGCATTTATGACACATTGTTACATTTATGGTTACATAACAAAACGTGTGGGTGTATTACCCGACATCATCCAATTATGAGAATGATGCATCTGCAAATGTGTGTTAGAAGGTCTGTGGGCATAGGGGGTCCATGCAAAGTGGCAGACTCAGGAGTCCCGGGTTCGAGTCCCCCTAACATTGTGAGCTGTTTTGTTTTCACTCCATGGTTAATTACACCACCCTCAATAGTTGACAAACGCCTGTCAAAGGCATACCCAAATTAAACTACAAGCTGTTTGTGAGCCCTTAGGAGTATGTGCAAAAGCTTGGTCTCATTGTGAAGGTAACACTCTGAAATTTTTATTTTAGCTGTGTGATTTACTGCAATTGCAAATGGTTAACAGTGAGAGAAGTCTAAACACAGAGAAATAAAAAGATTTTGTAGCTCGCCTAAATTTTTTTTTGTAAAAAAAGGCTGCTTGACAACTGGAGCATGGTGATGTTGATTAGATGACAATATAGTGACACAGGCTGAAGTCTTACCTATTCCCAGTTAAAAGTAGATAGTAATTGGACAAGAAATGACCATTTGGGACAGGTTTTTCTGTAGGTATTCCCAGGCGCTCTCCAAAAAGTGCCATTTGGAGTCTTCAAATGGACACTTTGGCACCAAAGTGCATAACTCTGGAATGCTTCAACATACAGACATCAATGAGAGCTCTAATGAAAGGTGCCACTTAGAGGAACCTCATTCCATATTCAGATTCACTATTAGTATGATTGAAATAATGTTAGTGAAGCAAAAACACATTGAATGCTCATTATTCTACTGAAACTGAAATTGTGCATCAAAAGAAAAGACTCAGAACAAGAGATATGGTCAAAAACAACACCTTTATCTAAACAAATACCCAAACTACTTACAGCAAACTGTTTACATGTTTACAATTCCACAGGTTTCACAGCCACATGTTGTTCTCAGTATGCCACTGTTACAGTCACGGGCTGCTACAAAGCACAGCTAGAAAGCTTGATGGGTGTCTTACTGTCACCAGAGATGTAGACTGGCTTGTGATGTTGTACACTGGGAGTAGGTGGCTGCTCTGGCTCTGGTGCTTGGCTCCCACTCTGTATCTGAATCAGTTTGCCTAAAATGCAAAAAATAAGGTTTTCATTCACAGAACAACTGTATCTGCATTCATTGTTCACCTCACAAATCAATAGTAAAAGTGCACACCACACAGGTAAACAAAATAGAACAGTGTTTGCCTAAAATGCAAAAAATATATATAAAACAAAATAACTATAGACATATGTATGTCTGTATGTATATATCAGATATTCATTCACAGAACAACTGTATCTGTATTCATTGTTCACCTCACAAATCAGTCCTCCACAACTACTTGTAGAGGAATAGTAAAAGCGCACACCTCCCCCATACACGTGTAAACAAAACAAAGGACACAACACTGTATTCACTAATTCTTCGAAATGTCTACATTCTGTTTATAAAACTGCAACATGTATAAAAGTTACACTTACTTGTCAAGGACTATATCTCCTCCTTCAATGAACATATCTTCTTCCACCGAGTCAACACATAACACATAACTTTCTGCGTCCGACACGTCCTCGTCAGAAAAGTTGCTTTTCCTTATTGTAAACTCATCGATAACTTCTTCAATGGTGTAATTCTTCTTTTCTGTGTGTTTCGTCATCTCTCTGGTCGCTAGAAACACCAAAATATGTAGCTATACGCTCACTCTCACTGTTACGCACGTACGCACGGACAGCCAGCATCCATTGTTCATGTTTACGCTTAGGTGTGTAGCCCACCCTCCTTCCACAACCCCTTCATGTGGGACATCCCCGTGACGGAAATCTTATTGGCTATACGTCCATTGCATCAGATTCAGCGTCAAATATAATGGGCTGAAAATACAAGCGTAAGAGTGGGGGGAGGTGCTTCGCTCGATATAGTCGCTCATTGGATTCTTTTGGCTAGGGACAGGCCCATACAGTTTGTATGGTCAAACGAGCTGTCAATCAATAGAGTAGGGAAGTGGCTTTCCAACGAGGTGTAGGTTGTCAACAAAGAGCACAAAATGGCTGCGCCCAGACGGAGATATTGCAGTGAAACATGAACCGTCCCGTCCTCGGGGCCGCGTGTCCATATGTGTATACAAAAGGTTAAGGTTTAGTTTTTATCTATGGCATAAAACAACTACACCAAAAATCCCGTTCCTGGTAGCTATTTTTAACTCATCATCACCAATAAATTATGCACACATGGTTTGCTCTCTAGGATTTTAATATCAACTGTATGTTATATGTTCCTGGTGAGTTGGACTGCAAAATCTGGACTACTGTGCACCATTATGTCAAGTTATTCCACCTGCAAACTTTTTGTTTGTTTGTTTTTTTTTTTACTGTTTTTGTGCACCAAAAACCGTAAAAGTGCAGAAAAATAAGTTAAATAGAATAAGGAGCTGCTGAGGGCAGTGAGTGCTATTTGTTCAGGTGGATTTATTGTATGGCTGAAACACAAAGGATCACACCTGTGTCCAATCAGCAAATCAGCTCTTTCCAAATTGACCTACAGTATTTTAGAGCACTGGTTGGGGTTGTCATTGGGATGGGCCAGCAGGATTTTAAATGTGGACCTGGAAGGACACAATATTGAACATTCAATGTGAAAAGTGGTCTGTGTTTCTATAGAATAAAGATGCAGGCTGTCTGTCTGCGATCATTCCATAAGTTAAAACATACAAACTTTACTCCAATGGGACAGTGATTTTGAGGGATTTTCGTGTGCCTGGGATTTCATTCTTAAAATAACTTTGTTTTGCTGTAACAGAGCGTGCAGCACGCAGCCCTTAGACCTCTTCTTCAGATGTTTTTCAATGCCTTGAAATTTTAATTGATACAAGCAATAGTCACAGCAGAGTTCCCATCAGAGTCAAGTAAGGTGGAGACAGCAGAGGCCCTCAGAAGGGTTTAGTTCAGAAGGTTCATAACACAATACAGACTGCTCAAAATGCAACAAGCTGGAAAAAAATGTCTTGAGATCACTGTGGTTCAAACACAAGAGTCCAGATGTGGTGAGCCAAAAATTAAAAAGCTAAAAACAGAAATGACTTGACATGTATCTGTGTGAGTCCTCTAATCCCCAGCTTGTTTCACACCATGCTTGACTGTCCATCTAAACTGTGTGATTCCAAGTGCTTTAATGTAATTAAATGTCCAGATTAACCTTCAACCCGAGAGCCAAACTTCATCAAACTACATTTTCTTCAGGAAATTGAGAGTAAAAGAGGGCAAAGTGCTGATTTCCATTTCTTTCTTTATAGTCTTGCATTCTGGGAGATATGTGGGTGTGTGCTTGGCACTGTGTACAACTGCTACTTCTATTTTATGGGCTCTATTTGTTTCAGATATTTTGAATATTATTATAGCAATTGCAAGGCTGCAAAAAATAAAGTCCACAACCTAATACAATTTCTGTCTTTAAGTGACAGAAAGTCATGATGGAAGATGTTTTTGTGTCATTTTGTGATAACCTCCACTATTAGTATGCACAATGACTTCAGTTTGGTAGATAAAAGGCCGTATACACATTCAATCTGCAGTCTTATTCTACCATCCACGGGTAATAGTGGATTTTTTTTTATAATTTTTCAAAATCCTTTGTGTTATCAGCTACCATGTTAACGAGCTCTGCCCCCATAATGGCTTCATTTGATGTTTTCTTGGTGATGACAGGCTGAACATTACTGTTAAGGAAAATTCTTCAGAAACCTTAACTTAATTCTAAGTGTGTTGACACTGCCATGTTGTTCTATGACAATATAAGTATGATTTTGCTGCTATACATTGAATCTGTGTTCACATCATCCAGCTTTAATTAGATGACAAAACGGAGGGTATAAGTTTCCCATCTTGTCTTAAAAAGACCCAAACAAATACATTATTCATGTGGTTAAGTGTATTTGCATAACTATAAATATGTCTGGATAATAAACTGCTTCAGAAGCGTATAAATTAAATAAGCTATAACATCATTAACTGACATTTTTGGCACATTTAAAAAATGTCAGATCTCCATGTTGTTTGATTGAGTAAATTAGATTCGAATGGTTGCATACGCAGCATTTTGTTCACCTCAAATCTTGATGTGACGCATACTCAGAAAACCAAAAGGTCCAACTTTCTACCACGTCATGTAAAACTTGTAGATGTCAGATGAAATGTGAAAAAACAGACTCTCAGGAACAATGTTTGCTTCTAAGGAATTTGTTGCCTCAGAAATACCACAAGAATGTTTCCTTGTGCGTGGTGAAGATGGATTCTGTCAAGGCGTATAGAGAAAGGCTTTGATTTGGGAAGGCTTAGACAGACGGCAGAGAAAATTCTTTTGGACAGGCGGGTATTGAAAGTCAATGACTGATGTTACTTGTTTCATAATTGATCTGATCTAGCAGGTTCACGGTTGGAACATGTCACTGGAGGATTTGACATTGTTTGGCCAAATTAGGTTTCTTTTATGCAGGCCCAGAGGATATGGAAAAAAAAAACTCAGCGCATTGCTTTACAAACTACGAACTAAGGCAGGGCTTAGATAGAGAGAAATGAAGCAGCCATCCAGCAGCTGCTGAAAATAAAGATGAAAGTCTGATAGTTAAAATCAGTGACATCACAAAAGAGATAGGTTGCGTCAGCTTCTTCAAACAGTCCCAATATAATACCAAAGCAGGGCTGACTGTCTATTCTTGTGATAAAAGAGTCAGCCTCTCTGGTGTGTTTGCAATCTCAACCCTCTACGTTTTAACCCCGCAAAAGCTTTTCAGTTCCAAGTCTGAGCAGCTTATCGGGGAGGTTCCTTTTTTTCCCACGTTTTGACTGTCAGATTCAGAATCCTAACATGCCCATTGCATGTGACTGAAATAAACTCTGAGCAACAACATTATTACACGTGTAAATAAATGATTAACAGGTTTAGTTTCCGACCAAAAACATGCCATTTCTATTTAAAGAACTAGTTTGACATTCTTGAAAAATACAGTTCTCTACTTCCTGGCAGAGCTGGATGAGGAAATCGATGCCGCTCTCATTTCTGTCTGTAAGGCTTCAACCGGCGGTCATGCTTAGCTTAGCACAATGACTACACAGGAGCAGCTGCTGGCCAAGCTCTATTTGTAGGTGTGCGAGTGCATCAAAGCTCACAGAGCAGCATCTCATTGTTGATTTAATTTACAATGGTTACATGTCAGACCAGTCAGTTGCAGTAATTTACTGGTGCTGACGCTGGTCGCTGACACCTGCTCTAAAGGTTATCATTCCAGTTATTGGCAGGTGTTATCACTTCCATCCTGTACATACTGTTAGTGTGGACTGTCTCTACATTTAGCTTCATTAGTAATGGAAGGAAGTGCTGTGTATAACTCTCATCAAGCCTTGTTAGCAGGCAGGTTAGTGGTGTCAGCCTTTGAATAGTTGTCACTCTGATCATCAGTGATCGTCAACTCGTGGCCCGCGGGCCACATCCAGCCTGCTAGGCCTTTCCATCCGGCCCCTTGAATATTACAGAGTTCAGGGTTAGACTAGTTAAGAATGAAAACTTTTCCAGTGTCCAGGGACACATCGAACCACCAGCCTCGTTGCCACCTGAGCTCCAGAGGCACCACCAGCTTATCCTCAGTCTAAAATGACTCTCAATGGACATTTCTTTTATTGTACCACATGCATGTTTTATCTATTGTCAGGCCTATGTGCAAGCAATCATCCAAAAACTGCTTTACGGAAGACGGTCGGTTCAGCCTCCCCTACAACAGCTTGACAGCCTCACAAATATGATGCCTACATATCGCAATCGCCCCCTAGTGGCTTGCCACTGTATAGGTAATGAGTCTACCAACACTGACAAAGGCTACAAGCTGACCTTCTTCCATGTTTGCTGGTCTCTCTGGGGAACTAAAGGCCACCACATGCACTTATTCACTACCAGAATGGGTCAATGCCATGATCTGTCTTACTTTCACATTGTTATCACCTTCATCAAAATAGGTTATAACACACCCTTACTAGTCTTAAGATCCATATTTAACCTTCTAATAGCAGCCTTTAACCATCAATGGTGTGTTTGCTGGTGTCCTCATGTAAAACTAACCAATCTGTCATCAAAGTAATGAAATCTCTTTTGTGACCCCTCACCCTAGCAAAGTAGTTTAGGAGAATAAATCTAATCAAAGTGCGCTTGGAATCGAAACTAATGATTTGTTCTCCGCTCTCCTGGACGTGGGTTAACACTTAAGTTTGACATTTATACAAACTTGGCCATCCAATCATTAGCTGGTGCTCCAGGTTTCTCTGGTGATCCTATGTTTTAGTTAAGAGTCCAGCTGATGTTTATGAGAGTGAAACTTGTGGAACTCTCTACCAGAAAGCATGCAGCGTCTCTTAGGTGGAGCAGCTTTCTTAGCTGAGAACAAAGGAACAACCACAAGTACCTAAACTGACCCTACAATATTATTATTAATGTGCGACTTGTGTTGCAGTACTCTGCAGAACAAAAAAAAAAACTTTAGCTGACCTTGGTGTTGGAGTTTCTTCTCTTTCATCCTTATTTAACCAGGCAACTTGGCTAAGAGCATATTCTTGTTTACAGCAATGGCCTAGGGGAATGGTTGCAAGAATAGGGAGTGCTGCACAAATAAACACTTACATCTGGGAACTGACCGGTACAGCTGCTGCATTCAGCCGCTGCCCACCAAGCACTTCCATTACAGCACTTGCAGGTGTTCAAATGTCCATTTAATGCAATAGGTTGTCTTATCGTTTATGTTCATTTTTACCTCCAGTCAACAGCTCCTAGGCACATTGCAATAGCCGGTCCTCCCATTCCCATCCTTCACACAAAGCGTTTCTCTGGAATGTCTAAGCCAGTTTTTTTAGAATGTGCTGCCCCCCCGTCACCACTTCAGTATCCCATTATCCAGGAAAGTATCCTTGCTCTCTTAATACCAAGTGGCTTGTGTAGATGTGATGTCACCATACCCGCTCTGCTCTACTATGACGACTGACGCCCTGCACGTTCATCCAATCCAATGAGCTGGCAGCTTCAACAGCAACCAGGGTAATTATTTACAGGAGGGATTGTGGAACCTGCTAAAAATATCCCTTTTCCCTCCCTACAAGAGCTCCCCTGAGCTTTGAGAACAAGACAGAAGGAAAGAGTGGGGAAGTAAGGCCATGAAGAGGTTTAACTCCTTACATTCTTTAACAGCCTACTCTTTGCCTCATAATGTCTAGTATTAAGATTAGATTAAGTGACATGAGGCTATTTGAAAAATGTTTAAGGTGCATTTAAAAACAGGATGATTAACCTGTAAGAATAAAATCACAGCTAAGCTACATCATACTTAGCATAGGCTAGATAAGCTTTGTCTTAGTTTGCCCTCCTTCACAGGAAAGTCAGAGCTTTAGCTCAGCTCATCAGCATACTGTAAGGAGCATTAATATCTGTGTCAAATGGAGGCTTTTACTACATTTCCCAAATTGTGTCATCACCACACAACATGTACAGTTGGATTTTGTTGCCATACTTTTAGCATCAGTGTGCTTGGATGTGAATTGTCACAATGTGAAGAGGCTGTTGGATCTATGATAAAGACTCTTCCCCCAGCAGAGGACAATTTAGAGCAAAGAGAGGAACGCTGACACACTCAAACTCTCTCTATCTAAATATTTATGTGTACATGTTCTAAATTCTGTTGCAGTTTGTTAAGGTATCTTCTTCTTCTCAGCCTCACCTTCCATTTTTTGAAACTCTTCAGTGTCGTCTTGACTGTGGCCTCCACTGGACAAAGAGCTATTGTGCATTCAGCACCAAATGACAAAAAATGTAGGTATAGCTGCTATTCAGCATTGCAGGCCGTCCTGCCACCCTAACAGTTCCAATAATAGCTTTTTACAACATAGCATCTTTTCAGAATGGTGGAAAACGTGTTTCATCTTGGGGAAATTAGCATTTTGATGCAGTGCTGTGAAATGTCTGCTGCTATCAGTATGCATGCTAATCTAACATAAGCATCTGGTGCAGCAGCGCTTTTTGTTTTTTTATGTTTTTTGCTGAGCAACTTGAGTGAGAGAGATTCTGTTCTGTGGCACAACTGTGTTTATGTTCTCCAAAGTGGAGATGAATGTAAGGTGAAGATTAGCCTGATTGAGAGCTTTTTGAATTTGGAGTAAGACAGGGACAATTAGATGTGTTTTTTTTCTTCTTCTTTTTTTGGGTTTCACAGCCGGCGGTGTTGTGGAATTTATATGACTACTGTAAGCAACATACTATAATTACTAGATTCATTTCATTTCTACAGCTTACAAGATGATGCCTTCATGGGTTTTGTGGATAGTGCTATTTAATGACTGTATTTAGCTTGGCAGATTACATATTAATATTATAGTAGACCAGAGATTATTGCATGTATTGTATAAAACTAAGATGATGTTTTGGGTTAATTAAAGACATTTTACAAGGAATAAAATTCCTTTCGGCCACCTCCATTTATAGTTGCCATGGTGATAAGTCCTGCCCCCTACAACACATATGACATACAGATGGCAGCTACAGACACAGTGCGTGTTTCCAGGGACCAGCAATAAATCATAATATATTATTGCTGGTGATGGTGGTCTGGAGGTCACTCATGGTTCACCATAGTTTAAGGAGGATGCTATAAAAGATGCACAAAATTTTACTAACTAAAAAAAAAATTGAAATCGAGCCTTGGTGTTTTTAATGAGGTTATTGTCTATGCTGACATTTATAAAGTTGAACAAAGGTATTACCACTAATGTCACCTAAACTCATTTAACCCTTTCAATCCCAAGCCTATTTTTTAAGGCATCAGCTTGAAAATGGCATTCCCAAAATGAATAGAGTATATCTCATTTTGGGAATGCCATTTTCATATATATATATATATATATATATATATATATATATATATATATATATATATATATATATATATATATATATATATATATATATATGTATATATATATATATATATCGTATCAACCTATGTAGACATTTCTAAGACTTTTAGGTCACTTCAGTTTACATCACTTTTTACTTGTATACATACATTATTATACATCTATAGATTATGTATATAGGGTTAAACAGCTGATTTCATGCTGATTTAAAGAATATGTTTACACACTTTGCAAATTTAGTGCAGTTTTTTGGCGTGGCGTATCTTCAGCATACATTGACCGATTTCAGCCATTCAACTATCAAAATGTTCATCTCACATCAGCCCTTCAACGAGGGTCAGCTGCCAAATGTATCTCCTCCTACAAATTTCAAGCTACAGACTCCATTTTAGTCTTAAAACGCTCATTAGATGCTGCTCTATCAAACTTGTATTCAGAACTTTCTAATTCCGAATTGTTTGTGCACGTTAGCCTCTCAAAGTTGGAGTGGTTTTTGAGGTCTCCTCTGCTGTTACCATGGTGACAGGCTGACACACAGAGGCATACAAAGCTCTGGATTGCTCTGATTCTCCAGCAATTCAGATCAATCCTTCACATCAGCATTCAGAGCAATGCTTCAGCTGCAGCAATCAAACTTGCATTTTCTTCAGGAAATGCCCTTTTCTAGTATTGCAATATTGTCGTTATCATATAAAAGCTTGTGTTCCGTTTCTTTGGCAATAATTGACAGTAAACATGACCTACAGTCTAATCCTAATGTCCTGCAGTTAGCATTTGAAGTAATTCCTACGTGTGATTTATAGCATGATGCTTTCACAGAAAAAGACAAATAAATATCAATCTCAGTCACTTGGAGCTGTATTGATCCAGGTGGGTTGACTCAGCTGTGTGTTATTAGACTCTTATCGGATTTCAGCACAATCAATCACGTTTCCCACACCTCCGCTGTCACCTTGAAGTCAGTCGTGACAATAAAAAAGTGTCCTCTTCTTTTTCAATCCATCATCTCTCGTCCTGCATGCCAGCACGGTGTCAGGCTTTGGATGTTAATGATAATGGCTCACAGATGGCTCTTCCTGCATCTGTAAACAGGAAGTGAGAGAGACAGAAAATGTAGGTCACTGGTTCTCACCGGTAAACAAACCATAAAAATAAAACAAAAACAACACTTCCTGCTCCACGTCTCATAACTTGTGTGAGCAGGTTCTGAGCTGCGACATATAATAACGTGATCCAGCTGAATGTGCTGATGTTTTCCTTCACACAGACCTCGGAGCAACTTGACTGTTGATAGCTGCTTGAGGGAATGAAATAAAAAATGCTTTTTGATGACATTAATGACAACCATTAGGCAACCCTTAAAGGACGATAGTGTCATAATTTATCAGCGGGGTAGCTCTTAATTTACCAGGCAATTATTGCTGTGTAGATCATATCAATTTAAACATTTCATCATTAACACATTTTGTAGCATATTATGTAGAATTCTCAACTGCCGTAGCAAATATAGCTGCTGTACTTATTAATAATAAGACATGGATCCAACTATAAAGCATGTGATGTAAGGGATATTTAATGGTGTTTAACATTTTTTTTATTTTTTTTTATTTTACAAAACTCTTTTCAAAATCAAACCAAACATACGATATTTACATCAACATTTGATCCTTTAAAAACACAACGCTGTATCATTTTTATTTCCAAATAGATCCTGATCACCTGTGCAACATCTGGTTAATTATAAAGAAAGAGGCAACTGTAAAAAGATAACATAAATAACACACGGAAGGGCAGAAAATATGTATTGTTATTATCATATGTCTGCAGTGAGATGTGGAAGAAGAGGCTTTTTAAATGATCATTATGTACAACAAATTGTTAAGAACAGGAAGAAAAACAGGGAGGTTGTTTCTAGTTTTTCCTTCTTTTGTTTGTACTTTGTGGTTTTTGGACTTTTGTGTTTCTGGACTGTGGCTTTTTTATTTATTAAAAGCTCACCTTTTGTTTAACTTTGGTCTTTTGAGATTCTTCTGCGTACAAACCATAATGAGGAGGAAGTAAGTGCAAATGTTTTTCACCAGCTTACAATTATTGCCGTCGCTATGTAGCAACATTAGCACGAGCTAACTAAAGTATGGACAGAGAGTGCAGTAAAAGTGTCACAGCAGTTTCATCAACATCTGTTGTGGGGCTTCTGTTTTCAAGCTTTTGCATAATGTGTTTGTGTTATGGCCCTCCTCAGCCACCGTACAGTCCACTCACATTCGTAACATTAGTCTATTTTCAGCCTTCTGTCGTCTTGACCTGCCTGCTTGAAATCATCACACACAAAAGTCTTGGCTGTGCTCACTGAGTTTCTTTTATTAATTTCTAACTGGCAAGTTTCAGTTTATTTATTCAGGTGATAATGAAGTGATCACACACAACAACAGTGTGTGTGCTGTTTTTTCAGCTTTAATTAACAAAGTAGAGCAGCAATCAGATAACTGCAGAATTAAAGCAATGACAAACAGACTCGTGTGTAGCAAACCACTTGTGGCAAAGCACAACATCGGTCCTCTTCAACACCAAGGCAGCTGGGAGAAATGCTACTGTACTGCTGTCTGATAAATGGCGGCTCCTAGTGTGGGGCTGAATTTCCAATTACTTTTTCTGTGGCTTCTCCAGTCAGCTCGGTACCTGTACAGCGCCTGAAGGACGGAGAGGTGAATGCAAAACAGCCGCTGTGATTCTCAGCAGCCCCTGCCCCTCCAGCCTTTGATGCATGAAGCCTCGTGTGAGCTCCCGGGTTGCAATATGAGCGGCTTGTTTTCCTCAAATCTTTTTGTTGTGCTGCTTGTAATGTTATGTGTTGTCAAACAAGAACAGACCAGGAAGTCAGAGCCGGTTTGAAACACTTTATTGTCAGTGTCTGTCAGGCGGCATGCGTTTAATGTGACTTTCTGCAGCAGAAGGCACTGCTCACTTTTCCACATTTTTATTTTTTTATTTTTTTTTAGAAAACCATCAGATGTTTAGAAGTCCTTAGAAAACTTGAAGAAATGTAACACAGAGCCCTAAAGAGTGCACAAAGTCTTGTTAGTCTCTGGCTAAATAATTGAAGCCTCGTTTGAGCAATGGTGAACTGAGGATAAGAGTGTTTTGGCAGGCAGCCTGCTGCTGTATCAAAGGGAAGAGCTGCTTTTGGTGCTTCGCTGTGAAACTCTCTGCATTGCTGTGTGACATTGACCTCTTGGTCAGTATTTACAGGCTTATTTATTTACTTAAAACTCCTCAGAGTCAACAAGGCTTTGCAGATAAGATTTCCCTCCAAATGATGGTTAAGATTAATATGATAAATCACAACGTGGAGCAAAACAATGCTGATGGGGTGTAGAGTAAGGATGGAATAATAATTCAGATTTTCACAGATGAGGTGGAAATAGAAATTCATAGTGTATGCTGTCATTTTACTGCTCTAAATATGTATCAGGCAGCCTTAATTCGTCCATCCTCCAGCTGTCCTCTTCCTCTTTTTGCTGAGCTTTTCAGTTCTCAGGTCTTATTGTGCTTAAAAAAAAGCCAGCACTATCATAATACCTCTTTATGACCACAAACAAAGCAGTCTTGTCTGTCTTTGTGGCTTGTTTACATTAGAAACCAGTCCAGAGAATGACTTGGAGAAAATCTTTCTCCAAGTCGAGTCCCCTCACAATGGCAGAGGCTGCCCTTCTTTGATACGTCAATCAAGCTGATGGACAGCGCTTATCTCCCCCCTGTGAGAGAAATGGACCAAGCCCCCCCATCCCTCTGTCAGTTGATCCATATAGGCCAAACCCAGAGAGTCTTTCAGGAGTTCATCAGTTGCACATCACAGATAAGGCTACTGAGATGAGGGGGGTGTGAAATCTCTGGGGGGGTGGGGGGGGGGCTTGCTGTAGCAGACCACACTGGTCAGATATTAGGACTTGTGTGTACAGCTCATCTGTGATCAGATTTTACTGTAAGATGACGGTGGACAGCGGTGTTAATGCCCACTGAATATTCCAATGCGTAGACATCTTACCCCAGAGGACGTCAGTAACACTGCAGGACAAAGTCCTCGTGTCTTTGATTGATTTAATAACCGTATTAATGAAATTAAAATGCACAGGAGTACATTTAGAAGCCAGCATGCTAACTTCAGTAGATTTTTCCTGCAACCTCTTTGCTGTTCTTTGGTTATTCTGATGAGCTTTTTGTTACTTTTTTCAGCTGAACACTCTGTTCTTTGGGGATATGAGGTTTTGCACTTATTGATCTTTTTGTATTGTTGACTAATTTTAGACCTCTTAAGATTCTAGCTAGAAGGATTCCTCCTCTGAATCTCAGAAAATCTCTGGTATTACTTACTGCATGAGGCAGGTCAAACTAGCTCTACAATATTCAAATGATGTGTAAATTATGTGTCACTGTGTTTTTGACAATTTGTTGAAAGGAAGCGTCTTTGTGGCTGTTACTATAAACACATTTAATAGATAATTCTCTACCTTTTTCCTTACTCTGAGTTTTTTCTTAGAGATTATCTTAACATCTGTGCTTTCACACGAGTAAAGGATCTGAGTTTATCACCACTGGTCTTTATTGTTCATGACAGCACTGCATGAGGGACACAACCAGCTGTGCTTAAGCGTGTACTATGAATATTATCAGCTGCATTCATCATCAACCAACACCAGACTATAAAGTTTTTGTATTAAATGTGTGTAAGACCTGCACCCTCTTGATTCATTGACATTCTGCACCACAAACATGGCAATATACATGTTTCCCCTCAGTCATCTCAAAACAAGACTCTAAATCCCTAATCTGTATTTGAGACCACTGAGAGAGACCGCATAGAAATGTGTCAGCATCTTATTATCTCACCATCCAAATTATTCAGAGTGTTTGTACTTCAGAGCCCCAGCCAGTCAGGAGTTGGACGTTTTACAGATTCACAAATTTACATTCGCCATTAATCTCAAGACCCTAAAAAGCCACTCCATTGCACTTTATCTCGTTTATGCTTATGAAATCAGCTCAAGTGCTTTTGGCAGCATTTTTTTGTTAGTCATGCACAAAATCTCAAGTTGTTTCACACCAAAATCTCGAGTCATTTCACACCATCTGCTGCTCTAGAATTGGCCTCTTTTTTCCTTTTCTTTTGCTCTGACCACTCCTCAATCTATTAATTAAATGTCCCTGCATATAAATATGATACTATTTTGTGTCAGGGTTTCAGCACTAATACATATAAATCATGTCCTAAGCATCGCTGATGGAATACAAACATGTGTGCCATGGACCTATTAAAGGGGGACGGGAGGAGTAAATGTGCCACTGCGTTCTTAGTGATTGTTCACACAAAAACAGACTGAGCTGGATGTTGCTATCAGTGATGGAGCGTTGGCAGTTGTGTTGCTGAATCAGCAGAAATCAGTGCACGTTGATGTGTTTTTGTGTTTTTTTTAAAGTGTGTAGTTCAAGGTTAGGGCCTGTGTGTGTGTGTATTTGAGATTGTGTGTGACGTCCCTGTAACATCTGTCCATGGGATAAAGCGCAGCATCCTTCATGGGGATGTGTTTTTTTTCTGCTGCAGTCAGGACGAGTAATGTGGACAGGAGCAGCTGTTATGATCCTGTAAATGAATCATAAGACTACCATATAAACATGCATGCAAAAAGACCAAGTGCCACCAGCATATACTAGTATTTGCCGGTGTTGTCTGCACCACGTATCCTAAAATCAATATTAATTAAACCTACATTAATAGTTTTTTGTTGTCTTTCTGTTACCTTAAGTTGCCAAATTCAATATAACACAGATAATACATTAATCTCAAGATTATTAATCCTGTCTTCTTCTCTTTTTTTTCCCCGAGTGAAGGGCATGACTGAATATGGTATTCCAACTGTAGATCCTCAATAATGGCCGGGTGTTATAATGAGTCTCCTTGGTCTCCTGGTACCATCATTAATATTCATGGCTGTGCTTCAGGCCCACAGGTCAACATGAGCTGTGCATGGTTCGTCTGCCAAGACAGCCATCAGACCAAAACAATTCTGCGCACATACTGTAGTGCATATGCATTCATGAATTATGCACTTTAAATGTGCAATCAGGTTGTCACATGTCACACATTTTCATATACTCCCTCAATTCCTTAGAATGCCTGCTCATTATTCTAATTTCATAGCAAAGTCAATCATATAAAATATGATCTACTCCTTTATAGTACACAAGGTGTTTGTCTCCACTGTCTTTACTTTAAACTCAGAATGATCTGATGTCATTATGTCAGGATAGATATTCTTTATGGGTGCAGGGAGGATGCTGCTGTACACTCTGAAAAATATGTAAAAGGGAAAAGAACTTCTTAATATCATAATTATGTCTCTACAGATCTGTGCTTGCCAAAACTTCAATTAAAATAAATGAGGGTAATATTTCAGAATTTTATTATAAGACAGACGTCCATTAGGAAAATTAGGAAATGAAACTTGCAACTTCTTATAAGCCTGCAACTCTAACTGAGTCACTTATCACTTACGCCCTGCAAGTTCATGAAAAACAATTATTTGACATATTTGTCAAGTGTTTTGTAGAGTGACTCAGTCAGTAGAAGCAAACTGTTTGAATGCAGAATTCTGAGTATAGATGACATCTTGGTGTACTACATACTGTATCTGGTATCATTTATTTTCTGTTAGATCATATGGAACATAATATCTTGTGTAAATTCAGCCTAATGGCTCATGACCCAAGAAATCTGCACTAATGTGTTGTGTAACAAAGCTGAACTTTTCTTTGGTGAGACACAACGGATTCCATTTTCACCTTGGATGGAATGATTCATGAAATCATTTAGGCATCATTTTTGGGGGATACACAGCTTCTTAATGATATTATAATTATGCACTGAAGATTAATTTGCTTGTGTGAAGTAAATTCTGTGATGGATTACCTATGAATTGGCACAGAGCGGTGAAAATGGTGAATCATGACAGCTCCCATGAATTTTTCAATGACCAAAACATATGGTCGTATATATATTTAAGCACCGCTGGACCTTTTACAGTTGCTGCTCAATAAAACCTGGCTGGACACAATGCACATTTTAAAACAAACAACACTACAGTTAGGATTAACAAATGACATTTTGCTAATTGTCTCTCACAAATGAGCAATTGATTAATTGTTTATCCATTAATTAAAGTGGACCTGCTATGCTCCCTGGACACCTCTCTCATCTGCCCTAGTTAAACTGCTGCCACTCAATTAGAGGTGGCACTAACACGATGGCCGGCATTGGCGGCATCTTTCCTCTAAATGGCGCACACTTATAACCCGACGCTTATCGCCCAAACTTTGCTTGGTTCCCCTAATTACCTTGGTTGTGTTGTACTTTTAAATTAAGTCATTAAAATGATTTCAGGCTCCTTTTGGAGGTTTGGAGGGGGCAGGAGTCATGAACCATGAAAACAAGGGCTGAGGAATAACATAATTACTTTTGCATGTCTGAAGGTTTTTTTCATTGCCTCATGGGAGGTTGACTGTGGTCATTTGGATTGTGTTTTTACACTCTTGCTGTGGAGTTGATAAAGAGTTTATTTTCATTCTTACCACAGTACATTGTAAATTCTTTACCTTATTATTAGGGGTGGGACGGTTCAGGAAAAAAATCCAAACCGTTCGGTACACGTGTTTCGGTTCGGGGCACGTGTTCTGTTCAGTTCTGGACATGCGCATCAAGTAATACAGGGAGGCGTTTTTACCACAGCATAGAGACAAGTGTTGGCAACTTGGCGTCTCTCTCGCTACATTTGGCGGCTTTTCAAACTTTTTTTAATCTAAAGCTACTAATGACTCTCTCTGGTGACATTTGGAGACTGACGTGAAATCATTCTGCAGTCAGGCTACTGTCCTCAACAAGCAGCGACCGTGAGCTCCTCCCCCGCCTCAACGCACTCACAGCCGGTCACTCTCACTGTAGCTTCACGCAGCAGGTTCAGCTGCAGGCGGAGCAGAGAGACCCACAGCACTCTGCGGCCAATCGTGCCATGAAGACAGAAATGACATGCTGCTGTGAAAATAAGATAAATAACATGAGCTGTTTAATTTGTTTAATAAAGGAACAAGGTGTAGACCTGTTCTATAGGAAAGGATCTTAAATGGCTTCTGTTATGATCTGGTGCTATACAGAAATTAAAAATAAATGAAATTGACTTAACCTGATATAATGATGGGGAAACACACATGGGGAACTGATTCCTAAATATGGTAAATGTTGGATAATTAGGATATATTTTGTGCTCATCTGGTATTTCCAGAGTGTTAAAAGTAAACAAAACCTCAACATTGTAAACCGAACCGAAAACCGTGACCTCAGAACCGTGATACGAACTGAACCGTGGATTTAGTGAACCTTTCCACCCCTACTTATTGTTATAATTTTTTGTCAGAAGGATTCATCTTCATGCTAAGTAGAACCTGAGTCACATGGACTGACATGTAAGTCAGTAGTGTCTCATTAGTACATTGTATGGTGTATTCACGCAGCAAATTTTGAGGCTGAGATATAGAGCCCATGTGAACAGCAGTTCTGCCCATGGCCACTAGGGGCTGGCTCCAAAAGCAAATCGATCCCATAGACTCTGTGTAAAATGGCCAAATTTAGAGCATTGAGTGATAGATGGGTGCCACCTCACAGTGAGTTTCATGTTTTTGCAACTGCCCGCGCTCCACAGCTCCACTTGTGCTCCACCTCTTTGCCCGTATTTGGAGTTTAGGCGGATGGTGATGCTGCCAGCATGGCGACAAGCTTTTCACAGGGTCTAGAAATGGCTCTTCAGAGAACTATGGGTGACATCACAAACACCTTAGATATACATGCAAATGTGGCAATTTGTACACTTTGATTACTGATTTATTAACACCTGCCAAAGAAATCTAATAAACATACCAATAATCAATCATGAGGAACACATAAACAACTGAAGGCAAAATCAAAATATGCCACCCCTCCATAAGCCTGTATTACTTTAGTTCAGAGCTCACATAGAAAAATTGCAGTGTTTATGTGACCAAGAATGTAACTCTATACATTGATTATTGACAAGATGATGACAAAGTGTGTTTTCACTGAAATTATCTGAAAAACCAGCTGTGTTTTGCTAAAAGTGGAACACATGCACCAACACCTGTGTGGGTGACGCACATACCTGTTACCATGGATGCCAAATATTGGTTATCCTTCTTTGCAAACCAGAGAATGTCCGGCACTGTTGTCTGAATGAAGCCAATTAAAAACCATCAGCCACATGAAATGCTGGATAGTACACAGCTGTCACTGTTATACATCCACACCTGGACCAGGAGTCTTTAAGCTGCATTTTTTTTTATTATAGTCAATTACTGAGGTGGAGGAAGTTTCACTGAAATCCAGCGATAATGAAGTAGACAGTGGGAAGGCTGAAGTGATGGAGGCAGAAAGAAGCAGTCATTCTGAGAGTACAACACTGAAAGACAGCTTCATATAAAAATAATTAGTGGTCTGACATGTAGAAAATGTTGAAATGAGATCCCACGTGTAGTGAGTGCAGCTTAGCTTGTGACAGGCTGATCACAGAATGTTCCCATTGGAAAAAAAGTCAATCATTATGCAGAAAGATGGGGGGTGTAAATGTGAAAAAGAACAAACATCGTTCAATAAGATTATATCAAAATCATTTTTTAAAACATATTTACTGTTAAATAACTGTCAGACATGCCAAAGTCCTGCAAAAAGGGACATTTTTAGTCTGAGTTACTTTAATTTCAATAACACTGCTGGAGAATTACGCACAGAACGTCAAGGTTAAACTTATCGGAGAGGCTGTTGACATGACCCTCTAACAGGTTGAGCCAAGGCTTTTATTTTGTAGTTTGTTTGATTTGTATTTCCTGTTTGATTTTGACAGCACTAACACTCATCTTGCTCCAGGTGTCTTGACTTCCCTCTTCCTCGTGTGCTCCCTCCTCCTCCCTGTCTCACCTGTGTCTCAGTGGCTGGGTTCGAAATCACTCACTCACTCCCTATTCCCCATATGGGGAGTTCAGTGTAGGGCACCATATAGTGAACTCATTGTAAAAGCATTTACAGACATTTCGGACTCTACATCCCACATTTTGTGTCGCCGTTAATTGCTGTCGCAAATTAAACAAGCCGATCTCTGCCGGCTAAAAAACTGCGTTGTTATCGGTTATAATTTGTGCCGTTATAGCCCAATAAAGATTTTATGGCAAAACATTAATAAAGCTAACACAGCCGGTCATGCTACATTCTTTAGACAATGATTATATTTATAGGACAGGTGACATAACGTCCGTTCCCCTTCTATTCGCCGGTCTGCCCAATGCATGACGGTAAATATTGCTAAAAGTAGTGACCATCGGATGGTTTTGCTAGTCTTTTCTCTTGACTCATTTTTGAGTATTTTTGTGACTCACGCCTAGCCTTGTGTTTTTTGAGGCCACCTGTTATTCTACCTGTATTTTTTCTACGCCTTATTTTTTTTAATCCTCGCACTGACTTTGTCATTTGAAATAAAGACACATGACCGCCCTTTGTCCTGCATTTGTGTCCTCATCTGGTGAACTTCTGACACTTTTAGCTTTTTCTTCTCTCTTTTGTGCTTTTTAACAAAGATCAGAAACGGTTAACGAAGTGCAACGCAAATGTCAGAAACTTCAGAAATCATTTTAAGTCACAGAAATTACAGGTTACTCTCCTCACTGGATTTGATTGGGGTGACATAAATTCAAACCAAAAAGTGCTCAGCATCCTTTGTCTTTACTTTTTACTGCTTGGCATTTTAGTTTTGTTTTTACATTATACTGTTTTTTACCAAACTGTTCTCAGAAAGCTACAGCTAGGGTACATTTGGCATGCTAGCCTAACAGTTTGTTTGCTGTGATTCTACTGTTTGTAGGAATACTGACAACACAACCCAATTACTAAAATGTGATACAATGCTAGTAGCTTAATTTTAGCAGTTACACATTTTTCCACCCTCTAAACACACCAACATATTCATCAGTGCAAGCAAGCACTTCCTGCCTGGGAGCCTGTGAATGTAAAAAGCAGCATTCTACCACAGGTCACAGAGCAGTCCCAGTAGTGCAGTTGGGGTTAAGTGTCTTGCTCAGAGGCCCCTTCAAGCCATTGTTGAAGCTGTTAATTGTTGAGAGGTGAATCTCCTCCCGTGCCCAGATTTTCCCAGCCAGCACAGTGATTTTTTTTTTTTTGGGCTTGTGAAAAGCTGATCAGCACAAAAGCTGTGCTTTTTTTTTTAGTATTTATCTGTAACAAATCTTTTCTGTTCCGGCCACACATACAGTTTGACAGGGGAAAGGACTGTGAAAATCCCGTGTGGATAATGTTTTAGACAGGGACGACAGAAAGATGTCTTATAGAGGTTAGAGCTGTGTTACCCACTGTGCATGCCACTGTAAGGTAAACTCCCCAGGATTCCTGTTAGTCACTGAGGCCATGATATGTTCTGCTGGGTGCCTTGGGGGGGGCGTGTGCCATGCGGGTGATGCTTTTGCCTGTCAGGTGGCTCGTGGTGAGAGCTAATCCTGTTGAAAATAGAAATGTTTTCTGCCTTGGGATGATGGTAGGAAGGGGGAGGGGGGGTTGCAAGAGTGATGCGACCGGCCCCAAGGAGTCAGTCATCCATGTGCACAAGGAGAGATAGCCTAATCTTGTCACAGACACAGGGGGGGGGGGGAATGAAAGTCCCAAGCGATCAGTAGCAAAGACTTCTGCTCACCGAGATGATTTGTAAAATCACATGATACAAACTGAGAAAAGTTTTTTTTTCTTCCCAGGGACATTTGCTGCTGTTAATTTGTAATTCACTTATGCATACATTTATGTTATTCTATCATACTCTTACCATTTAAATTACTTTTCTGTCAAGCCTCCTGGTAGCAGTTTCACGCAAGAACTGTGTCGTTTATCATGCTCTACTTTTCATTTCATTTGGTTCCCCTTTCTCCATTTTAAATGTGTAAATGTTAAATGCTGCACAGATGGTGTTTATCAATGACTCATCTTCTCTCTCCCCAGTAGCGACTTTCTATAGGGGCTTCAGTTTGTAGTATAAGACAAAAAAATGTGTGTGTGTTTGTGTTTTTTCGTTGTGATTACACCAAGGTTGCTGAAGGAGAAATTGCAGATTTTCAGCTGGTTATTGTTACTGTGATTCCTCCCCTGCCTGACTTCCT
This sequence comes from Parambassis ranga, assembly GCF_900634625.1. NCBI lineage: Eukaryota > Metazoa > Chordata > Actinopteri > Ambassidae > Parambassis > Parambassis ranga. Next base: position 18,653,693 of record NC_041039.1, read on the forward strand.
AATACGTCAGTCAAGTGTCCTTGTTGCCTTTGTGTCTCAGCTATACTTCACAGACAACATGTGGTAGCTGTGTGCTGCTCTGCGTGCTGCGGCGCCATGACTGATATTCTCAGAGGTCTCCTAAATGTGACCGAATGGCAGGAATCATTTCTGCATGCCCGAGCTGACGACTCTCACAGTGGGGGGGTAAACAATAGGCTAATTCCCTTATCAAGCTCTGCTTTGCTCTTAAAACACAGTGGAACTGACATTCACTTTTCACTCAGCAGCTCTTTATTGAAGCCTGATATGTTTATTTAGCGAGCAGCGCTATGGGGTCTTAAACACCGTAAAGGACACTTTAGTGAAAATAACACAATATCAATATTTTATCAAATCACACAGCAGGCCAAAAAAGCATGGCATTATGGGTAAAAACTTACCTCGACATACCTTTTTTATGCTTTCTGTAAATGCTCCTACCTCCTAATGTTATGTTGCCTCCCATCATGAACTGCATCATGTAAACATGTCCAGTGGATCTCATTAGAACAGCCTAGATTAATTAGTTTTAATGACCGTACTGTTTTCATTCCTTCATTTATTTTTGCACTTTGATGGCTACTGTTCGATCATTTTATCGGCATCAGATATGAACCAGATAACAGACTGAATGTTGCCCTCAGAGTAAGTCAAAACAGGAATATGATTAAATGCATTCATTGGCTTCATATGAAAATCACAACCACTGGTGATTTGTTAATCTATACAGAGTTATTCATTATCTAATTAATCAAAGTACGCTGCAGTTATCAGTCAGATATGAGCGTCCCTGCTGTGGAATTGATAGCTGTCACATGCTTCACAATTTTCCAAATATGTAAAGTGAATATACATAAGCAGAGTAATGTTCAATATGAGCAGCTTCCAAACTGCGCCATTAAAGCTCGAACACAGATGCTAGTAAATAATCTGAAACCAAATATCATGCATTGAAATTAATTGTTTTGCCAGTAATGAGGCAGATGAGATGTAGAACATCTTGCAGAGGAAGAACAAGGTGTCTCTATTAGGCTACTGCCAACAAGTCTGCAGACAAATTACACCAGCACAGATGCTCCAACACTTTGCTTTGGATCCAAGGTCTGACTTTTCCCAGCCAGGAAATCAAAGGGAAGTTACATCCCTTCTGATTTAAATGCATCAGCTTGTTCTGTGTGTATGTACCAGAATGTGGAAGATCAAATGCTTGCCAAGCCATTTGGCCGCTGTTACCTTTTGCGCTGCTTGCTGATAAACATGGCTTATCAGGTATAATATTATACAGTAGCGTCTGACTTGTTTTGGATCTAAGTATCAAGTGCTTTCATGTGCATGGACCAAATGTGTCTGCAGGTGATGCTAGCTGGTATAGTCTCCATCTCGAATTTCTTTAATACAAAATCATATCAGTTATTAGAAAGGTGATTATTAATACGTTCCCCATGCAGCTGCCTTTCTCTTATTTATTTCATGTAATGAAGGAACAAATTAACTTCGGCCTTCATAACCTCTGAAACATTCCAGATCTCTTTGGCATTTCCAGAGCCTGATGATCTCTCACCCACTGAGAGGGAAATGGAGCATGTGGTTATTACTGGCTGCCAGTTGAGATGTGAAATCCAAAAGCAAAACTGAAAAACTGTTGTCCTCTTTTGCAAAGACCTCCTCCACTGTGAGGCTTCTGCACATGTAAATATATCCTCACTGTGAACTCCTCCCCTTTCTGTAGGGAGAAGCGCTAGATAATCATGTCCAGCATCACTGTCATTCCCTCCACTGGTCTATATTTATGTTTACTTAGCACCTTACATCTCCATATTTGTATCCATGTATCATATATTGTGCTCATACTGCGTACTGTACTCTTATTTTGGATTATAGTGACACTTATACTCTTATACTATGTACTTAACTGCATTTAATGTAACTTGATACCTCTGGCACAAGAATTTCCTTCGGGATTAATAAAGTTTTATCTTATCTTATCTTATCTGAACAGAGCACATTCATGATAGTAACTGCCTTTGTTTTGTTTGCATGTGCACTGTTGTTACTTTCGTCTGACAGACATTAAATAAAACATAAACACCCAGTTCTCTGTTTATAGAGCCAATGATCAATATTTTATTGCTTATTATTTAAGAAGTCACTTGGACTGGGACTTCTATTAGGGACGTGTTAGTATCTTGTGTTTGGTCTATCTCGGCTGCAACAGGCACCTTATAAACACGGTTAGCTTCCACTTAGCATCTAGAGCACCTTTTACACTAAAATAACAACTATATCCACCCATTAGCAGCTCTTAGTCTTGGAACATGTCACCCTGTTTTGGTGCACCTAGGTGTAGCCAAGCCAACTGGTATACAGTATAATTGATGGAGGTAGTGGTATAAGGATCAACTGGTGGGTCAGATGTTCCCTAAAGGGTGTGAAGACAAGACCAGAGCAACACAGGACCTCCAAATATGCCCTGAAGATCAGCTCCAAATAAAAAATAAACTACTTTAAATCAACTGGTTTTTTTTTATATAAGCTATTAAAGTGATACTACTGCATGCCAGCAATGTATTAGCATATGAGTGAAGTTTCTACTGTTGCTCACCTCTGTTGCAGGTGGCTGATCAACTGAAGAGGGAATGCTGCGAGGGTATGTGGATTAAGGGGAGACGTTGCCCAGCTCACACCCACTGCCTCCCACCCTCTGCACAGTAAGCAGATCCAGCAGCTCTTTGGAATCAGCAGGCCGGCAATTACTGCCTGTGAGTATTACTGCACGACCCGAATTACGAGACATTCCTGCTGATCGGCACGCAGTGAACAGAGTTTGCCTTTAGTGGTGAATTCAGTGCTCTGGATTTTTGTAGGCTTCTCTGACACATTTACAAACCAGAAAACAATGAGCTCAATAAAGAACAATGACGATGTCTGACATGCAGCGGTGTGAGGCTGCTATAAACGCAGAGACTAAACAAAGCAGACCGGGCAGGACAGTTTAAGTGCGGGGCGATCTGATGATGATTGGCTCGATTATTGTCAGTGCCACTGCAAAGCTGAATCTGGCTTTAGAAGCCTCTCGGGCAGATGGAAAGATGGAAAAACAGTGGTTAGTGGTGTTTTTACCCAACACTGTGTTGCTTTTATAACACTTAAGTAGTTCCAATAGTGTTGTGTCATTACACACAACATGATACCAGACAGGCTGGGCAGCAAAGACACTTTGGTTTATTATAGGAATAACAAATGCTGCTATAGGTTCAACAAATCCTTTAATTACTACTGACTGATATACATTACAAAGCCAGAAATTACCAAGATAAACAGCCTATTACTAAGTATACATAGAAAGGATCTCTGTATGTGGTTTGATGTGGTAAAATACTAGCATAGAGGAAAACATATTTTCTCAGAGACAGGAATAATTTTAGCACCATTCAATGTGTGTGTGTGTGTGTGTGTCTCTCTGTGTGTGTGGCCCCTGCATTTTTAGGTGCACCTTTCATTTTGAGAAAATACAGCTGCATTTTGTGCTAAACATAGCATATATTACCTTATTTTCACTGGGACTCACTGCTGTGAGTATAGCCCGGCTTAATCAACAGCAGAGTGTTATTTATGGCCGGTCGGTAACAAAGCCATCCCCAGCCAAGCCTGTCTACCAGAAATTACTTTTCTATACGACTGAACTGTTTTCCCAATTATTATTAGGCGCAATGTAATCACTGTAGTCTGGATTTTGTTTTTTGTAATGAATGTTGCACCACATTTGTGAAATGCAGTTACAGTTACAGGAAGTAGGTGGTTGAAGGAGTGTATGAATGGGACATTCAAGGGTCCTGGCCTGTAGGTTTAAAGGTGGGATGATACAAAAAATAGTGCTATTGATTATTAATTATGATATGGTTAAGGACACTATCTCACTAACTCTGAACCAAAGAAAACGTTAAAAGTTAAGCTGCATTGTCTGTGGATTGAACAATATCGTGACGATGCCTCCTTATTATTCTGATAGAACGTGTAATCTGGCTGTAATTGCATGTCCTCTGATGCAATTTATTTGTATAGAATTGTAATTTCTAGGAGATCCCAGAAATGCCAGCCCCTGGTAATGCAATTTGACAGGCATTAGCCTGCTAACACTTTCTGATAGCACACAGATGAATTATTAACCAACACTAAAGTGATTTTTACTCTTGCGTTCGGACCGTTTGCAGTTTGGCTTTGACAACGGTATATTTACATTTTCCCATGTGATGGAGGTTTTATTTCAGTGATAAAAATATCTCATGGAGACATGATCCATTAAAGCACATTTGTGCATACTGAACAGTCTTTGCCATTATTCATGTCAGATTATATACAGACAGTATGTAATTCCCTGATTGCGCTCCATAAGACAGCTTCAACTGCTGACCTCTATAATGTGCCTACAACCCCTAGCTGAGCAGCCATAGTATCATCATTATCATCAATCAATCAATACAGTTCAGTTTCAACCCACTGGCTCAGACGTGGTGCACAGAGGAGAGAAGATAAAAGAAGAGAAGCAAGAGATATAAAAAGAGATATTTACAGATTGGGCTATAACTGTGAAATCCAGGCGAGTCATAATTTCACACACCTGCCTGTCTCTTTTGATATTCCACTCACCATTAATCCTCAGTGATCCATTTTCATAGGAAGTCACTTTTCCTCATTACCCTACTTTCACCAGGCCATTGTTTTATTACACCTCTGATGATAGCTTTACCACAAATTAGCTCTCCCTTCTCTCGCTTGTTTCAATTGATTCGTCAGATTGCCAGGATATTGACTAAACCTTTTTTCATAACAGGCTTATCCTATCTAAGGTTTGACCCTGTAACAGCAAGAGATAGAAAGAGGAAGAGGAAGAGCTGAGAAGAAGAAGAAGAAGAAGAAAAAAAATGAGCTCTATTAGGTTAGTGTACCTCAGTAATGTGTCCAGTCGACTGTAACTATCTCCCCACGGACACCCAGACATCTCAGCTTTTTAAGGGAGGAGCATTGAAGGAAGTGCCATCACTTCAGCTCCTCTGTGCCAATTGCTCCAAAATGGCCAATTTCCTGTCTAGGATGTGTGTTTTCACATTTTTATCATCCCCTGCTGTAGTTATCTAGTTGCACTTAGGGCCATCAGTCATCGATGCTGCGTTTAGAGGAAGCCGATGTGCAGTAAAACTGACGGACGGCCTTCCGCATGACTGAAGATGTATGAGACGTGCAGGTGAGCTAGTGGAGCTTTTTTTTTTTATTGTATTTTCAGGGGAACAGGGGGGAAAGGCATTGCTTACCATGCCGCTGACTGCATAAGGTAGCTTGGAGGTGGTGTCTCAATCTTTGGAGTAAATTTTGGATTGGTTTTGTTTGTGGTGCTATGAGGTATACTCAGAATCAGAATCAGAATCAGAATTGCTTTTTTTAAATACTTTTTGGTTACAGACAAATAGAAATCAAAGATAAATTGAAATATATAATAAATATCTAAATACCTAGATAGCATTTAAATCCCTGAGTTGTATCTAAAGAACATATTTACTATTGTATAAAAAACCTTTACATAGTAAAGAGCATGACATGAATGTACCAGTATGAATGTACAGTGTCTGAGTTCAGTAGTTTGACTGAGACAGGCAGGAATGACTTCCTGTGTCTCTCAGTGGTGCATCGTGGGAGTCGGAGTCTGTTGCTGAACGAGCTCCTGTAGCTGGTCAGCACAGTGTGGAGCGGGTGAGAGGGACAGTCCAGTATGGTCTTTATTTTGGACCACGTCCTCCTCTGACACACCTCTGTCAGAGAGTCCAGGTCCTCTCCCACAACATGGCCGCCTTCTTGATGGTTCTGTTGAGTCTGTTGATGTCCCTCACCCTCAGACTGCTGCCCCGGCAGACACCAGTGTACATGATGGCACTGGCCACCACAGGCTCATAGGACATCCTCAGCATTGTCCTGCAGATGTTGAAGGACCTCAGCTGCCTCAGTTTGTTTCTCAGCTTATTTAAACTGAAATAATTGTTGTTGGATGTTTAAGTATACTGTAGGTCTCAACAGCTGTCATTTTTTTTCTACCTTCCACATTAGTGTGCCACATCAAAAGCTGCTGCACTGGGCCTTCAGAGTGGAGATTATATATTCCGTTGCACAGGATAAGTACTGTACAGCATCAAAGAAGGATTCATCATTTGCATAAGAACAATAAAGGGACACCTCTCAGCGAGCTCTAATGAGAAATCTTCTTGTCCGATGACTTGCACTCCACCTTGCATACAAAACCCCCAACCACTTGACCTTTGAAATATGAATATTCTCCACCAATGTGAATCTGCATGCACGTCGACGTAACAGGGGAGGAATGTAAAATAAAACATCCAGAGATGCACTGAAATGGCATTTAGTTAATGTGAGTGACTCAGTGTGCCATCATTTTCCTCATATTACCAGAGAAAACCCTTTGCTTTACCGTATGAAATCAGTATATGAGAGGGAAAGAAAGGAAAGCATGTCCGTGTTCCAGCTTTTGACAGTATGTTGGTAAAATTAGCTTCAGTCTCCCCTTGGTTCCATCACAGTGATTGCATTTCAAACATGCTGCCCTGTCAGAGATTGCGAGATTTATCTGTACGCATCATTAGACACTGTGCCGGTATTTGCTTGATCTGGAATTCATGAATATCTCCTCAAAGAGTAAAGCAGTCTGTGTATTTTCAGTACCTGCAACATAATTGGTTCCTCAGGCCTTAGGGCATCATTTGTTTTCGACCCTTTCGTTTTCAATACAAGTTGTCAAAGGTAGATTGTTACCAAAGATTACCTTATAAGTATAGCCCAGTGGATTAAGATGTTTGATTTTTGTTCCAGATAGATAGATAGATAGATAGATAGATAGATAGATAGATAGATAGATAGATAGATAGATAGATGTTTAAAACAGAAAAAAGCAATGTATTTGAATTGATTTATTTTGTTAAAAAGCTGTAAACTTGTCAGTGATATGTTATTTGGAGAAATGTTCCTGCTCACAGAAAGGGTTAATCTGTATTGATTGGCCGCAGTGAGCTCCGGGAGTGGGCGGGAGTGAAGAAGAGGAAGAAGTGTTTCTGTCCAAGAGGATGTCAACAAAGGTTGTACACAAGTTTATGTGTCTACCGTGTTTTCACAGATTGTTAGCGATGTAATCCACGAGGGGGCATGTCCCGTGAGTGACGAAATTTTAGGCCAAAGTGTTAATGTGGTGTGGACTGTGAGAGCTGCTCCTTAGCCTAGCCAGTACAGAGACCAGCACCACGGACTTTGCGCGGTTTCAAGCTAACAACACAGCTAATGCGGCTAAGGCTAGTAGCTTCCGGCTGGAGTGTTTGCCCTCACGGAGGACTGTTTTTGTCATCAACCGAATGGCGCTCAGAGTTCCTGTGGCGACGCTGAATCACCTCGGGGTATCGTCGCTCTTGCTGTGTGCTTCCAGCACCAGGGAGAAGAACCGGAACCTTGTCTGCGGACCACGCGTTTCTGAGAGGTACTGGTTATCTATACCTGGTTATCTATATGTGTTTTATTATTAACAGCTAAGTGTTTGTTTCAGTGAACCCAGGAAATGAGACAGACAAGGTGTTTAATTCAGTTTTATTCTGTTGTGAAGAAGTCAGTGCCCCGTTCTACACAGTCAGATGGTAGACAGGCTACCAAGACTTGGAATCTCATTGGATTATGAATTTGAGTATTTGTTGAGTAATTTGTTGTATCATTACATTGTTTTTGTTATATTCTTTTTGTCCATTCACTGGTTGTTGGTATTTTTTTTAGTCTGTTCACATTATTACCTGTGTACAATGTGGAGTGAGGCATTTTCAGGCCTTAGGAAAGTTAATGTGTTATCAGATAAAATCAATTTGTTGCCATGGTTACAAATGAAACAAATGAACATTTATACTTTTTGTTAATCAAACCTGAAGCACATCAATTAATGATTACAGGTTAATAAAGATAAAGCGTAGTCTTTTACCATCTTTATTTATTAAAGAAAAATCCAACTAAAAAAAGCTAATGTGCTAAAATGGATTAGATAGATTTTGCTTATATTTGTAACATGCCCTTAGTCGATACAATGCCTTAAACTTAAGCACAAAAAATGATGAACATGAACATAAAAAGTGAATGGAAATAATTTAATAATTTTATTTTTGACAATAATTGTGACACATTAAGTCTGTGGGTGCAGTTTGCTCCATCCTGATTGTTTTTAGCAGGATTGCTACTATTATTGACATAAACAACCTTTTATTACACAATCAGTCTTGTGCATTCTCACACGGTTCTCCCTCTGGGTCCACAGGTGTATTCAGTTGACTTGATAGATGTATGAGGCCAGTTTGTTTGTCATAAACATCTCCTCTCTATGAGTTACATCAAATGACATTTGTAAGCATGTTACCGAAAGCACCGTGTCTCTTTCATCAAACACACAGAAGAAAACATAAAAATACAACCACAGTAACAAAAAATACTTTCATTCATGACTTTGCCTGAGGCCTTAAATATTCCAGGGTCACCGCTGTTTATTCCTTTCCCATTATCCTAGCTGCAGAGCTTCAGATTCACATACGCTTCATTGGAGGCACATACTCTCTAACCAGTGGCTTTTTCTGTGTTGAACATAGTTTGTGGTCTTTTATGAATAGCCATGTTAAACTAAAAAATCCAGGTGTGTACTTGTAAACACATTTAACTGTGATTTATTAAACCAGCCTCCATTACATATCTAAGCTGTTCAACCTGCTCACCAGAGTGTGACAACACAATTAAGGTACTTGGTGCATGGTACCAAGTGTATTTCAATGATTATGGCATGCTCCACAGTCTGTTCATGCAGTGCACTAATGGTCTGACATGGAACTGCCATAACAGCACACTTGCTAAACTGAAACACAGATCTTTGACTTAGGTAGAGAGGCGGTGTGAACATCTGTCTTCAACTCTAATTACCAAACTTCACATGGCACTTCAAGGGGTTTTGTACTGTGAGTAAAGTTGGATTTAAAAAGAAAAAAAATCCTAGACTTCAGCACTTTGTGTAGTTTTCTAAACTGCCAAATACAGCATCACCTTAACACCACAGTTACTTTTCCTTGCAAAAAAAAATAAAATCATAAGCGGCACAGTGGTGGAGTACGTTGTGTCCTCTATTCCCCAATGTCAGCCTATTTGATGACATCCAAATTTTAAATAAAAAGTTAATTGGAGATGTTTATTCAGTCTGACCCAAATATCATCCAGCTATTCAAGGCACATCTGGACCTCAGAGGTCCAAATGGTGAAGAAAGAGAGCTAAAAAGCTTGGAGGGGTTGTTAATTTAAGGCGAGGTCACGTTGCCCAAGAGTTTAGCTTGACTTTTAGAAAAGTCCTTTCTTCTCACAGAACTGAATATCAGGAAGTTTCCTTGGCTTTGCACGTGACCTACTTAGAGACATGCAGCACACACGTATACAAAAAAAATTATAAGAGCAAAATCACCCAGCGCAGTATTCAAGTACTTTTTTTTTGTCAATAGCTACAGATTGCACTTCAGTCGTGGCCTTGTTTTGCGTTTTTGAAGGCAAAATAGGCCGAGATCTCTTGGAGCAAAATGTGTTTGTGAACGATTTCCTCTAATCCTTGCAGCTAAGTGCAAAACAAGAATCCAAGGTCAGCTTTGCAAAGGATGCAGAGGCCATATTTCTATCATGTAAGAGATTTACACTGTGCAGCTTTGTGGTATGTAAGTTCTCCTGCCACTATTTGTCTTGCAAAATGCACACCAACTTACAGGTTTTGTGTATGTGTGAGCAGGCATACAATGTGCAGCATATACACAAAGCAAAAAGCTTGAAAAGCGTCACCCAGGCATTACTTTAAAATTTGTGTTTTTGTCTGGCTGTATGGAGGTGGCACAAACCCCCATACTTCAGTTTAAAGGATTGTCATTTTATTGTGCGTTTGAGACATTCACAGTCGTATCAGTCTATCACAGAAAAGGACAAAAAAATGATCTACTGTGTTGACTGTAATACCAGTAATGAACAGTACTTTTAGTACTGATGCCAGTAATGTAATGTGTGTGTGTGTGCAAACTGCCGTAGTTTTCCATCAGCTGTTGCCGTGGAAACACATAGAGTATGTATTAGTAGTAGTAGTAGTTGAATATGGAATAAGAAGATACACGAAAGCTCATCCCTAATAAGAGCATAACTGGGATTTGAAGTGTTATCTGTGTGGATGTCAGCGCGCTCGTTGACACGCGGCTGGAGAATAAATGCAAATACAAGATGTTTTCTGCCAATTTGTACTGTTTGCATTTATATATATATATATATATATATATATGTGTGTGTGTGTGTGTGTGTGTGTTCTACATACAGTATGCCTCATTATGGGTAGTGATATTAAAATGTCCCAGGGAATTAATCTCTATTGCTTATGATGTATGTTTTAATGGTCTCCTAAATGGATATTCAATAGTCATTAATCTTATATGTGAAATGGCTCTGGTTAATTATTTCCACAAGGACCCCATCTTCTCAGAACAACTGACAGTAGGACACCAATGTGTTTTCCTAACTTCCTAACAAACACAGTAGGATATAGGATGCCAGTTCTTTATTTTTCTCTCATTACATTAAGTATTATGTTAATCACAAAGGAGCAGCTAAACTGAGTAAAGCTATCAAGTATTATTCAGTTGTAGCAGCTTGTTAGACTGATGTTCCAAGTTTGCAAACTGATATCGGGCTCAGTTGTGAGCAGTAGCTTCCTTGTGCAGAGATATAGCCTTATCTCCTATATTCTCTTGTAGTGATATTGCTTTTAAAAGAATTGCAGTGCATCAGTGCATGAAGGTCATCACCCCTCATACTAGCGGGTGCGCTCTATGCACCTAAAGATTACTACTACCAAGCATCATCCAAGGTTGGCCTTAATGGTTTAGACCTGATTCTACATCAAATATTGATGCGTTTAACAAACCAGCATCTTATGGTGGATTGAGTACAATGGGCAGGGCTGAAGAGAGTCACCGAGCCAAAGCAAAGAGTCTGATAGCTATTGTGAGTTATGCTTACAATGACGGAGTTGAATATCTACCATGAAAAAGAGATACATCCATTTTCTTCTGTTTAAACACTGCAGGGCGTTTAGTAATACCTATCAGAGCTTTTTTGTCATTAAGCTTGGTTCATAAGCCCTTTCTGACACGTTGTTTTCAATATGTTCATTCTGATGTTGACATTAACCTGATGTGCTTATCAGGCTGGATTTACAATGGTGTGCTGGATTTTAGTACCCTGTCCAAGGTCAAGGACACATTTGCTGTGCAGAGCTGTCGATGGACACATGGGCTGTTGTCAGCTTGATCTAGCTTATTATCCTTTTTGCTATGGGTCGTATCTCTATTTTTCTAGGTCACTGTGCTGTCCATGAATGTGAAGTCAGTCATGACCATGATTGTTCCCCGTGGATAAGATCATTGCGATCTTTGAATAGACCGCTCAAATCCAAACATTCATGTAAAGGCTCTGAACACCCTTGTGTTACTGTGTGTTTAAGGGTGAAAATGCAGCCATTCTTTTGTGTTCACTCAGTTACCAGTGAGGGATGTAGCCCCTAAACAGGAAGCTGCTGCACACTCACGACTTGTTGCTCAGTTTGCAGGAAGAAGCTTATTTCCAATCACTAAGTGCATCATTTTTTATTACACAGGAGCAATTTTTGCAACCTGATTAATGTGCCTCATTTTTACCAGCCTGTGCTGGAAAGACACAACAGAATCATGTTGACCTTAATGGAGCTTTAGTATTGATGTTCTGATTCTGATTCAGTTTGTCCTTTAATTGTTAGCTTTAATAACAATAAACAAATGGCCTAACTGAAGTTCTTCTACGATGTTACCATTGTCACCTGATCTATAATCTAAGACTAGTCTAAAATAATAAATAATAGCCTATAATGATGAGCTTAGTCTCACAGAACAGTGTTTTAGTATACCTACAGTGGCCCACAGCACCAAATGCAAAAAGTTTCACAGTAAAAAGTCGGTAAACCTACACCATTCAATTCATTCAGTTTGTGGTCACTTGGAAATTGAAATGTCTTTATTTAAAAAAAAAAATGTTTTTATTTTTCAATGAAGCTAACATTAAAGTAATCAGATGTACAGTCTAGACATTGTTAATGTGTTAAATGACTATTCTAGTTAGAAAAGGCTGATTTTTAATCAGAATCAGAATCAGAAATACTTTATTGATCCCAGGGGGAAATTGCTTTCATTCCAGGTGCTCCATGTATACAAAAAAACAGGTTAGAAATATAAAATAAGGTAAAGTGTAGTAAGCGTAAAATAAAAATAAAACCTAATAAATTCTAAACATTAATAAACATTCAAGTAAAATTAATGTAAAATTAAAATAATGGAATATATACAAAGGTATACAGAGGCCAGCAGCCATCACTCCTGTGTTCTAATGCTACATTGTGTTAGCTAATCATGTTAAAAAGGCTTATTGATGATTAAAAACTCCTGTGAAATGATGTTAGCACAGCTGAACTGTTATGCTGATCAGAGAAGCTATAGAACTGACCTGGTGGCCCCAAACTTTTGAATGATAGTGTATATGCTATATAGGCTATTGACAGACGGGATTCAGAGCCCTGGCATCTCCAGGAGTTGAGCATATGTTGGATGGTGTCATTAAAGGACACACCTAAAACATGATCAAAGTATTTAATTGCCTTTTTATTGTCGAAAGACAAAGGAAACAGTAAAAACAAAAGTGATCTGTCTGAAGACCCGGTTTAGTACAGCACTGAAAACAGAAAATGTGTCAGACACCACTTCAGTTTGCCTCCATATGCTACAGTTTTAACCCAGTCTACCACGTATGTGTGAGTAGCCACGCATGTCTCCATGCAGTATGTGTTGAGGGGCTGATGTGTGTGTCTGTAGTCACAGATAATGTGAATAATGTTTCTGCCTTTAATAACATTGTCAGCCTTCCATCACATCAACCTACAACAGTTTCCTCTCAGACTCAGTACAGTGGCTTCACACTTTATGAAGCAAAAATGTCACTGCTTAATAGCATTACATAATTCCAGTTATGTCTACTGCCTTAAACAGCCATCTAACAGGGCCAAAGGTTATGTTTCTCTTAAAATAGTTCCTTAGTCAGTGTATTCAGTCTGACAGGGCATATAATCTGTCACATTTGTTTGGATGTTGGCAAGAGGGGCTCGTGCTCCTTTGCTATGTTAAACTAACATCTAAAGAAAGTGTGCATAATGGTTCTGAAGTGAGTAAACAATGAAAATGCACTCAGCTGAAGATGTGTGTATAACCTGATTTCCTGTGATTTCTTTGGGTGCTTCAGATGAATAAACCATTTAACCAGACTTGCAAAGAGAGTTTGCAATTATTACAAAAAGACATGTTGTGATTCTTCACCCTGTCCTCAGTCTGAATTATGAATTTATGAAGATGGATAATTTATTCCAATTATTCTCATTGCGTTTAAGCACATTCTCGCAAACCAAGTATGAAATTATCATTAACAATCAGACACCCTGTTCTAGAACTTTGACTCCGGTAAATAGATGAAGAAACCAACTCTTAATTTTAATTGTCACAAACATAGTTTAATTTGTAAAAAAAAAAAAAAAATGACATGAAATCAAAACATGTTAGAATGTGTTTAACACACATCCACAGAGGCCACCAAAATGATTTTAAACTTGTTGCTTCTTCCGCAGTGGTGACACAATTTCGAATTGAATTAGTTTTCTGATACAGCAGTGGGAATATATGATCAATAAAAACTGTCTGCTCATCCTCTAAAAAATGATCCTCTGATCATGTGCTGCATGTTTCACTTCTATCGGTGTGGTTTTTTTTATTTCAGAACTGCATAATGATCAAAGCTGATGACAGAAAATTTTGTCACATGTGATACACCGAGCAAAAAGCAAAAGCATTTCTCTGTCGATGTGTCACTTGCATCTTTCTATTACAGAGAAAGACAAATAACAGCCAATATCCATCCAGGAGCAGGTAGCGGCCTATTTTCTCAGGGCATGGTACAGACTGGTGGGAATAAAAAGAGACAATGATCACAGAGGTGGTCCTCCTCAAGGTCAAGAGTAAAAGTGTAAGGGAAAAAACGGAGAAGTCGAGAAATTGCTTTTTCATCCCTTGTGGCAAATGTAAATCTAAGAGAATGATGTTTTGATGTTCCACATATTGCTTTACAACCATGTTTTATACTTTGTATACAGCCATGATACAGTTACATTGGAGATCATTTCATTTGATAGAACAAAAACTTTCTGATATTAGGGACAAAAGGTGTTGATAGTTAACAACTTGACTTTCCGAAGTACATCATTTGTTCTGAAATGACGGGTTAGAGTTTGACTTCAGGTGAAGCTGGACATCCTTTGTTCTTTTCGACCGTGGAGAGCAGTGAAGTGTGCCAGTGCGGTGATAAGACAGTAAGCAGACTTTAATTGATACCACCAATTATTCTGTCTGCTGGCAACAAAGCGTGGCAAGTTACAGTGAGCAGCACACTCATTTAATGAGACTAGGTGTCCCAGTACTGGTTCCAGGGAGCTTGATGAGGAGAATCCCTCAATGATACAAGACAGAGATCACAGGCGGAAAAATCCATTGCAGTCCTGCAGTCAGTGCCTTGCAATGTGGGAACGTTTGTGTGGTCTTATCGCGTTGACAACATCTTAAGGCACCTGCATGCACAAGATTTATATGTTCTCGGTGAGGTTTAGGAGTTTTTAATAGCATTCGTGATTCTTCATCGTGCCCGTTTTAAAGTGAGTTTTGAGACTGTCCTTTATTTTGTCTTTAACCGGAAAACCAATCTAGAATTACAGCCACACTGAAAGCATGAACCAGCTGTTTGACAAATAACCTTCTGTGGTACCAAGTGGCAGTAACTAATGTGTCGCATCTGAGGAAAGTAGCATTGATTGTGAGAGAGTCATTTACTCCCTATTGGGAAGCGATTTGTTGGCTGGTGTTTTTTTGCAGAATGTGAGGGATGGTTTCTCAATACTGGAGATGCGGGTCAGTGGGTGGGGAGGCGCTGTAGATGATGTGTGCCACACTAAAGTTCAAGCCAAAGGTACCTTAATGATCTGGGTAGGAGCTCATTGGAAAAAAAGGAATGAAGGGCACTGAATCATTTGCAAACAGAGACATCAAGGTGATCACAAACCCTCATAGCGCTTCTAATCTTTTCTTCTGCCCACGATTACTTGCAGCCCAGAGCGTACCACTTGAAGGAAGGTGAAAGCAATGTTAGATCAGGGCACTATCATGGGAATTACATTAGAACCCTTGAGACTTGAAAAAAAAAGCTTCCTTACAAAAGCAATTATGCAGCCTGTTTGTCACAAAGCTCTTTCATGCCACAACGTTGTGTCAATAGCCATATAACTGAAGTGCTAAGAAGGACTCAAGGGGCTGCGCAAAAATGTTGTTTCAAGGTTAGACCCTAGTTTGCAAAGATGGCAGAAGAAATGAATGTGCTCTGCTTTACCTTGAAGATAGATATTAATTACATGGTCACAGTTAAAACTGGCATAGGCTTTAAAAGCTTTGGTAGACATGCAGCGAGGAGCCACATTACACAGGCGTAAACATCTGCATTGCACAATGGGGAGTGTCAGGATAAATTACACCTGCAGTATGTTAAAAAAAAAACACCAGTTTAAAACTCACATGCAAGTACAACAAAGTGTTTGTTAGCCTGATGTCCGCCTATCAAGATAACACTTGCCAATGTAATGCAAGATTAGTGACTCCTCTTTTCTATTAATAAACACATTTTGTTCCAAGATGAAATGTCTACACAGTATTTCGTACGGTATGCTGCTTCTCACTCACATCCACTTTTTAAGTGCCATTAAAGTGTGTCACGACACTTGAGACGACTCATTGATGAATAACAGCTAATATGGTTCTAAATAAAAACCACAAGGTCTTCTTTTGAATACAGCATTCATTTCAAAGAAATATACCACAAACATTGAATATATATTCTGGCAAAAAAAAGTCACTCGACATGAATCATAAAAAAACGACGCATACTGTTGAAATATAAAAGAATTTTCAGGGTTTAATACATTTGTGGCACTGGGTAGATTTAACGTCTAGAAGGATTTTTAACTCTTTGAATCATAAGCATTTTATTATGGTGTCTAGTCTTATGACAACTAAAGGCCTTTAACACTTGCATAACGAATAAGCATGCATTGGAAAAAACATGAAGTGAACGTAGAAAATAATTAAAGCTGCAAGCAGCGATGAGCGTGCCCTCGCACTCCTTGCGGTCCACGGGAGTCGCATCTCAGCAGTCGCAATTATGAGATTGTGCTAAGAAACAATTCACTTATACAGCAGTGAAGCGTCCACCAACAATTTCATGTTATAGCTAACAACTGCAAACACAGAAAGGTGAACATATGAAGATAATGGATAAAGGAGAGTTCAAATTACTTCACATACAGATATTACAACTACTTGCTTAGGAGTAGAAAAGATCATGGTGTAAAGAACATCAAGCCTTTCTTTTAGTGGATTGTAAAAAAGAATTCTAACACAGAGCAGCAGTGCTAACAGTTTGTGACTTTAATAACCTCCTCATTGCAGACATAATTGTCCCCATTTAAATAACCTAAGGAGGTCACATTTCTACATAAACACATTGCCTTAAATAAGTTCTACTGTTTTCCTTTGTTCTCATACCTCATCTGTTAGTTAAACGGTTTTGCTTATACTAATGTAAGTATGTGTTTATGTTCTTTTGCATATCAGGTGGCTTTGACTGCTAGCAACAATCATTTCCTCTTTATGTGCAAAACGCAATAAAAGACATATTTCTAACCCATTTTTCTGAAGAAATGGCACCACACAGTCATAATAATAGTGTTTTCACCTGTAAAGCATTATATGCCACTGCTAATACATGGGGACACAGCATGTGTCATTGTACACACTTTGCTGAGCCCACCTTGCCCTATGAATCGTTCAGGAGACCTTTTAATCCTGCTACTTCCCTGTGGCATTGGCTTGTCTCCAGCTGGGAGCAGCAAGTGTTTATTGGCTTTGGTTTCAGTGGGATACTTGTGCTGGCCTGCCTCACCTTTAATTCTGAGATTCTTGCCAAGGCTGTGACAAGTGCCTCTTTGACTTTAGCCATAAACTAGAAACGGGGGTCTTGTGTGAGGCTCCTAAA